>NC_050573.1:263088007-263428536 GCF_011100635.1 Trichosurus vulpecula | reverse complement strand
TGTCAGCTTTTTATTGATTCAGTGGAATTGGCCTGGAGGTGTCTGTAGCTTCACTCAGGCCAAACTTCAGGTCCCTGGAGGTCATGTCTTTTCTGAGGTCCTCTCAAGTTGTCTAAGAGGACCACACTGCTTTACCCCTTTATTTTTGCTTCTTTACATTCATTTCATGGCGATTCCCTTTCTGTTTGTGCAGGAAGTCTAGAGAGCCTGGAAATCTCCAACTTATTCTACCATTTTCCCAGAATGCTTTGGCTATATCTGGAATGCTTCTGCACAATTTGTTTTGGTATTACCTAATACATGTATGGGACAGCTAGGTGGCACAGCAAATTAAGTTCCTGGTCTGAGGTCAGGAAGACTTATCTTTGTGAGTTCAAATTTCACCTCAGACACTGTGTGCCTGAGCAAGTCACTTAACCCTGTTTGCCTCAGTTTCTTCATCTGTAAAATGAGTGAAGAAGGAAAAGGCAAACCACTCCAATATCTTTGCTAAGAAAACCTCAAATGGGGCAATGAAGAATTGGACACAACTGAAAAAAAATGAGTGAACAACAATATAAGCATCATGTGTGAAACTAGTCAAGCTTCCTCATAAAATGGTTTATAAGCTTCACATTACACAGCAAAGAAATAGTAAGCACCATGCTTGATACTGATTTTAACCACATAGCCCTTCTATAAATACTTTGTCACTAGTACATAGAGTATCACTAGATTTTATTACTTGAATGGTTATTCCTTCTTTAGGAGGAACATTGAAAGAAAGGGTACCTTGATACCAAAAGTTATTCATGTCTTTCCACAAACTGACTGAATTGTTAGGGCAGGGCTAGAGGAGGCTCACTCTCTAACCATCAAAATAAAGTGAAGCATATATTGAACAAAGGGATCTGACCTGAGGTAATGGAAGAGGTGCTGGTGTTGGAGGTGGAGTTGGAATCTTGACATCACATTCAGTAAATCATTTCTCTTACCTTTCTTGTGAGATAGTGGTTTCAACCACATTAGATGCCTTCATAGATGACCTTATAAAAATCTGTTGACAGATTGTTGTATATGTAAGAGTTGGAGTGGATGGCCTCTGAGGTCCATCTTGACTGCGAGAGTCTTTGATTCTGTTTGACTAGGTGATTGTTATCGTCCCTCCTAGCTTAAAATCTTGAAATCCTATGTTGCTGTTTGTCATCCTGATTAGAAAATGCAAATGTTAGGGGGCAGCTAGGTGGCACAGTGAGTAGAGCACTGGCCCTGGAGTCAAATCCAGTCTCAGACACTTGACACATGTACTAGCTGTGTGACCTTGGGCAAGTCACTTAACCCCAATTGCCTTGCCAAAAAAAAAAAAAAAAGAAAATGAAAATGCTCAATCAGCAGAAGAATGGTTCTTTTCTATTGTGTGCACAATGGTACTACCTGGATCATGGTAGTGATGGTTTTTAGTGAGATATAGTTTTGTAAAGGGAGAAATTTGGGGCATTCTCCCCTCTGAGGGAGGACATGTGGCTCTATAAATACAGGCCTAGGTACTTTGCCTCACTTAGAACTTGTTTCATCGTTTTAAGCAAAGGGATTTGGAGCCAGGTTTTGGAGCCAGCTCAAGATGGATGCCCTGAAGAGCAAGCAGTCATCTTTGGCAGTGACCCTTGGAGCCCAATCAAGTGGTAAATGAGACAAGGAATCATTCAGCCACAATGCCACCTTTAGATGTCAACTTAGTGATATTAATACAATGAATCAAATGGGCTAAATTTAAGTCTACTTTCCCAGGAGACCAAAGGTAGCATAGGAGACAGTACACCCACAAGGTATTGGGGGGCAATGTGTGTACTTTTATTCTTGCCAATGGTTCTGAAGTAAATATTTCTTTGTAAAAGCTAATGGATGCTAGGCAGTTAAATGGAATTAGGGCACTAGTCTCTGATAACTAACTATGGGGAGAAAAATCATCTACAGGGTGCTTATATGTAAGGCAGTAGAGAAATACCCAAAAACCCCTCAGGGAAGGTAATACGTATTTATTAAGCACTTACTACTACATGTTAGAAATTGTGCTAAATGCTGGGGATACAAATACATGGAGAAAGAAAGATAGCCTTTGCCTTCAAGGAGCTTATATTCTAATAGTGGAAGTCAACACACAAAAGGCCATCCCAAGGACCCTGTAGTAAAGATATACCTAGTTTGATTCTGAAGGAGTAGGCCAGAGAATACTTGTTCTGTGTGTGTGTGTGTGTGTGTGTGTGTGTGTGTGTGTATGTGTGTGTGTGTGCGTGTGTGTGTGTGTGCGTGTGTGTGTGTGTGTGTGTGTGTGTGTACACATGGGCACATGGACCCATGATTTCAATTGCCTTTCAGGAGACAGAGGATAGACTAATGAATAGAGAGCCCTGC
This sequence comes from Trichosurus vulpecula, assembly GCF_011100635.1. Classification (NCBI taxonomy): domain Eukaryota; kingdom Metazoa; phylum Chordata; class Mammalia; order Diprotodontia; family Phalangeridae; genus Trichosurus; species Trichosurus vulpecula. The sequence goes on along the minus strand of NC_050573.1, from coordinate 263,426,145 downwards.
TCAAACTCAGGAAATTCTTGGTTTAAGTCATGCCTCTGACACATGTTTAATGGCTCAGTGCTCCAGATAATTCTGCTAATCTATGAGGTTCAGAAAGTGTATTGATCTGTATTGGTAGAAAGAGTTACCTCATTAGGAATTCCTTCTACAAAAAAAAATCACAAGAACAATCCAGAAATCTAATCCAATAAACATTTATTAAGCACATATGATGCACCAGGAACTGTGTTAAGCTCTGGGGATAAAATTAATAAAAATAAAGATAATCTATACCCTGAAACAGCTATAATCTAAAAAGGGAGACAACACACAAAAGGAGACAGGAAAGCTGTGGTGGGGGAGTTGTATGAGGGGGTTGGGAGAGGAGGGAGGACTCAGTGCCAGGAGGTACTATGATCCATTGAGTTGAAAACAGTCAGAGTAGCTAGATGGCTCAATGGATAGAATGCCAGGCCTGAAGTCTTCTTCCTGAGTTCAAATCTGGCCTCAAACACTTGCTAGCTATATGACCCTGGACAAGTCACTTAACTCTCTTTGCTTCAGTTTCTTCCTCTATAAAATGAGCTGCAGAAAGAAATGACAAACCACTCCAATATCTTTGCCAAGAAAACCCCAAATTATATCACAGAGTCAGACATGACTGAAAATGACCCAACAACAAGGGAGCAGATGCAAGGTGATGTGATTTGGACAGTTCAATTTCTGCCCTCTATAAAGGAAGGCATTGGGAAGCATTTGGTACTCTGCCCTCCAGACCTCCCAACAAAGGGGAGAGAAAGTTGAGGGAGATGCAGTCAATAAAAGTTTGAGTTATCAGTTTGCTAATGAGATTAGAGGTGATGAGCACATGCTGGGAGTAGCATCTTGCTGCATGGAGTTGAGACCTGGCAGAGCAGCAGGTACAAGATGGAGTGAAAATAAATATCAACAGTGCAAAATTGTAGCCTCATTTATTTATTTATTCATTCATTTGTTTGTTTATTTGTTTACTTATTCATTCATTTATTCATTCATCCCTTCATTCATTTATCTATCTTTTTATCTATTTATTTTTGCCAAAAGCAGCATTCAATATCTTTTTCTCTTCATATTTCTAATATCATTTTGCTTGGATCGCTTTTCAATATTTCAGATTTAATTTATTTGTCCTTTCTTCATTAGATTGTAAGTGCCTTGATATCAGAGGTGTGGCATAACTATCTTTTTAAACTTACTCACTATCACAATGTCTGGGGCATAGGAAACAATTTGTAGTTCTAGTAACTGTCCCTTCATAAAATGAATAATGTTCATAAACTTTTTAGAAGATGTCTATTGCAAGATTTCATGTATATCCATGAGATGTTGAGTTAATTAACCTGATTAAATCCATAAACATAACCTTCAAATCTAGACATTATTCTTACCCTTTCTAATGATAGATGTTAGTAGTATACATTATTGGTGATTTCCATTTGCACAGGTTTTTTGGACTAGTACAATTGTACAAGTAAAGGCTATTTGAAATTCTGGGTTTGTATTGCCATTTCTTTCTAATTAAAAGGACTTCTGCAGTAACTGAGTTATGGCTATCTGTATAGATTTCACCAGTACCAGATGTTCTACCAGATGAGATTGGTTTCATAGCACAAAATACTTCAGGTTATGGGATGGCACCAATCCTACAACATAAGTCACCTTTATCTTCAAGAACACATTAAGGCCACAGAGGTCAAACTGAGATGACCAATTAAATACCATACGAAAGTGCATTGCCCATAATTCTAGGATTCCCAGATGTTCAATGGTCAGTTTTCAACTTTGTAGAGTAAGGAAGCAATGGCTGAATACCATGGCCCATCAATTGCTTTTAAGCCCCCAGAGAACTATTTCATGTCATTATTCTATAGCTTGCTGAACCCAGTTGCCAATTCCACCTACCATATTGCTTATATGGATTGCATGCCAACTAGTTATCATTCCATCATCAATCCAGGTCAGCTATATGTCATATACATGACTCTAGTTTATTGTGTGGTGCCATCATTTTAATGAAACAGATCCTGGTATCTCTGCCTCCTTTAGCCAAGTTTACTGAGCAATACAGATGTTTAATAGTTTGAACAGTTCCCTAGCTTGGTGTTTCTTCAAGTGGATTTAGAGTTTGATACTTTGCCATCACTGTACTGTGACAGCTGGCCTCATAAAGACATGTAGATAAGAGCAGAAGGAGGTCCTGAAGGAATATGGCATTAGATGGGTCATTTTTAATAGGTGGAATAAAGCAAAGTAGGTGAAGCTAGGTGGCAAAGTAGACAGAGTGCCAGGGCTGCTGAATCAGGAAGACTTGAGTTCAAATTTGGCCTCAGTTATACATATATACACATACACACACACACACACACACACATACATACATATACATATAGACATATATATATACACATACACACATATGTATACACATATACACATATATTCATATATACACATGCACACATATATACATACATATACATATATACATATATATTTTATATATGTGTGTGTGTGTGTGTGTGTGTATATATATATATATATATATATATATATATATATATATATATATATATATATATATATATATATATATATATGTCAGGGCTGTCCAACCTTAAGTGTTTATTGAAACAATAGACAATATATTTTGATTTGCTATTTAATTGAGAGCACTGCAGTAGCTCGACTTCATTTACTAAAGCATTTATGTAAATTTCTATTCTTGTACGTAGGCCTCATATATCGCACTGCAAGCCACACGTGTGCCACATTTTGGACAGCCTGGATATACGTTATATGTGTATGTGTGCATATGTATGAATGTATATACACATTTATGTATATATAGTCAAAATGGTGGATACACACATATATATACACACATATGTATACATACACATATGAGTATATATACATACGCAATACACATGCATATAAGCATATGCATATATTTATATGTATGTTTATGTATATATTGTGTATGTGTGCATCTCTATATGTGTGTATATAATAATATATACACTATATAGTATATATTTGCAGGCTGCAGTCATCAGGATATAGTAGCTTTAGAAACAGTCTCTGTCTTTTGACATTTATAAGCTGAAAGGATTCCTCAAAGGATTAGGATAGTAAATATCAAATTTCACAGTCATCATTCTGTTGGGAAACTTCAGAAATGGACAGAATAATGTGGACCTTTACTGCATCTCCCTTATTCATAGTTGCAATGGAAAGCAATAGAAGTAACAGAATGATGTCTCTTGGTGTGCTAGCATGGCTTCAGCTTACCAGGGCCTTCTCTGGCCACCCACATCTGTTTAGTAGCCTCTGGGGTCTGATAGTATCAATGATTTGGGGAGGGCAAAGAAAGGAGTGGAGAGCTCTTGATATAAACAGTTGAAATAGTTTTTCCTTTAGGTGTCTTTTCTCTGTTTATGTCAGGCAGAGGAGAGTATGTTGGCTGTGCAGTGGTGAGTGAGGAACTTGTAGTCCCACTCCTGATATTATCATTGTTCAAAGAGAGAGGAGAAATTGCAATATCTTAAGCTATTGATTTGATGCTTTACAAACATAACAGGTTGACTTCTCTGTCATGGCTTTTGATCTAAGTTTCCTCTGTTATTCTGAGCTCTCCTCATTTTTTTGTTCCATTCTCCTTAACATGAAGACAAAACTCACAAATAAACAAAGATTTTTTGAGTACTGGACCTGCCAGAGTGCATGCATTCTAGGCACAAGCTAAAATAATGTTGGCTTACATCAATCATGCAAGTCCAAAACATTGGTCTTACTTTGTGAGAATACAAAATAAATTCACCACTATCCTGTCACTAAGATGGAGGAAGAGTAGTCTTATGGGATTTCTCTAATCAGCTTTGACAACTGGAGCACATGATTCAAGATGATTTAAATGGTCTGTGACAAAAAGATAGTTAACAGTCTGTGAAATGTCCATTATCCTTAGTTGGAAGGATCCTACTGATTTAAGACCTTGCCTTGGTCCCACTGGGCATTAGAGAGCAGGCAAACACTAGTTCAACAACAAGCAACAAAGAGCAATCAATCTGAGGTGAAACTAGCAATGTTTTATGAATGTGTTCTGAATAGCCAAAGGGGGCAGGTTAATCAATAGGGCAAGACAGAGCAGGTCATTCAATGTCCCCTCTTTAATAATATTCTCCAAGTAGATAGGGTAAGCCTTGTGTAACCAGACTCTAGAGTCATGCTGTACAGACCTGTAATAATTATAGTCCATCCAAAATGACAATGTGGGCTCTTCTGTCTTGGAGGGGAAAGAATCATGAGCTCTGAACAAGCGGTGGCTATGCGAATTGGAATTGGACTTTGGATTTGTAGGAGCAGGCTCAGCGCTACTCATCCTTCCTTTCTAAGCAAGGGGAATCCAGGATGTTTCCTTAGACTATAATTCCCATAAGCCTATTTAGCCATACTCTGGAGCCTGGTTAAACTCAGAAAATAAAGCCTTTCTATGTTACATTGGGTAGAATTTGGCACAAACATAACATCACATTTTAAAAATGAAAAATATATGATAAACAAGAGATCTCATGCTGAGTGGTCAATTCTTTTTTAGTCAATAAAATTTAATTTGAACTAGTGACATATTTTAGGCCTTTAGTTTGATTCTAGGAAAATCTAGGGTTTGAGATAAAATTCACAGTCCTTTACTGGACTTAATGTCAATGTGGTTTAATGTCAACTGTAGTTTAATGTCAACAGAAGAAAACACTACAACTCTGACATCATTCTGTCAATGACACCTATGCAATTATTCATATGTGATCCACTTGGGAAAATCATTCACACAAGGTTCAGTGACAGGCTACATATCAACCTCATGCTTCACTGAAAATGAGTGAAGCAAATTGTCTGAACACTGACTTCAAAAGTCAAATGTGATGGCAGTAGAATACCAGTACCAGGGCAGAATAACCCACATATTGTTCATGCAGGTCCTATGGGAAATGGAAGGAGAATTTGGCATGTCATCTGAATAGTTTGTGGTGACTAGAGGGAATGAAAGCCACTCTATTTATGTAATAAAAATAAAAGATAATAGAACATCAGATTGTACAACAGTCCTTGGTGTTCAGTTCTAGGTCAAAACTGGTATTATGTCAGGGGAAGTATTCTTTTTCTTTGATTTAACAAGAGGTACATATAGGCAGTATTTTTATGTAGTTCTTGCAGGTAAGGACACATTGAGCAAGTTCTCTGCATAGATTGATCTAAAAAAAAAACAAAAAGAAAAACAAAAACAAAACTTCAACAGAAGAAAAACTACTTACACCAGAATAGAAAGGCTCGCCAGACACACATATCACATCCTGCTCCTGGATCATCAAAATATCTTTGGCTAGGTGCAGTCGCACTTTGAAAGGTTCCTGATTACCATCCTGCAGCAAACAAATTCCTGTCTTTGTCTTTAGTAGGAAAAAAAAGGAAAGAAAGAGGGGAAATAGTATGCTTAGTTTCAGATTGTTATTTCAATGGCCAAATTACATTCAAACATCAAGGATAAATAGCATTTGTGAGCTGGGCAAATAACCTGATGAATCTAGGATTAAAGCTTTAGCAGAACTTCTTCTGCATAAAGAAAGAGAAAGTAACCATTTAAATTAAAGTAAAGCTATGTATGAAGAAATTGAGTTTGTGAGTTAGAAAATGAATAGCAAGATTATTTGATAAAAATGAGAATTTTGCCTCCAGTTTTCCTAAATAAAATGAACTCTAAGTCTTTGTTTTGAATGTTTTTTAACTTCAGGGTACAATATAAGACATGAATTGTTTTTCTTGATATTACTCTGGTCCTTCAGTAGTTACTCATTAACTTTTACACAACTATATGCAATGGAAATATAGAAGGAAACTGATTTGGAACATTTTTCATGGATCTGGGCATGAGTATTTTGTCTCCATACGCAGGGGCACATGTCCTCTGCCCCCTTCCTAAAGGGCATAAACAATCTCTGTAGAAAGCAATCTGTTGACTCATGCCCTTTAGCATGGGGACAGATCATATGTGTCCCTCTCCACAAAGCCAAAATATTTAGGTCTAGCTCTATGGAAAAATTTCAATCCACCACTACCACTAACACCACCCCTCATCCCACCCCACTCCCACAGGAAAAAAAAAAAGATTAAAAATGATTGAGCAAATTGGTTCCATGGGGAAGAAAGAGACAATAAGGTAACCACTTGTTTGAGACATATTAATTACCTACCCTGATTCGTTATTTTGTTGTGGAGGTGATTCTGAGTTCTTGAGGTCAATGCCAAAGAATTAAAAGCTCTGTTAAGTCCTACCAAGTTAGCAAAGTTTTTCAATGTGGACTTAGCACAAGACTATCTTCCAAAGGATCAGTCTATCTAGGGTGGATAAAGTCATCTTCAGAAAGTTCCCTACTAAGTAACAAAAAATTTTAGCTACATTATGTCACTGAGACCAATAATTAAGGCATGAAAGAATTTTGTCCTGCCTCTGTAATAGAGGAAGTAAATGTGCTGATGAAATCACAGATCCTTGAAGTCGAAGAATAAATCACTAAGCCAATTGTTTCTTTTAATTTTGGGTGGGGGGGGCTCTTAAGTCTTTGGTTAACCCAGCTGCATAGAATACAAACATAAACTCATAGCAAATAATTCACTCAAACTCTGCCACTCCAAGAGATCCTTATAAGAATCAAATCTAGTGATAAACATATGAGATAAAATATGGCGTTTGCATCATATAAGGGTACAGGAACTGGGGAGGGTATTTACTCAGTGAGTGGACTCTTCCTCTTAATTACATAATCACTACAAAGTTTGAATCACTATAAAGTAGGAAGTCTCCCTCAATCTTCCTTTTAACTTACACCTTAAAATACATTCTCACTGTATCAAACACTATAAGGTAAAACATAGAGTGAAAACATGATAACTGGGCATAAAGGGAAACCTGTTCCTATCATTTCTGGTTATCTTTAAATTTTAGAATTTCTACATGAATTGTTTATCTCCTATTACTTATAGCATCTTCTTTAAAAAGTTCAGTATCCTTATATATTTATTAAGAAAAATCATAAAATAAATGATTAATTCTATTTAAATATTCCTGGAAGTGAATCCACCATCATTTTGGCCAGAGGCTAACAGCTTCTAATGTCAGCAATTATGTCAGAAGTTTTCTAGTACATATTCTTCATTTTGCACATAAAGAAATTGGGGCCCAGGAAAGTAAAATAACTTGGTGGATATATATGTTACCTAGTTCCCTCAGTATAGACCATATAGACAGTATACATCTCTCTCTTGAAATGTTCCTCTTTTTTCAAAGCCCACCTCAGATAGCATCATGATGATGCTTTCCCTGCTAGATGTAATCTCACCTTCTTTTGAATGACTTGGGACATTGTAGCTCCTTTAATTTTTGTTTTTTGGTAGTTTCAGTAATGCCTGACTCTCCATTACACCATCTGAGGTTTTCTTGGCAAAGATATGGTAGTGATTTGTCATTTCTCTCTCCAGCTCACTTTACAGATGAGGAAACTGGGGCAAAAATTTAAGTGGTTTTTTCCAGGGTCACACAGCTAGTAGTGTCTGAAGCTAGATTGGAATTCAGGAAGATCAGTCTTCCTGACTCGAGGCCTGGTACTTTATCCACTGTACCACCTAGCTGTCCATGACCCCGTCAATACATTATACCTAATAGTCTGTCACAGCCTCAAGGAAAGGGATTCTATCTTTTTTTTTTCTTTAACCCACAGACCATGACATTTGCCGAATGTGACTTGCCCACAATAATTGAAATAAAAGACATCATCAAGTGGATGTATCACCAGAGAAGGGAACTGGCTTATCAGGATGGAAGAATGATAGATAGGAAACAAACAGCCTGAATGCTACACTACCACACATGAAATGTTAATAAAAAAATCAGACAATAGCTTATAGGATATTAGGTGGATCCTCTATGGAACATTTGTTCACACAATTGCAGAGACAAGAATTAAATCAGATAAAAAAGTTTGGAGGAGCTATGATTTGCAGTGTTAAAATGATTACCCACTCCAACGAAATGACAAAGCCACTGAAGTACTGGACTGTAAATATTCCCAACATCTACCACAAGACCTTGCACAGAGTAGGAATTCAACAAATTTCTTGAATTATAGTGAATTAATAAATGAGATTTGTTGAATTTAATATAAATGAATACTTGAATAAGCTGGAAAACTGATTTTTATGCATTTTTGTAGGGGAATATCTCTTCACAATGCAATTTGTGCAGAATATCAAAATAGATTGAAACTAGAAGATGCCACTGACACAACGTGTACAATAAATGGGAAGTTCATTTTTGGTACATTTACTTTTCTTCCATATGGATATGAAGCAAAAAAATGATCCATGTACCCTTCTCATTTTGACAGTATTTTGAAGGATAACTCACTTAAATACATAGCATTATGTTATTTTTGTAATATTTCTGAAGCACAAGTATATCACATCACTTTCCTGTTCCAAAATCTTCAGTGAGGGTCCATTATCTTACCTTGCAGATTCCTTACTCTCTCTTTCAAAGAACATGTATGGACTGACATCAACCTAACATACATCTCAGAATTGTCTTTCATGCACTGTTTGTTATACCCAAATTTACTACTAAGCATCTTGTCTTCTCATTGTGCCATCTTCTACTTCTAATAACTTTCACATTGAAATTCCATGTCCAGAACAGACTCACTCCTCATCTCCACATTTTGAAATTCTACCATTCTTTTAAGGACCTGCTTCAGTCCTACCTTTTCACTCAGGAATACCCAGATATTCATATTCATATCCATATTCTCTCTCTCTCTCTCTCTCTCTCTCTCTCTCTCTCTCTCTCTCCCCCCTCTCTCTTTCTCTCTCTCTCTCCCTCTTCCCTTCCTCCCTCCTTCCCTCCCCCCTTCCTCCCTGTCACTCTGCCTCCCTCAAATCACATTCTTTTTTAAAAAGTTTCCTATGTACTGTCATAAAAACAACTTACTTTCACATGCTTAACAACTTTATTATATAAAGTTTACATAGTATTTTAAGGACCACCAAGTAATTGGGAGTATCTTACCCTCTTATTGAACTATAAGCCTCCTGAGGAGAGGAACCAAATTATTTTTTTTCCATTTTTGCATTCCTAGCACCAAGCAGAATAATTTGTAGGTGTATAAAAATGTTCATTGAAATAATGAATGTTGTGTAATCTAAAGGGATGTGAGATGAACTAGGGAAGGGTAGACTCACCACAGTGTAAGTCAAAACCCTGCATTAAATACTACTATGTCCAGGATACTGTATTAGATACTCAGAGAGATGCAAAGTTTAAATAAGTAGTCTTTATTCTCATGGAGTTTATAGTCTAGAAAAGGAGTAAGAAACAAAGGCAAATAAGTATACAACACAGTAATACATGATGAGAACATTAGTGATATGCAAAACAAGGGGATGTGTGAGGTTTGATACCAAAAGTTGTTATCAGTAGGAGGGTTCAGAAGGGAAGCCTTCTTTGAGGTGTCAAGATTTGAGTAAAAATTTCAAAGATGGATATGAATTCAATGGCAAAATCAATCAATAAATCAATCAATAGACCTTCATTAAGTGCCTACTATGTTCCAGGAACTCTACTAAGCACTGGAGATACAAAAAGAGGCAAAAGACAGTTCCTGCCCTCAAGGACCTTACAATGTGATGGGGAGAAAAATGCAAATATTACATATATATGTATATATGTATATATATTATATGTATAATGATGATGAATTAAAAATAATTAACAGAGGAAACCCACTAGAATTAGGAGGGGCTGGGAAAGAATAGATAGAATAGATAGGATTTTAATTGAGACTTGAAAGGAACCTAAGGAAGTCATTAGGGAAATTGAGGAAAGGTATTCCACACATAGAGATTAGGGAGAGAAAATGCCAGGATATAAAAGATAGAATATTTTGTTTGTGGAATAGCTAGAAGGCTGGTGTCACTAGATAAAACAGTAAATGTAAAGGAGTAAAGTGTAAGAAGGCTGAAAAGATGGGAGAGAGCTAGATTATGAAGGGCTTTGAGTACCAAACACAACATTTTGTATTTTATCCCAAAGGTGATAGGGAGTCACTACTGTTTATTGGTTGTGGGTGTGGGTGTGTGACATTCTTGGACTTGAGTTCTAAGAAAAGCACTTTGGTGGCTGAATGGAGAGTTGAATGAAGTGGGGACAGATTGGAGACAGGCAGACCCCCCAGCAAGTTATGGAAATAGTTCAAGTGTGAGGTGATGAAGGCCAGCGCAAGAGTTGTGGCAGTGTCAGAGGAGAGAAGGGGCGTATTTGAGAAATATTGCAACAGTAAAATTGATAGACCTTAACAGCAGATTGGAAATGGGGGGGGGGGGAAGAGAGATAGAGAAAAGTCAGGGATAATTCCTAGACTTTGAGCCTGAGGAAATGGGAGGATGTTGTTTCCTTCCACAGTAATAAGGAAGGCAGGAGCAGGGGAGGGTTAAACAAGTGTGGGTGGGGGGAGGATGAGTTAAATTTTAGACTTGTGATTAAGATGTCCACTGGACATCCAGTTTGAGATGCTTGAAAGACAGTTGAAGATGTGAGACTGGAGGGGGCAGAGAGGTTGGGGTAGGATACTTCATCAACTGAAGTAATTTAGAGGGAAAAGAGAAGAGGGCCCAGGACAGAACCCTGAGGGGTACAGTTAGAGGGTACAATCTGGAGGATAATCCAGCAAAGGAGACTGAGAAGGATCAGTCAGGTAAGAAGAGAACCAGGAGAGAGTGGCATCCTGAAAGCCTAGAAAGAAGAGAGTATCAAGGAAGAGAAAGTGATCAACAGTGTCAAAGGCTGCAGAGAAGTCAAGGATAATGAGGATTGAGAATAGGTCACTGTATTTGGCAACTGAGAGATCACTAGTAACTTGGGAGAGACAGTAAAAATTGAATGATAAGTTTGGAAGCTAGATTTTTAGGGGTTAAGAAGAGGGTATGAAGAGAGAAACTAGAGGCATCTATTATAGATTTTTTTTCAAGGAATTTAGGTACAGATGATAGAAGAGATATCAGATGACAGTAGGGATAGAAGAATCAAATGAGGGTTTGTCAGGATTGGGGAGACATAGGCATGATTGTAAGCAGTAGGGAATGAGCAAGTAGTTAGGAAGATATTAAAATAAATGATAGAATGAGGATGACAGAGTAGGCAATTTTTTTAGAGGAGATGGGATGGAATGGCATTTCCTGAACATGTAGACAGGTTAGACTTGGCAAGAAATAAGACAACTTCATCAGGTATGAAGAAAGACATAGTGAGAGAAGGCATCTGGGTGATAGGAGATGAGAAAGAAGGGAAAAGAGGCAGTTAATATCAAACGGCCTCATTTTTTTTTTATTTTTCAGGTAAAATTTGAGTCAATTATTGTAGCAGAGAGTATGAGGTGGGGGGAGGTGGGAGGTTTGAGGAAGGCTGAAGATGTTTGGAACAACCATTGTGGAGAATGGAATAGTGAGTTGGATAAGGGAGGTATAGTAGGAATCCCTAGCGGTAGAGAGGGCCCAGTTGAGATTGTGTAATGTAAATTTATAGTGAACTCAGTAAGAATGGTTCTGTGATGTTCTCCACCTTTATTCAGAAGCATGTGTTTAGAAGGAGTGGCAAATGATATGAATTATCCAAGGCTGAGGCCTGGTTTTATAACTGGTGATATAACAAGGGGGCTAGGGGTTCCAGTGCTTAGCACTGTGACTGGAACATAGTAGGATCTTAATAATTGTTAATTGATTGATTGACTGAGAATGAGTGAAGGTGCACTCAGTACTGGCCAGGGTGTTCAGGGAAGCTATGTCATATGGAGGGAGGCAGGTTTCATCAGTAGATGGAAGGATTGAGAAAGAAAAATATTAAAAAAAAATCTATTGCCTGATATTCAAAGACCTTTTCAATCAGGAGCCATGCACCCCCACCCTCCCAACCTCCCAACAACCTCCATATCTAGTTTTATTTCTCATTATTCCTTCAATGAACTTTATGCCACAGTCAAACAGGACTATTCTATTACACCCCACCCCTACCCCAAATGTGCCCTGTATTTTCTTGCCTCCTTTCCTTTGATTTTGTTTTTGCCTATCCCTAGAAAATCCTGTTCCATCTTTGGAAACCTGTAGATCATCTTGCAAACCCCATTCCCTACCCAAGCACGTGATTCCTTATCCTATTCTCCCTCAACCTCCCAACTCAAAATTTCAACGAATCACTATCCATCCTTTACACTGTGCCCTCTGCAATGCCTGTTCCATGGAAAACAAACTTCGCTTCATCCTGAATCTTCACCTCTGATTGTATTGGGAAAGCTTCTAGCTTTTTCCTGTTACATATAATGCTTGCTGATGGTTTCAGATAAATATTACTTATCATTTTAAGGCAAACTCCACTTATTCCTATGCTCTCTAGTGTTTTTTAATAGAATGGGTGCTATGTTTTGTTAAAGGCTTTTGTTGCATCTATTGAGATAATCATATGATTTCTTGATATCTCATAGAATCTTTAGTTTTCACTTGTTATTCTAATTTTTAAGGTATTATTTTCTTCAGCAAGCTTTTGTACTTCCTTTTCCATTTGGCCAATTCTATTTTTTAGGGAGGTATTTTTCTCAGTGAATTTCTGTGTGTCTTTTTCCATGCTACTGACTTTTTTTCATGATTCTCTTGCATTACTCTCATTTCTTTTCCCAATTTTTCTTCTACTTCTCTAATTTGCTTTTTAAAATCCTATTTAAGCTCTCCCAGGAATTCTTTTTGGGCCTAAGACCAAACTACATTTTTCTTTGTAATTTCACATGTAGCTATTTTGACACTATTGTCCTTGTCTAAGTTTATGCCTTCATCCTCCCTTTCATCATAGTAACTTTCTGTAGTGAAACTCTTTTTATTTGCTTGTTTTCTTTTTTTTTTTTGACTTGGTGTTTCTATGTGAAAGTTCGGCTCTAGCCCTGCACTGTCACAAACTTTTTTTGTTAGGGCTCTGGGTCTTACTGCTGGTTTTCACTGGGCTTCAGCACTTAGCTTCTTGATGTTTCTGGAGGGTTGGCTTCCCTTCTGGCTTGTACTGGGGCATGGGGCCTCCCTTTTGGACAGCCCTGTGTGTGGAGTTTAGCTTCTGTTCTGCTCTGGGTGTGGGGCCCTGCTTCTGGGTTGCTATGGAAATAAGAACCCTCTGAAGTAGGTCCCAGGTGTGGGGTCAGGCTGTTGACCAGCCCCAAGGAGGGGCTTCACTACTGGTTAGCAGTGGGGTCAAGACCTCTCTCATGGCTTGTGCTGGAGGTTGCATCACTGGGATGGGGCCTTATTGCTCTGCACAGACTGCTCACTAGCCTAGGATGCTGCTGGTTTGCCATTGAGTGGGGCTTCACTGATGGATTACCACAGGCTTGGAGCCTTGGTACAGACCCCCTGCTGTGAGGCTGGCTACTACTGCTGCTGCTGCTGCTCTTAGACCTTGCTTTCCTCCCACCCCAGCAAGACAGACCTTTCTTGCCAGGCTGGTAAGCTGCTTCCCTGTGCCCAGATTAATTCTGAGGTGGTTTTCAAGTTGTTTGGAGGGGAATTGGGGAAAGCTTCAGAGGGTTCCTTCTTCACTCTGCCGTCCAGGCACTGGAAGTTCCAGGCAATAGATTTTAATTTGAATTAAAAGGATATAAGGAGACCCTGAAGGTTTTCAAGCAGAGGAGTAACAGTCAGATTTATGTATAAAGAAACTTAGTTTGGCAGTGATGTAAAAGATGGATTGAAAGGGAGACGGTAGAAATGAGAAAGCCTGTTAGGAATTCATTTTGAAAGTCCAATCCAAATATAAAGAATACTTGTGGTCATAGCTATGGGAACAGCAAAGAAAATATTAACGAATCAATCAATAATAATGATAACTAGCAGTTAGATAGTGCTTTAAGGTTTGCAAAGTGCTTTACAAATGCTGTGTCATTTTATCCTCACAAAAACCCTGGCAGATGGTTGATAATATCGTTCTCATTTTAAAGAGGAGGAGACTGAGGCAACCAGGGTCATACAGCTCATAAATGTCTGAGGAGGTATTCAAACTCGAGTTTTTTTCTGATTCTAGGTTTAACTCTCCATCCACTGAGACACTTAGCTGAACTGAATAGGATTTGAGGTGATCCAGAACTTAAAGTAAAAGGAGAAAAAAGAGGATAAGGATAATATTCAGTTTTTGAATATGCAAGGCTGAGTATGTGGTATTGTCACTAACAGCAATAAGGAAGTCAGAAAGAAGAATGCACTTTGGGGAATGAAATTTAACTCTGTTTGGATCATGCAGGGTTTACATTGCAGAATATCCAAGGGGAAATGCTTATAAAAGTAGGAGATGGAGGTCAGAAGACATATATTTTGTCAGTATGTAAAGATGACAGCATAGTCATAACTGTGAACAATGTCTCCATATACTTCTGCTACAAACATGAGAACACAGGATGTAGGATGCTGGAGTTCATCAGTTCCAAACCTTCTTAGTAGTCATTGTCTAGTCATTTTTTTCAGTTGTGTCCAATTCTTCATGGGCCCATTTGGGATTTTCTTAATAAAGATACTGCAGTATTTTGCCATTTCCTTCTGCTTAAGTGAAGTAAACATGGTTAAGTGACTTACCAGGGTCACATAACTAGTAAGTGTCTGAGGTCAGAAAGATGAGTCTTCCTAACTCCAGGCCTGGTAATTTATCCACTCTGCCATCTAGCTGTTCCTTCTTTTTATTTACACTCAAGGACATCAAGATCTATTGAGCTTGAACCACTGTGCCAAGCTTACACAGCTAGTTAGTTGAAGATCAGGAAATAGCCTCCAGGCCCTTCTATCTCTCAGACCAATCTCCTTCAAACTACACCATAATTAAAGTTTTTCTAAAAGCAAAACTCATCGTCACTTGAGGAAAGGGTAAGGTTTCCCCTGATATCACCATGTATCCATGAACATAATCCTAGATTCTTCCTAGCTAAGATTTTTTTCTACAGTCAGTCAGGCTTTGTAGTTTGGTAAAGAGGAAGGTAAATTTTTGAATAATGAGCAAATTTCCATGGAGGCAGTGGGGAAAGGACTGGAAAGGGAAGTAAGAGAGAATCAAAGACATCATTTTGATACTTCTTAGTTGTATGCATAGGACTGATCCTACATCACTTCCAACTAAGATCAAAGTAGAACAAAAAATTACTGTCTGGCATTGCTAATCTTGGTAAGGAGCCCCAAGTATCACTGCTTCCACTTTAGTGTATCTTCAATTTTCAATTATTACTTCCCATATACATTAACTGTTGTATCATCAGGGTAAAAGAGGAGGTCATTTTTTTCTTTACTCAGAAATAATTGGAAACAAGTGCCTTTCTTCTGAAATAGCCTCCAATTTGTCCAGTACATATCTTGTTTGAATATAATTGTTTGCATGTTGTTTTCCCCATTAGATTGTGAGCTTTTTAGGAGCAGGGACTATTTTTTACCTTTCTTTCATAGTAAATATTTAATAACTATTTATTGACTAGACTTGGTATGTAGTGTCATTCAATAGTTGTTTGAGTTGAATTAAGATAAATATATTTCAAAATAATTAGCAAAATATTCTATAAATTAAAGAAATATGATTATGCCTATCAATTTTGCATGACTCAAAAGAACATATCAGTCTCTGCCATTTACACTGGGGCAGATGAATAAAAACTTTTGGACTGAATAACCACTTCAAGTTTGTATGTTTTTAAAGTATTCCATTTAAAATATGCTTTAAGGTTTTGATGAATCTGTGCTCACATCAGCATGGATATTTCTTCCAGCAGATGAGACACCTAAATGTTCATGCTCTCGTCTTATGTGTGCCTCTTGTTCATGTCCTTCTACAAGTGCTCTTGGGTAAAGAGTGGTGGTTATTAAATATGATCTGAAATTAGACCTTCTAAAATTATGTGAATATCATTGGAATATACAGGAAAAGAAATGTAGAGATTTTTTTAAACTCTTAAATGCCATTAAAAAAGTCTATATGGGATGTTTTCTGAAGACTTCTGATTTTAATATTATGGGGAAGTCCAGGTGAGAAAACTCCCTTTATCAATGCAGAAAAACACTTTCTCTGCCACTTACAGTCTTGAAGAGTTGCCTGAGACACTGAAAATTTAAATGACTTTTCAGGGCCATAAAGCCAGAATGTGTGTCTTCCAGACTTTCAAGATGGCTCTCTATATACTATACTATGGCTGTGTCTCAATGCAGTTTTCCTGAACAAAAATTGTCTTTCTAATATTTCTAGTTTTTCAACAGGATGAAAGGCATATTTTGGGAGGAAATTTTCAAATTGCTATGACATATCACATTCAGGGCTGGAACAAAACTTTTATAAGAAATGCAAATGTGGGGCGGAGCCAAGATGGCAACTGGAAAGCTGGGACTGGCCTAGGGCTCTCCCCCAGGACCCTCCAAACACCCATAAAAATGGCTCTAAACAAATTCTAGAACTGAAGAACCCATGGAATAGCAGAGGGAAGCAAGACTACAGCCCAGGATAGCCTGGATGGACACTGGGTAAGGTCTATCCCATGGAGCTGGGAGTAGAGCGGAGCAGAGCCCAGCGTGGGCTGCGGCTGGACCAACCAGACTGGGAGCCAGGGCAGAACAGGCCCTAGCACCCTGAATTAGTGAGCTGTGGCAGTTACCAGACTTCTCAACCCACAAACACCAAAGACAACAGAGAAAGTTAGCAGGAAAAAAACTGCAGGGGACAGAGTGAAAGGAGTTCCTGGTTTGGCCACTGCCCTGGAGCAGTGGAGGTGGTGCAGCTATAGAATTACAGCTCCAGGCCCACCTGGTGGGAGGAAATAAGTGGCAGATCAGAGCAGGAGTGTAGAGCCTACTCAGATCTGAGTCACAGTCAGGGCTGGCGGTTGTTGGGGGGAGGAAGAGTGCTGGTGTGGCAGATCTTGCCATGTAGAAATAGCTTTACAGCATAGGCCCTTAAGCTTGGGACAAAGTACTCTCTACTCTACAAGTAGTCATACCCCCACAAAACACTCAAGGGTCAAGAAATTTGGCTGGGAACATGGCCAGGAAGTGAAAACAGACTCAGATTCAGACTCAGACTTTGGAATCTTTCTTTGGTGACAAAGAAGACCAAAACATACAGCCAGACGAAGTCAACAAAGTCAAAAAGCCGATATCAAAAGCCTCCAAGAAAAACATGAACTGGTCTCAGGCCATGGAAGAGCTCAAAAAGGATTTTAAAAATCAAGCAAGAGAGGCAGAGGAAAAATTGGGAAGAGAAATGAGAATGATGTGAGAAAACCAAGAAAAACAAGTCAAGGACTTGCTAAAGGAGACCCAAAAAATGCTGAAGAGAATAACACCTTAAAAATAGATTAACTCAAATGGCAAAAGAGCTCCAAAAAGTCAACGAGGAGAAGAATGCCTTGAAAGGCAGAATTAGCCAAATGGAAAAAGATGTCCAAAAGATCACTGAAGAAAATACTACCTTAAAAATTAGATTGGAGCAAGTGGAAGCTAGTGACTCTATGAGAAAGCAAGATATTATAAAACAGAACCAAAGGAATGAAAAAAATGGAAGACAATGTGAAATATCTCATTGGAAAAACCACTGATGTGGAAAACAGATCCAGGAGAGATAATTTAAAAATTATTGGACTACCTGAAAGCCATGATGAAAAAATGAGCCTAGATCTCATCTTTCAAGAAATTATCAAGGAGAACTGCCCTGATATTCTAGAGCCACAGGGAAAAATAGAAATCAAAATGATCCACTGATCACCTCCTGACAAAAATCCCAAAAAGAAAACTCCTAGGAATATTGTTGCCAAATTCCAGAGCTCCCAGGTCAAGGAGAAAATACTATAAGTAGCCAGAAAGAAACAGTTTGAGTATTATGGAAACACAATCAGGATAACACAAGAGCTAGTAGCTTCTACATTAAGGTGTCGAAGGGCTTGGAATATGATATTCCGGAGGTCAATGGAGCTAGCATTAAAACCAAGAATCCCCTACCCAGAAAAACTGAGTATCATGCTCCAAGGCACAAAATGGATTTTCAATAAAATAGAGGACTCTCAAGCTTTCTCAGTGAAAAGATATTGCAACAATCTGCCTAGCAACTGTTTTGTGGGTGAAAGACCAACACAAGCCCAACAACAAGCACTCTACCAGCACACTGCAAAAGCCCAGGTTCTTTTGATCTGCTTCACTAAGGAAAGCAATGTTAAGGGGTTGACAAGTTTACTTTAATCCAGCATTCACTTAGTTCAGGGGGAAAAGCCAGCACCCTGAACTTCAGAGCAAATACAAATAAATTACAAACATAGACAGACAGACCCAATACAATTCATAGTTACCAACATCTAGGTTCACCAAGGGAGCTCATAACAAGGGCTGGCCCAGAGTCATGTGCACCACCATAGCTGTGGGTAAGAGCTCCAAGCAAATGGCTCTGTCTTCTCTTCTTATACCATTTCAGACATCAATCCAACATCATCTGAATGACCAGAACTTAGGCTCCTACTATTGGCTCTTGAGTTAGCACCTCCCCTTAGTACCGTGGGAGCTTCACACCTGCATAGGCTTAGCACCTAATAGGGGTTTGGTCCTGGGGCTTAGCACCTAGTAAGACTCAATGAAATACACTGAATTAATCAAAGGAAACAAAAGCCAAACTCTTCAAGGGCACTTGGTTGAACTGAGTGCTAAGAGCCCATTTTGCTTACCAACACAAAAGACCAGAGCTGAATAGAAAATTTGACTTTCAAACACAAGAATCAAGAGAAACATGAAAAGGTGAACAAGAAAGAGAAATCATAAGGGACTTACTTAAGTTGAACTGTTTTGTTTACATTCCTACATGGAAAGACAATAGGTGTAATTCATGAGACCTCAATATTAGGGTAGCTGAAGGGAACATATGTGTATACACACACACACACACACACACACACACACACACACAAGGGCACAGGGTGAGTTGAATATGAAGATATGATATCTAAAAAAATAAAATCAAATTAAGGGATGAGAGAGGAATATATTGAGAGAGGGAGAAAGGGAGAGATAGAATGGGATAAATTATCTCACATAAAAGTGGCAAGAAAAAGCAGTTCTGTTTGGAAGGGAAGAGGGGGCATATGAGGGGGAATGAGTGAATCTTGCTCTCATCAGATTTGACCTGAGGAAGGAGTAACATATACACTCAGTTGGGTATCTTACCCCACAGGAAAGAAGGAGGAAGGAGATGAAAAAGGGGGGTTGATAGAAGGGATGGCAGATTGGGGGGAGGTAATCAAAAGCAAACACTTTTGAAAAGAGACAGGGTCAAGGGAAAAAATTGAATAAAGGGGGAAAGGATAGGAAGGTGCAAAATATAGTTAGTCTTTCACAACATGAGTATTGTGGAAGGGTTTTACATAATGATACACATGTGGCCTATGTTGAATTGCTTGCCTTCTTAGGGAGGTGTGTAGGGAGGGAAGAGGGGAGAGAATTTGGAACTCAAATTTTTAAAAGCAGATGTTAAAAAAAGTTTTTGCATTCAACTAGGAAATAAGATATACAGGCAATGAGGCATAGAAATTTATCTTGCCCTATAAGAAAGTAGGAGAAAAGAGGATGGGGGGGGAGTGGGGTGACAGAAGGGAGGGCTGACTGTGGAATGGGGCAATCAGAATATATGCCATCTTGGAGTGGGGGGAGGGTAGAAATGGGGAGAAAATATGTAATTCAAACTCTTGTGAAAATCAATGCTGAAAACTAAAAATATTAAATGAAAAAAAGTGGAAAAAAAAGAAATGCTAATGTTTGGATAAGCTGTAAGAAATGAAACTAAACATAGAGACTCAATAATAACTGAAGCACAGTCCATAACATGTACTGTTAAGTAATCATGCACTATAGCCTCAGCTATAAAAATTAACATGTTTACTTCTAGTTCAGAATATAGAATTTTTCAACCATGAAATCTCACAACTCTTAATGAGTATGACATTTCATACATTGTAGAATACTAAAAACAATATGAGTACATTGAAGTTAATTTCATGCAAGACACATAAAGCCAGATTTATATTTCATTACTTGACTTTATGCCTGCTGATCCCTTACCTAGAACTCCCTCTCTCTCCTCTCTACATAGCTAAATATTTGCTATCCTTCTGTGCACATTCCCCCTGAATTCTTCACAAGCCACTTCAGTCTACTGTGTTCTCTCTCCTTCCTCAGAAATGATAGCTCCAATTGCCCAAAATATTTATTAGATAATTAATCTTAGAAAGCTTCATGACAGCACCTGTATTGTTTATTTTATTGTTATTTAAATCAAATTCCAAAGCACTGATGGTAGCAATTTTCATATATTAAGCACTCAATGAATGTTTGTTGAAAAAAAAAAAACTAACAAGTTCACTGGGCTGAACCTGTTGAAAACTTTCTTTCCCCCTTTTCTGTCATTTGTAGTTCAATTATAAAAGGTGTTCCTAAAGTCTGGACACAAAGGAAATGTGGAGCTATTGCATCGAGTTCAAGTGAATCTTGCAAAGCACATCAACCTTTGCATCACAAATGATTGAAATCCAATTGAAGATGCTATTTGTTAAAATTCCAATTAAATAAAATATTGTTGAAAATTTCATTCATTTCATTTCTTGAAAACATGCATTTTTGCCTATGTGTCCAGACTTTAGGAACACTCTATAAGCTTTTTGATGGGCAGGAAACATGCCTGATTCTCTTTTACATCTCACAGTGCATAACTCAGTGTCTTACACATAGAAGGCATTAAATAAATATTTGCCAAATGAAATTTGATTTTCACAGTGGAAGATGGCAGTAAGCAAGCAACTGGACTTAGAATAGCCTAGTCAATATAACCTAGTCAATGCAAAGATAAAAGAAATTAAGGTCATGTCTACTACATGTTTAGAAGCAAAAACAACTCCAGCACTGTGATAGAGTAAAAAGAAGAAAGAGGACTTAGCATCAGAAGATTGGTCCTGTCATAAAGTGGTTATGTGATTTCCCTGATTCAGATTACTAGGTTTCAAGCTTTGTTGATGCTGCTGCCACAAGGTCTCTCTCATGCATCCTTTCTTATTCATCAGCAAGCATGAAACATCTACTATATTCCGGGCACTGCACTGAATGATAGAGACAGAAGTAGAAAAGTGAGGCAGTCCTTACAATGTTACTGCCTTAGTTCAGGATTTTATTTCTGTCTTGGCTAGAATATTATTTTCCCCTAACTGGTGTCCCAGACTCTACAATCCATCATTCATACAACTGACAAAATAATCTTCCTAGGACATGGAACTTACCATGCTACTCCCTGCTAAAATGTCTTCAGTGGCTTCCTATTGCTTTTCAGATGACATACTACCTTCTTAGCCTAGCATTTGGGGCAATTATACCATGCTGTCATGTGACTCTAACCTAGTTTTCCAGCCTTATTTCACATTGATACATTGGACATATTCTGTATACCAGACTAACTAGGCTATATACCATTCCACAATTTTATTCTGTACCTTTGGGTTTCAAAATATTTGAGGTAGCCATCTTCCATGATTGTAGTGTCTTCACTGAACCCACTGAAATCTTTCTTTTCCTTAAAATCAGCTCAGGTGACACCTCTTCCTTTATGAAGCCTTACATAAACCAATTGAAAGTGATTTCTCCCTCCTCAAATTTTCTCCAGGCATTTTGTCTTGATATTTCATTATCTATCACACTCTATTTTTCATCATATTTTATATTATGCTAATCTCCCCTACTTCTGGTAGATTATAAGGATATTATGCTTTTTTTAATCTTTGTGTTTCTAGCAGTGTTTTTCTCATATGGATCAGAAAATAAAGATTTTTTAGATTAAATTTCATTTAAATCAAAATATAATAAAAATATGCTGTAGTTGAGGTAAAATACTAAGGAAGTCACCATAATATAGCCTCTATTCCAGGGAGCAACTAATTTTTGAATATAGTTATATAAAAGAAAACTATTAACAGAGTCAGTTTCTCTCTCTCTCTCTCTCTCTCTCTCTCTCTCTCTTTCTGAAGTATGAAGATGCAATTTCATATGAGCTTTAAAAGTATGAGATACAATTTATGTTCAGAAATATTTTGATCTCACTCCTTTTCTCCAATATGAAATATGGTGTTTCTCTTTTAAACCAATAATTATTAAATTTCTAAGGATTCTTCACATATGCAGTTAAGATTTCACTTTAAGAGAAAAATGTTATGTTATAATTCTAAATTGTAGTGAAATTTAAATGTGAGATTAATATCCAATGATATGCAGATTATTGATTTTTCAGAAAATAAAGAAATGGAACAAGGAAAATTTTTAAACAATGTCTTAAAAGAGTAAGCTCTTATAAAAATAAAAGGACTTTGAATTTAAAAATTACAGATTCACTTGCACTTTAATTTCCTTTAAAAATCTTCACATTTTCTTCGAGCAATATTATCTGGACCTTTCTTTTTCATTTCTATCTCTTCAACTTCATGTTCCTTTTCATGTCCAATAGATAGAACAAACTTAATTTATGGGAAAATCTAAAGTTTTCATATATTTTCCATAAATTTAAAATAAAGTTTACTGCCTCCCCACTCAGGATATCCCTTTTTTACTTAAGCTAATTATTTTTGTGGGATGAAATTTAAGAATGTAGGGCAAAGACTAATTGTATTTCATCTTTGCTTGTAGAGATTTCATTATCCAGTGAACAATAGAGGACATTTTCCTGAATTCTTCATAAAATATTAATAATGAATTTCTTCTTTTAAAAGAACAGTCATTAAGAGAGCAGGGCTCTGTTCCCTTAACTTTGCTCAATTATAGACTACTGTAAACTTTAGGACATGAACTAAGTTTTATTCATCTTCCTTTCTTCCTCAGGGACTAGCACAGTACCTTAGACATAGACACAATATAAATGTTTATTGAATGAAGGAAAGAAGCATTAGTGCAACAAGTACTCTCAATTTTCTGCTAGTAGCCCAAAAGATGACATCTCTCTAAGGTGTATTATGAACAATTAATTTCAGCAAACAAATATTAATAATCCACAATTGTATAGCAAGTTTATAAAGGGCATTCCTGTGAAATTATTCAAAGTCTAAGTGTGATCTCTTCATTACACAGTTGAGGAAAATGAGGTTAAGTGACCTTCTAAAGGTTGCACAACTAGAATGGATTCGGAACCAGGACATTCTTGATTTTTAGTCAAGTGTTTTTACCATGATACCACTATACTAGGCTTACTTTCAATAAAGAAAACCCCGCTGATATCTTATTCTTTAATACTTTACAGTATCTATGACTTCATCAATATTGGTATTCTATTGATACAGATAACAACCCCTCTATATACTTCAACCTGTATGATTCTTGTCTTTTTTCTCTGGTAAATCCACCAAAAAGGATCTATAAAGGCTATATTACCA
This sequence comes from Trichosurus vulpecula, assembly GCF_011100635.1. Taxonomy (NCBI): domain Eukaryota; kingdom Metazoa; phylum Chordata; class Mammalia; order Diprotodontia; family Phalangeridae; genus Trichosurus; species Trichosurus vulpecula. The sequence continues at coordinate 263,402,599 of NC_050573.1, read as the reverse complement.
CCATTTGTTTGAAAAGAATGGCTTTTCAGAATAATTCTACAGGGCATAATGCACATGTAAGGGGAACAATTCAGTCAAATCAGCAGTCTGATTGATAAATGTTGAAGACACATAGTTGCTTGGGCAAACACTGGTTTCTCCACAATGACAGGAAGGCAGTGTTACTTCAATGGCTCAATGGGCCAACCCCTTAGTCCACATTCAAACCTGCTACTGCTACAGTCGTGCAAATCTAGGCTGAAATGACATTTGCTTGTATTTTTCTTGAGGGAGGCTTGGGGGTTGAGTTAACAAAACAACAACAACAAAAACAATACAAATAGAACACAAACTCTTCACTTACCTCTTCACAGCTAGTCCTGAAATCCATGTGCTATGGCACAGTAAAGGGTATCGTCTAAAAAGATAGAGAGATAGTATGCCTTACTAAATTCAGCATTGGTGAGAACATGGAAGAAAACTCACAGGGTTGTAAAATTATAAAAAACAAATGTCATGGCTTTCTTGGCAAATTGTGTTTCTGACTACGCATAAGTATTAAGGACTCCAACAGTGTAATGAAGTGAGAGGAATAAGGAGAAAACACACCCTAATTCCTGGCTTGTATAAAGTATAACATCCTGATTTTATCACTGTGATTAAGAAAGTGCATTTGCACCCCCTCTCCACTCTATCAGGCATTCAGACATGACCTACTCTATGATTAACCTCTTCTTACAAGTGCTAGCTTATTTCTAACATTTATTTGGAAAGTTGTGTTTGCAGCAGGGAAAGAACCTTCAAAAGAGTAATTAAAAGTTGCTTTTCATATGGTTATCTCTTGCAAAAGGTTGACTAATCTTTTTTTCTTCTAATTAAAACGATGCATGCATGAATAATTTTCTCCTTGGACTTGAGATTTTATTCACAAACATTACTGCTCAGAGAAAACAAACCATTTATCAAGGAGGCTAATTTTCAGAAATTTCTCTGTCGTTAAGTACAGGAAATTACCTCAAATAGGATTAGGTAGAAAGCCACTGGTTTCACACAAGTGAATCCCACTATTACTGAAATGACAGGTCTAGGCCAAAATGAATCTCAAGGTACACTTAAGCTTCTGTAAAGTGCAGGTTTAAATAGGTTTGTTTTAGTTACAAGGTAAATTCAATGGACTACATTATTGTCATAGAATAGTGTTATACTGTCACTACAAAATACCTTTAAGACAAAGTATAGTAATTTAAAAAAAGATGTCAAAGCAAAATAGATGTTTAATTTCAAAACAGAAACCACATGGCAATAAATAATGCTATACTTATTTGCTCTCTTCTATAGCACCAGATGGATTAATATATCATATAAGGGATATAAGTAAAATAGGTTGAAATGTCTCAGCATTGTCATTGAACTGAAAAATTATTGGTGGTTCAGGGAAAAGGAACAATATCTTTTATTGATGTTCATTTACTTTCATTTAAAACAATGTGTACATCCTTTCCCATTTAATAAAAATAACAATAGCCATCATTTATGTAATGCTTTAAGATTTTCTGAGTGCTTCACAAATATCTCATTTTATCCTCACAGGGACCCTGAAGGTAGGTGCTGTTATTATTCTGATTTTACAGAGCAGAAAACTGAAGTAGTGGGAGTTTAAGTGATTTGCCCAAGGTAATGCATACAGATCATCTTTGTCTGAGGCTGGATTCAAACTTGAATCTTCCTGACTCCACTTCCTTTACTCTATCTAGTGCACCACCCAATAGTCTTCCATTACTGGGTAACAGAAAGAGATATTTAAAATCCTGAAAACTGTGCATAAACGACTGTAATAAGAAGTCAAATGGGTTTTAAGAAATTAAAACCCCAGAGATTTCATGTTAAGGTTAAAAGTAGATGTGAGCCATGCCCATATAAATGTAGTTTGGTTTTACACATGAGCTTAGTTAATAACAGCTCATTGCCCAATAAAAAGGCATTGATATCATTATCATACCTATGTAAAGAAAGCCTGAGACTTAAGGATTTCTTATATATCATAGGGAGAAATCTTAGACACTAACAGGGAATTGACTCTGAATCAAAGCCTGGAGAAAGTAAAAAAAAAAAATCCATTAATCATCAACCCATATTTTTTTTTTAAAATACAAAGGTAAGGAAGTCCCTGTCCTTAAACTTTTGACATTTGACTGCAGAGAATAACAATAAAAGAGATTAAAAACACCAGACACAGATAGTTTACAGCCTTGGGCAGTGAGTTCACTTACACAATAGATGATGTGACTAGGCACTCTTAATGATCTTTGCAAGATAATGCAAAATGGGAGAGGCTTTGTAGGATAGGAGAAGTAGAAATGCTGTTCTGATTTTCCCAAGAAAAGGGGGGGGGGGGTGAGGGGGGTGGGGAGGGGGTGGGGGAGAGAAGGTTGAAGAGAATAGAATCTGTAACAAATAGGTCATAGAGTTTGACTTCAATTTCTGACAACATTGTAGAATATATCATTAAAGGAATGCTTAATATATATAAAAATAAGCAGTGATTACAAAGAATCATCATTTTATTATCATTAATAGGTCACCCCAAACTAATAACACTTTTATAGAAGAGGGAAGAGGATGAAGTAAAGGAAAAAAAGGAGAAAACATTATATTGTGTTGAGAATTTTGGAGGGATGCTATAGATATGGTTTGACTTAGATATTAAACATTTGAGTTGGTTTTTCATGACATACTCATGGAAAATATGGGGAGGTAAGGGCTAGATGATAATAAAGCTAGGTGGGTTCAGAAGTAGTTGAAAGGCCAGACCCAGAAAGTAAACATTAATGATTAGATATCAATTTAGAAGGAAGTTTCTAGTAGAGTGCTCCAAAGATTTGTAGTTGATCCACTTCATAGACAGACAGATAGATAGATAAAGAGATAGATAGATAGATAGATAGAGACATAGGTATATCTATAGATAATATATCTAGATAGATGTATGTAAGAAATGGGGGGAGCAGTTTTGTTTCCACTGAGTTGAAATTGTCCCACTCCCCCCTCCAGCCCCCTCCACCCCCAGCTTTAGCAGAATGTAAATCAGGTGACTGATTAGAACTAGTTCTAGATCTGATCTAGCAGAGACCAGGCCTCAGGTCTGGTGAAAGGTTAGAGACTTGTATGCATGCTTAAAGGAGCCATTTGAGGAGGGCATGATGTAGGCAGTCAGGGGGTTGCATCTGGCCAATGAAAAACCTGGTGGGAGTTCGAAGTGGGGTTCAATAAAAGGACTGACGTCCGTCTGAGTCCTTGTGCTCTCTTGTACTCTGTTCAGGGGACATAGCCATTGATTTAGACTGAATAAATGTAAAATATAATTAAAACGTTCCTGGCTTCCCAATGAGTATTGTTTATTCCTACATAATGTAAGTATGTTTCTAACAATATAGATATCCCGATATACACCTACTTATCTATATCTAGATAATATATTTAGATAGATATACATATATCTATAGATAAAATCTAATCTATAATGATCTATATATCTATATCAGTATGTTTATATCTATTTTGTTCAGTCATTTCAATCATGTCTGACTCTTCATGACTCCATTTGGGGTTTTCTTGGCAAAAGTACTGGAGTCGTTTGCCATTTCCTTCTCCAGCTCATTTTACAGGCAAACAGAGTTAAGTCACTTGGCCAGAGTCACAGAGCTAGTAAGTTTCTGAGAACAGATTTGAATTCAGATCTTCCTGACTCCAGAAGTAGCACTCTATCCACTGCACCACCTAGCTACCCCTGTTTATATCTATCTAGATATAGTATCTATATCAATATCTCTCTGTCCATCTATATCTATCCATCCATCCATTCACATTCATCCATCTATTCATGCATCTATCTATCTATCTATCTATCTATCTATCTATCTATCTATCTATCTATGTAATGGAAGGAAGGACTGACCTTAGAGCATGCTCAGATTTCCCCTTTCTGGTAGATTATACAGTGCATGAAAAATATTTCCTTCTTATTTCCAATCGAACACTTGGAGCCTCAATGACTCTTCTTCAGACCAGGAGTGACTGAAGGGCTGGTACTGTGAGATGACAGAGTACTTTGGTTGGCGATGGAGCTGGAAAGAATGATGCTCAAGAGTTACTAAATAAGAAGTTTGTTCAAATACATAAGGATCAATATACCCCCACTTAACCCCTCTAGTGTTTCTCTTCCATTGAAGAATTCAAGTAATGAAGATTGCTGTGAGTCCTTTGGGAGGATGGGGAGGAGGGAGAGGAAAATTGAGTATTTTTTCCCCACTAGCTGACACAAATTTCTGAGTACCTAGTGTCTCTGTTTCTTTTGGGTTTATTCTTTCCTAATCTGGAGTGACTGAGCATTCTGAGATGGGAATGCACCACCAACTAGGGGGAACAGGAAATCCATTAAAACTATCAAATACCCCACTGATAACCACAGGTGGTAGCCACAGCATCCAACTCCAGTGAGAAATGAGCACAACAGCCAAGTCACTACTTCATCCAGCCTGTTAGCTGAGACATCATGCTTTGCAAAAAGCCAGCCCAGCTGATCCAGGCAATGACTCATCAATTGCTGAGGACACATATAAAAAGTGAAATGATAGGGAATCCACAAAGGGAGAAAAAATTCCCAGAGCCAGGAATCATGAGACATCTTTTGGCCTCATGTGTTCTCTACACATGTGCCTGTCTTCATTTGTATGTTAAGTTTGAGCCTTTTCTTACAAGGGGACTGTGTTCATGCTTTAGGCCCTGAAGAATTTTTTTTTGTAAACTTCTATCATTGTAATACATACTCAGTTAATATTCCACTGTAAATGCTGATTAATGTCAACTGGTTGATCAATAGTCAGATATTCAGGAGCACGCCAGAGCAGATCTCAAGAGCAATGTTATTAGAAGTGATATCTCTCAAGCTTATCCTTTAAAATGCTGAAAGGAGCAGTGGTATTCTGTCCTTTAGAAAATTAACCCAACAATGTAATGTGAGTTGGGCAAATGGTCTCAGGAGGTAAGAAGGAATTCTTAATATACTACCACCTTAGTACCTTGAAAGACAACTGTAAGACAGGTAACACTAGGACACAGAGGACTGCTAGCACAGGTTCATTCTTGATCTGGTCGGACAGGAAGGACAGGAAGACAGCTTCAGGGGGTTAATAATCTTACCTTATTCTAGTCTACATTTCTTAATGGGAGTTTGTGGATAATGGGAGCAACAACTTCTACAGCATTCCCTAATCACCCTTCTCACAGGTGCAGGTGAGAAGGGGGGCAACTACCCCTACAACTTGATGGGGTCAATCAAGACAGGCATAGTTTGTGCACACCCCTAAGTCCTCTTAAGCCACAATGGGGGCTGGCTGAGGTAAACATGGATTGCCTCCAAGCCTTGATGGAACCGATCAAGGCACACACAGCATTCCAGTTGTCCATTCAATCCTAAGGGTTCCCCATTCACTGACCAGCACCCACTTGCTTTATAGGGCAACGGACAAAGAAGGTATATTGCCAACAATAGTCTCACAAGTTTACATTATCTCACCATTATATCTCACTGTGCAGTTGCAGTGGATATTTACAATTTAAGCACAAATGTTTGTATTATATATCACTACATAACACTGTGCAAGTATGGTATAGATGTTTACAAGTCATGAGACTGGGAAATAGAGATTGTTATTGCTGTGGATCCTGGGAAACTAAACTCTAAGAAAGAATAACAAAAATCCACCTTACACACACTAAAATCCACCTTAGTTGAAATAACTCTGTACTGTCTGCTGTGTACACAAAAGGAGAGATCACTACTAATTTGATGAGACATGCTTATGATACTGGGTAACTTTAGAAATGGGCAGCTAAGTGGTGCAGTAGGTAGAGTGGCAGGTCTGAAGACTCATCCTTCCGAGTTCAAATCCAACCTCAGACACTTAATAGCTGGATGACCCTGGGCAAGTCACTTAACCCTGTTTGCCTCAGTTTCCTCATCTGTAAAGTGAGTCGGGGAAATAAATGGCAAAGCACTCCAGCATCTTTACCAAGAAAACCCCATGTGAGGTCACGAAGAGTCATACAAGACTGAAAACAACTGAACAACAGCAACAACAACCTGAAGTAAGGGGATTTACTTAGGAACTGGTTGCAGAGACACATAAGGAAAGAAGATCTCCAAAGAGGCAATGAAGAGAAATATTTTTTAAAATGAATTGAAATCCTCAAAAACATAGATTTATGAAGAAAGTCATTCCCATCATATTACTTGGCCTTTAATCTATCCCCGTCAATCTCCTTGGCCTACAAATCTAGTGACTGATATGAGTCGATCTCCCCCCTGGATGAGATCTTTGGTCTCTCTCTTTCTTGTGATGCTAAGGTAAAGTTGCTCCCAGCTGAAGAGCTTCACTTACTCTCATGCATTGTTTGTTATACTCCAATCTGTGGGGCATCTATAATTTCAGTTTGCTGTTTTGCTTGGATAAATAAGTTTATTTGCTATTCATTCTTTTTAAGTCTTTTATGGAACCAGAGATTGGTGGGAAGGGGCTTAACAAGTAAGCCTAATATCCCCACACCCCTCCTTGGAGACTAGGGGAATGACCAACCAATCTCATCTGTTCTGAATATTGGCCTGCCTATCCCTCTTCCCATAGCTAAGCTGCTGAATTTGAAGAAAGGGCCCTCTTCCTCTTTTCCTCAGAGGAGGGCCAGAGCCCAGATCATATTTATCCATGCCACCTATGAGATAAACATTTATATATTTATATGTGGACAGTGTACATACAGACATAGACACAGATACATGCACATACATATATAATGTGTGTATATACATGTGCATATACATATAGATACATACATGAACACATTTCTTTCTATTTCAACCAGATTTGTAATTTCATTGCTGTAGGACATGCCCAGTAAGAAATTTCTACCAACGTAGAGCTTCACCTGCCCTATAATCTAGTCTTGAAGACTTGCCTGGGGCCCTGAGAGTTTAAGTGACAAATCCAGAATCACACAGTCATTCTATGACAGGGGTGGGATGTGGCATCTTCCTGACTCTGAGGCAAATTTTCTATCCTTTACTCCATGTTGCCTAGCTATTACTATGTAATATTTTTTATAAATGAATTGAATAAAGAAATTGATTACATGATTATCAAACATGTGAAGGACACAAAGATGGGAGGGATACCTAACAGTGTGGATGAAAAAAAAATCAATATCCAAAAATATCACAATAAGTTACAACTATACGTCAAATCTAACAAACCATTTAATAGTGATCCAAAGTCTTAAGTTGTGTTTTCCAAATCAATTCCACAATGACAAGATCAGGGATGAGGGGAGAGACAACAATTTCTATGACAAATGTCTAAGTTTTATTGGCCTGCATTTCCAGTGAATCAACAATGTTTAAGGTAGCCAAGAAATCTGATTCAATCGTTGACTGCATTTAGAGAGCCATAGGGTCCAGGAATAGGAAGAGGATAGTCTCACTACACATTGCACTAGTCAGGGGGAAAAAAAAATGAGTGCCACATTTTAAGAAGGACAGTGAAACATGGAGAACATCCTGAGGATGGTAACCAATATAGAGAATGCATTCAAGAGTAAACCATGTGACAATTGTGTGAAAGATATAAGAAAATTAACCCAAAGAAAGAAGACATAGGGATGGGATAGGAGTATATATGTAATGGTGATAGTAATTTTTCAGTATATGAAAGGCTGTCACAGTGAAATGGAAAGAGAAAAATGGTAAAAATTGCAGCTTTAGGTTTGATATAATAAAACACTTCCTAACAATCATCTCAAAGTTAAATGGGGTACTTTGGGAGGTAATCGCTTCTCTGCCATTGGAAGTCATCAAGCACAGGCTAAGATGATCATTTATTGGGTATAACATAGAGAGATTCTTGTTCAAATATAGATTGGACTAGAAGGCCTCTGAGGCCCCTTCTCATCTGATGTTTCTGCCAGTTGAAAGTACTGTATTCTTTAATAGAAAAGAAATGAATTGCAATTTTTTGTTTTAAAAAAATCATTATAAACTTGTGGCATAGGGCTTATATGCCTTGCCAACTTCTAAAACAAAAACAAAACAAGTGTGTTAAATATAACTAGTGCAAGTGAAATAAAAAGAAACATTAGAAGGAAAATTCAGTATGTCCATTTTCATAAACAGCACATAAACTCTTTATGTCTCAATAAATAAGGTACATAAATATTCACTTTTTCCTGGTTTTGACTCATTTACCACCCTACCCAAAATGACTATTTTGTCATATTTCCAAGTGCTCATTCAGAAAAAGAATAACTAAGCAATTAAAAATGTGTCAATGACCAAGATAGCTAGTAGTTTTTATAGCTATAATAAAAATTTTTGGAGTGATTGTAAATGTCAAGAATAGAAAGCTTTTTAAAAAATACTACTCACGGAAAAGTAACAGTCATTTGTTACTTCCACTCTACTGACAAAAGCAGGATATTCAATACTATTAGCTTCCTTTGGACTATTCACATTTTTAAAATAATTTTTGTAAATATACTATTAAACATCAATTAAACCAATGAAGTTTGCTTTGCAAGTGCTTAACTTTATACACATGAATTTCAACACACAAAATGTCATAACAAATTTTGTGCACTTTTTTCTAAGTTTCCATCAGGTTTCTTAGTTTATCCTCATTTAGTTTTCACATGTTCATAGTATAGCATATATTCTGTACTTCTGGTTAGATTTTTTTCTTTTTCAAGTATTTTATAGACTTCCTTCCAATATTCTTTATATTCCTCATATTTATAAATCTTAATTCCATTTTAGCCATCTATTACATGAACGTACCAAAATTTTAGCCACTATGCCAATATTGCTAAACATTTACATTGCTTCCAGTTGTTTTTTTCATTTTTTGCAAATGTCCATAATGCTGCCGTATCAATCTGTTCATTCGCCTTTTTATAGATCTTACATACTATAACAGATTTTAATCATCCCCATTTAGAAGAGAAAAATTGACCTCTTCCTTATCATCTGACATACCAGTAAAATTATGAGTAGATTATCAGAAATAGGAATAGATTATAATAAGTTGCTGCAGCCAAACAAAACATACTTAGGAGGTTGTTTTCATACCAGTTTGTTCTCTGTCATTTCTAAAGTGACTGGCTATTAAATTTTTGTGTATTTCTTTTTCTTTAAATCAGTTTTACCTCTAGTTACCACCACTTCCATGCTTTTTCTTTACTTGAGGAAACTGATTCTATGAAATTTCCCTACATGATAATTTTAAAATTCACCTTCACAAAAAATAAGGTCACAAAGCTGAATGTGTATCCAAATTCTTCTGTCTTCTGAGTTATTTTTTTTATTGTAATTTCAATTTATATTGGGGGAGGAAAGATTGGGGCACATCTGGAGAGAATTTTTTTTAGATTAAACAATGTATTATAAAATCTAAAAAGCAAACATCTTCCTGTTTGTTGTCTTACTAAGAAGATATTGGTTATCCTTGGTGTTATATTTGGCGTAGTGCACAGAGTGCTGAATTTGGAACCTAGAAGATATAATTTCTAATTCTGCTTCAGCAACATCCTAGTTCTGTGATACTGAACATGTCACTTAATTTCTCTAATCCTCAGTTCCCTCATCTGCAAAACCGCAATAATAATAGCACCTAACACCTAGAGTTGTGTTGGTGATTAAGTGAGATGATGTATGCAAAGTGCTTTCAAAAACTAGTAGTATATCAAAATCCAATATTGTTATCTTCTTCCTTTTTATATATTTCTACGGAGTTCGGTTTGGGAATGAGTTGCCATCTTGTTATTATTCCATTATATCCCTTGTTCTATAGAGTATAGCATTTTTTTTTTGGTAATTGACCAATGTTTAGCATAGTACTTGGCATGTATGATGTGTTTTATAATTACTTGCTGACTCAAATTTATTAGAAGTATAGGGATATGATTTCATCTCATGCAGAAAGAATCTTTGACACAACTCTAACAGACAAGAAGAAAGGCTAGAGATTATAATGATGATGATGATGTTGATGATATTCCTGATACAATACAATATTGTACATACTAATTACAACTAAGTAGACTGGGAACACAATGGGGTATTGGTATACACACGTACATATGCTCAATGAATATTGATATATATGCATATATAAGGCATATATACATTTCTATGCATGTGCATATATGTGTATGTACAGGCACACATTCATGTATGTGTGTATATATTTTAAATTTAAATTTATAATTCATATGGGAATCCCAAGTGGGAAATTCCATTATGTGAATACACAGATCAATGAGATCATTTAATTGTTCATATTATAAGTATTACTTGCTTAATAAATAATACAAATAAAATTCGTACTTTCTTAGATGTTTATTTTTGAAAATATTCTGTGGCTTCCTTTGCTTAAAGCATCATATCTGAGTTTTCTAGGTGGGCTTATTTCCCACTTTTGATCCACAATATACTCTTCTTATTATAGAAGAGCAGAAGGAATAGCTTCCCAATCTTTTTCCAGAATTCCCCATCTCATCCCATGCACATATTCTACTACTTAATAACATGTTTTCCTCTTTTTGGAAGAATAAAAGAAATAGCTCCCCCATCTCTTTCTAGCATTTCCTCTCTCTCTCTCTCTCTGTCTCTCTCTCTCTCTCTCTCTCTCTCTCTGTGTGTGTGTGTATGTGTGTGTGTGTAGTCCTATTTTATTATCTATATTTGAGATATCAAGGAGAACTGAGTTTCTATATGCATAAATCTTTTGGAGGAGGTATATAATAGAGTTGATACCAATGATTCTAGAATCAAAATATAAGCATATGACCTGTTTTGTTTTGTTTTTTTTTTACCTTAGCATATCCAAGTTTACTTCTTTGGGGACCACATGACCTACCCTTCATCCATACAATATGGCAATGTCCATGTCTTTGATGAGAAATGTTTACCCTGCCTTTACATAAGTGACTAAGGATCACAATCTGAACAATTGATAGTCCAATGCTTTCTTATGTTGTAGAGGATTTAGCTTATTATGGAGTGCCTGCAGTGTGCTCAAATTGTACAACATCTATCATCAGTCTGCCCCTGCCCAGAGGTCTTGCAATCTAAAATTAAATCTAATGCTCGAAAATTAATCAGAGCTGTTGTCATCAATTATTTGGAGTACAGGTCCAATTGCTGTTGATGAAATTTCATGTCTGCAAACAAAATAGAACAAGAGAGCCAAATATGTGATCTCAGCGTGCAAAGCACTCTGCAGCTGCTTCTCCAGAAGGAAGTTCCATTGAGAGTGAATGATCAACAATGGAGAGATGAGTCTCTAAAATGGTAACAATAAAGGGAAAGGACAAGAAGGACTGATTTAGTTTATTTAAATGGGGAAAACAAAATAAACCAGGAGAAACTTATTGGACCAAATTTTTGTTTTATTGTATTATTTAGGTGATTGCCTAAAGTCTTTACTTGAGACCCAATGTTCAAATAGCCTCTAGAGTATTTTGTACTCATTATGGTAATTCTATTTATATGAGAGAAAAACCTCAATAAATTAGGGACAGGGGCATCTAGGTAGCAGAGTATGTAAAGCACCAGCCCAAAGGACTTGAGTTCAAATTTGGCCTCTGGCACTTATTAGCTGTGTGACTCTGGGAAAAGCCTCAAAAAGAAAAAGTGAAAAAAAATAAATTAAGGATAGATCAAGGGAAAATTTGAGTTAGATGAAATTAGTATTTTTTGGCTACATTAGAGTGGTAAGCCCCACCTCTACCCTCACGTAGCCTTCTAAATCTACCTCTCTTTGTACCCCAATTCCTCATACTGTCTTATAATCAATTTGCCTAAGTTTGTCATGATAAAGACAGCTCTGTGGTAGAAACGAATCCCTTTGAGTTTCTAAGAAGTTTGCTACTTTTAGGTTTCCAACATTGATGATGTAATGATTTCCAAAAGAATAAACTCCATTCTTATTGGATGTCTGCTGATCATTGGTAGTGCTAGATAAATGCTTATTTTTACATAGCGGGCACTATATAAATGTGTATTCCCTTCCCTTCCTCCATTTATAAAGCCTCAACTATGTGACAGACACCAAGCTAAGTGTTTTGTAAATATTATTTCATTTGATCCTCATGACCTTGCAAGGTAGGTGCAGTTATTATCTCAAGTTTACAGTTGAAGAAATTGAGGCATAAAAAGGTTAAGTGACTCCCTCAGGGTCATACAACTAGTAAGAGTCTGAGGTTGGATTTGAAATCAAACTTTGTTGACTCTAGGCCTAGCAATCTATCCATTGCAACTTCCTAGATGCCCCAAATGAAAGTATAGTGAGGGATCAAAGTATAATTGTTAAGTCATATAAAACTGAAAGAAAGTAAGCAGTATAATCACCACTGAATGTGAACGTACATGTGCTCACAAGTTCTTGTCTCTACTTCTCCACTTTGGTCCCTTTCGTTTCTTATAACTTCTGGCAAATTCAGCAAACTCCTTTTCTCATCTGCTTAGGGCTTAACTTATTTGTAGGTGACTAACTGGTTAACATCTGATAATTTAATTTCCAGTGTTGTATCAATGCCCTGATGCATTATTTTGGGGTTGGGAGGGAGGATTGAGGAATCTTTGCATTTTAAAAGAAGATTCTTGGTGGTACAAGTCTTAACCCAGAATAATAAGTAGCAAATGATAGAAATTTTAGTCACCATGACAGATCAATATAGTACAAATTTTTTTTTTGTTTTAAATCCAGCCAGTTAAAAATTGGAGGGGGGCGGAGCCAAGATGGCAGCTGGAAAGCAGTGAGCTCCCCACCGAGTCCCTCCAAAAACCTATAAAAAATGGCTCTGAACCAATTCTAGAACTGCAGAACCCACAAAACAGCAGAGGGAAGCAGGGCTCCAGCCCAGGACAGCCTGGATGGTCTCTGGGTAAGGTCTATCCCACACGGAGCTGGGAGCTGGAACCTGGGAGCTAGGAGCTGGGAGCAGAGCAGAGCCCAGCATGAGCTGCTCGGACCAACCAGACCAGGAGCCGGGTAGAGCGGGGCCTAGCGCCCTGAATCAGTGAGCTGCAGCAGTTACCAGACTTCTCAACCCACAAACACCAAAGACGACAGAGAAGGTTAGCGGGGAAAGCTGTGGGAGTGGAAGAAGTTCACAGTTCGGCCACCGCCCTTGGGGTAGCAGAGGTGGGGCAGCTACAGCTCCTGTTGCTTCTGGCCCCAGGCCCACCTGGTGGGAGGAATTAAGTGGCAGATCAGAGCAGGAGTACACAGCCTGCTGAAGATCTAAGGCCAGTCGGGGTTGTGGGTTCTTGGGGAAGGAGGAGTGCTAGTGTGGCAGAGCTGGTGCATCCCCCCCAAACATGGAACATAGAACTCTTTAGTCTACAAGCAGTCATACCCCACTGAAAAACTCAAGGGTCAAGTTGGCTGGTTGGGAATATGGCCAGGCAGCGAAAACACACCCAGATTCAGTCTCAGACTTTGGAATCTTTCTTTGGTGACAAAGAAGACCAAAACATACAGCCTAAAGAAGTCAACAAAGTGCAACAGCCTACACCAAAAGCCTCCAAGAAAAACATGAACTGGTCTCAGGCCATGGAAGAGCTCAAAAAGGAGTAGGAAAAGCAAGTTAGAGAAGTAGAGGAAAAATTGGGAAGAGAAATGAGAAGGATTTGAGATAACCAGGAAAAACAAGTCAATGACTTGCTAAAGGAGACCCAAAAAAATACTGAAAAATATACTGAAGAAAACAACACCTTAAAAAATAGACTAACTCAAATGGCAAAAGAGCTCCAAAAAGCCAATGAGGAGAAGAATGCCTTGAAAGGCAGAATTAGCCAAATGGAAAAGGAGGTCCAAAAGACCACTGAAGAAAATACTACCTTAAAAATTAGATTGGAGCAAGTGGAAGCTAGTGACTCTATGAGAAATCAAGATATTATAAAACAGAACGAAAGGAATGAAAAAAATGGAAGACAATATCAAATATCTCATTGGAAAAACCACTGACCTGGAAAATAGATCCAGGAGAGATAATTTAAAAATTATTGGACTACCTGAAAGCCATGATCAAAAAAGAGCCTAGATATCATCTTTCAAGAAATTATCAAGAAGAACTGCCCTGATATTCTAGAGCCACAGGGCAAAATAGAAATTGAAAGAATGCACCGATCACCTCCTCAAATAGATCCCAAAAAGAAATCTCCTAGGAATATTGTTGCCAAATGCCAGAGCTCCCAGATCAAGAAGAAAATACTGCAAGCAGCCAGAAAGAAACAATTTGAGTATTGTGGAAACACAATCAGAATAACCCAAGATCTGGCAGCTTCTACATTAAGAAATCGAAGGGCTTGGAATACGATATTCCGGAGGTCAATGGAGCTAGGATTAAAACCTAGAATCACCTACCCAGCAAAACTGAGTATAATGCTCCAAGGCAAAATTTGGATTTTCAATAAAATAGAGGACTTTCAAGCTTTCTCAGTGAAAAGACCAGAGCTGAAGAGAAAATTTGACTTTCAAACACAAGAATCAAGAGAAGCATGAAAAGGTAAACAAGAAAGAGAAATCATAAGGGACTTACTAAAGTTGAACTGTTTTGTTTACATTCTTATGTAGAAAGATGATGTGTATGATTCATGAGACCTCAATATCATCGTAGCTGAAAGGAATACACATATATATATATGTGTGTGTGTGTTTATGTATATATATATATATATATATATATATATATATATATATAAGTGAATGTGCATGTATGTATATATGTATGTATATATATATATAGAGAGACATATAGATATATATAAAGAGAGAGAGAAAGAGCGGACACAGGGTGAGTTGAAGATGAAGGGAAGATATCTATAAGAAATAAAATCAAATTAAGGGATGAGAGAGGAATATATTGTGAGAGGGAGATAGGGAGAGATAAAATGGGGTAAATTATCTCGCATAAAAGTGGCAAGAAAAAGCTGTTCTGTGATAGGAGGGGAGAGGGCAGGTAAGAGGGGAATGAGTGACTCTTGCTCTCATCAAATTTGGCCTGAGGAGGGAATACCATACATACTTAATTGGGTATCTTACCCCACAGGAAAGAAGAGGGAAGAAGATAAAAAAGGGGGGGAGGATGATGGAGGGGAGGGCTGATGGGAGTGGAGGTAATCAAAAACAAACACTTTGGAAAGGGGACAGGGTAAAGGGAGAAAATTCAATTAAGGGGGATGGGTTGGGAAGGAGCAAAATATAGTTAGTCTTTCACAACATGAGTATTATGGAAGGGTTATACATAATGATACACATGTGGCCTATGTTGAACTGCTTGACTTCTTAGGGAGGGTGGGTGGGAAAGGAAGAGGGGAGAGAATTTGGAACTCAAAGTTTTAAAAACAGGTGTTCAAAAACAAAAAAAAAAGTTTTTGCATGCAACTAGAAAATAAGATACACAGGCAATGGGGTGTAGAAATTTATCTTGCCCTACAAGAAAGGAAGGGAAAAGGGGATGGGAGGGGAGTGGGGTGACAGAAGTAGGGCTGAATGGGGAACAGGGCAACCAGAATATAAGCCATCTTGGAGTGGGGGGGAGGGTAGCAATGGGGAGAAAATTTGTAATTCAAACTCTTGTGAAAATCAATGCTGAAAACTAAATATGTTAAATAAATAAATTTAAAAAAATAAAAAAAAATCCAGTCAGTTTTCCTAAAATCACTACACACACACACACACACACACACACACACACACACACACACACTAAGCTTCACTGATCACATAATAATCATGTCTCCCTATAAATATGGACTTACAAAGCATTTATCCTCAAGTATATGCCCATAAAATTTAAATATTTACACATTATGATTTTGAATGTAAGGTATTCTGCCATAAATCACTGGATTAAAACAATTAAATTCTCCCACCTACTGCCTATGATATATTTATCTATCTTTCTATCTCTCTAATCTACCTGTAGGTAGCTACAGACATACACGTATATGTTATCTACATAGACATGTCTGTCTAAATATAGACATATTTCCTCTGGTATATGTATATGTATGCATATATACACACATATACATATATATATTTATACAAATAATGTAAGATTTAATCAGAGATGAACTTATATTTGTTAAAAATATTGAATATAATTCTCTAACCAGTGGGTGAATTACAATTTTATGGAAATACAGCTTTTGTGAGTGAGTTCCTCATCTATAACTGTGGAGAAAGTACCAAGTTATAGTCTAGCACTTGTAAATGAAATACCAGTATTGCCACAGACAGCATAGGCAGATGAGGTTTCGAAAAAAGAAAATTGATCTTGGAAGTTATTGGGGATATATAGACTTAGAACAGGCTCAGAGGGAGAAGAAGGAATAGAGGAGGGACATTTGGATGGGGTCTTGTCTTTGACTTGGGTTCTAATTTGGGCTTTATTACTTATTTAATCATACAAACCTGGATAAGCCAATCTATTTCTTTGGGTTTCAAAGTCCTTACCTGAAAAATAGAAATATTGCCTTTCATATCTATCACACTGTTGCAACAATCTGCTAGCAGCTGCTGTGGCAGTGAAAGACCAACCCAAGCCCAACAACAAGAACTCTGGCAGCACAGGTTCTTTGGATCTGCTTTACTAAGGAAACTAACATTAGTGGTTAATAATCTTATTTCAATCCAACATACAAACATACATGTGTCACTTACTCAGCTCAGGGGGAAAAGCCAGCACCCTGAGCTTCAAAGCAAATACAAACAGAACAAATAAATACAAATCAACAGACAGATTTCTGTCTGACAAAATCACAATATATAGTTACCAGAGAAGCATCAACATCTGGGTTTTCTTCAAAGCCGGGGAGCTCATAACAGCTGGCCCAGTGTTACTCACCACTCCTCCAGTGGCTCAGAGCCCCAAGGGAGAACGCCAACCTCTGGGTTTCTATATCTTGTTCAGGGTCAAAGGTGAGTCACATATTCCACTCACTCACTTGACCTAAAAGTTTCACAAAAATTTGACCTAAAACCATGTGGTCTAAAAGCCTCTGATGTCACAAACATGTCACTCAAACCCTGTAAACTAGGCTTTCCCTTGAGGCAAGGAGGTCATCAGGGACTCCTAATTTAATCAAAGAAACAAAAGTCAAACTCTCCAAGGGCACTTGATTGAATAAGTGTTAAAAGCCCATCTTAATTACCAATGTACTCCACCCCTTCCAGGGTCCATGGCCTAACAGAAATGTAAATTAAATGGCCATAGATCCTGGAACAAATAGAAGCATTATACATTGTGATCCAATCAAGCAGGAAACTAAAACATATCATTCACAGCAAAACAAAATGTATCATTCAGGGTCAATCCCAAATACTTGTTTACAATACAAACACCCCTAGGTCCCAGCAAGTTATTCTCTTCAATCAATCAGAGTGTCCAAGTAAAGTAAGTCTTGAAGGTGGGTCCTTCCCACACTGCTGGGGCAGGTTTCCTCCTCAGGCAGAGGCATGCTTTAATTAGCAATGTCCCAATGAGAACATAAACATCCAAATAAAGTTCTCTTGGGGATGTCTCCTTCTCCCCACACTGCCATTGCAGGCTACCTCTTGGCACCCAAAGTTCCAACTTAAAGAAAAAGTCCAAATAAAATTCTGTTGTGGTCCTGTCCTCCCATTACTGTTCCAGTCCCTGCTTCAAGTCCTGAGGGGTAGCTGGGCAATAAAGCCAACAGGTAGGGTCTCTGGGGGTCCAAGGCACTTCCCCTACCCCACCATAAATGAATCTACCCATCCTTCCTGGGTCCCAAGCAGCCCAAAGGGGAGGTAGCAAAAAAGGCACACTTAGCTCCTTGCTGCAAAGTTTCCATCTTGCCCCAGGGCTGAATTCCAAGCCCCTGGGTTCCTGATCATCTAGCTCTGGCTGGCCTCTCCTGGCTTCTGCCAGAATCCAGATCTTGATGTAGGTGGCTCTCCACCTTTGCATTCACCTCAAGGTCCTCAAGAAGGCAGTCAATATGTCCCCAGCCACCATCTGCCGGCAGTCTCACCCCATCAGAGTTGGCTCCAGGGCAGCTCACTGCTTTCACCCTTCCAAAGCTCCCATGCAAACAGTCCTCTGCTCTGTCTGGGCCAATATGTCAGCAGCCACCATTGGCTTTTTCTTTCTCCTCACCATCTGCTCCTGCCAAATATTCACAAAGGCCATTCTCTGATTTTTCTCTCAAGTCTATATGAAGGCAGTTCTCTGCTCCTGTTTCAAAACTCCTCATACAATATGATCTGAAAACATTCACCCTTTCAGCACAGTCCTCCGGAGCCAGGCTTATCAACTCAAGTCCTCAGAAGAGGGATTTCCTCCCAGGGCCCTTCTCTGGGATTCTGGGAAACCACTCCCATCATTGCCACTGACCAGTTTTCCTTCCGGCCTTTGTTGCTCCTGGGGCTCCATAGAACCATAGGCACCCCAAGTACAAAGAGTCATCCAAAACCTGGGAAACATTCAACCACCCCAGTACCCCAGAACACCATGAGATCCTTTTAATCTGCAGATCCTGCCATGACTACACCATTTGTTGCAGCATTTCAGCTAGCAACTGTTGTGCGGGTAAAAAACCAACACAAGCCCAATAACAAGAATGCTGCCAGCACAGATTCTTTTGATCTGCTTTATTAAGGAAAGTAATGTTAGGGGGTTACCAATCTTATTTCAATCCAACATATAAATATCATTCACTTAGTTCAGGGGAAAAAGCCAGCACCCTGAACTTCAGAGCAAATACAAACAAATTACCAAGATACATTGTAAACAGACCAAATACAATTCATAGTTACCAAGAAGGCATCAACATCTAGATTCACAAGCTGGAGGGCTCTTTACTATAGCTGCCCAGAGTCTCCATATCAACACTCCTCCAAGAGTAAGAGCCCCAAGCAAATAGCTCTGTTCTCTCTTTTTATACAGTCTTTGGATGTCATCAAACATCATCTGAAGGACCAGAACTTAGGCACCTACTATTGGCTTTGATCTTAGCAACTCCTCTTAAGACCCTGGGGGCTTCATGCCCACATTGGTTTAGCACCTAGTAACTAGGGGTTTGGGGCCTACTTAGTAGTGAAGATATTATCAGACCTCCCTTCATTGACCCCACCTGGAGCCCCACCCAAAGCCTATTCAAATGGGCAGGAAAGGTCTTCTCACTTACTGATTACTTTTACACACACCAAAATATTATGAGGCTTAAATGAACCAGTTATGTATAAGCATTTTGGACTCATAAAGTTTTACAAAGATTTGAGGTATATCAAAAACATGATTTAGGATAAGCCTATGGGAAATTTCTTCTCTCACATTAGAGGAGAACATAATACCCCTCACAGTTCAAAAAGAAAAAATCGAGATCCCAAAGTAATTAATACCAACACCATTACTAACTTGATTCAGGTGATTCTAAAAGTATTTTTTTAAACTGCTATTCACATTGGCAACAAACCACAAATCTCAACTTCCTGTCATTCAACATATTTGATATGTTTTCAATATAATATTTTCAGCCTGGTTTACTTAATATTTATGTGCATTTGTGTTTTTTGTCTGCTTAGTTTCCCACAATATGATTATACACAAATAGAAATGATTTTGGGGACAGAATTAAGTATTACATTCTTTGATCTAGCACTTTCAAGCAATCTCTCTAGCATGAGATTGTTAAATGTGTGTGGGGAGAGGAGGGCACCAAAAATAGAATAGATTTTCATCTGTTAAATGACATTATAGGTAAGAGGCTTGCCTAAAGACAAGAAGTAGAATCTCCTTCAATGTCATTCATCTCTGCCTCCTTCATGCCTCTACCCCCATCCTACACGAAAAGTGCCTTACGACCAACCCCAAATCTAAATTTATTGCACACTCTCCATTGTACATATGTAGTTCAACTTCCTTTAAGGTGAAATATAATACCAATTTAGCAGTATGCGGTAATCATCCACTGTAGTCCAGTACATTATGTATGGAAGAATATTATATCCAATTGAAAACGCAGAGATAATTTAGTCAGACAGAATGTAATAACCTATTTTGGATTTTTTCCAGGATATTGAAACTAACAGCCTTGCTCTTGTTAAAAAAAAAGTCAATGATTTTAATGACTGCATACAGTTAAGACTTAGTTTTAAATCTTTTCCTCTCCACAGATAACACTCAAGTTGGCTTAAAATCCTTAGATATTTCCCAGAGGAGTTTGGTCATAGGAGGTAGGGTAGGGGTTGTGGTGGTGGTGATATTATGTGAGTATAAATAGGTTTTGCAAAGAATATTAGATTTCAAGTAAGAAGACCCAGGTTAACAAAGTAGATATCCATAGATTGGATAAACAACAGATAAACAAAGTACAGCACTTGAACGTGATGGATTATTACTCTGCTGTGAGAAATAACAACTACAACCAACTCAGTGAAGCATGCTAGCACTTACATGAATTAATGCAGCATGAAGTGAGCACAACCATGAAAATAATGTATACAATGATGAAAAAGTAAACAACAAAAGAAGAAACTGAATATCGTATAATTGCAATGATTCAGAAAGGGGAAGAAAATATATCTTCCTCCTTTCTTCCTTTGTAGAGGTGAGGGCTATGTTTTCTGAACCATGAATTCACAATCAGTCTTGGATGATGGGTTGGTTATTTTTCCTAAACTCTATTTTGCCCCTGTTCTTCTTTATTTTATATTACAAGGAAAATGCTTGCTAGAGACATAAGGAAGGGAATGAAGGACGGTTAAAAATACCAAGATTCTTTTTTAAACAACTTGGTTAAAGACCTAGATGAACCACTTATCAATTGTGTGGTCCTGGTCAAATCATCTCAATTCTTTGTGTTTCACTTTTCTCATCCATAAAATGAAGTGATGGGACTTTAAGAAAATCAGGTTGCCTTCAAGTTCTGTCTCATACCTCACATATATTTTATATGTACTTTTAGATTTTAGTGTATTCTTAGTGGCTATTCAAATCATTGCAACTTAATTCTGAATATATTTAATACAATGTAATTAAATTTGATTCAATAAACATATTAAGAGCCCCCTAAGTACAAAGCACTGTGCTAAGCACTGGCATGATACAAATAAGAAAAAAGAAAGGCAGTCCCTGACCTCAAGGAGCTTAGCATTTAATGGGGGAAGACAATATAAAAAAGGAAGTACAAAGGGTGAGGTGTACTAGGGGGTATCTGACATGGGGCCATGATGTTCTGTGGAGTCAAACTCAAATAGAACTGCTGATGGAAAATGAAAAATTATCTGAAAATTTTAAAACAAGTATTTAATGAAAGAAAACTTTGGGGGGGGGGGAATTTATTGCTCCATTCTCCAGTCCTGCAATGAAAGGGAAGAGGCAACTGAAGGAGCAGAGAAGGTATCGAGTATGAAAAATTGAGTCAGCCTGCATGATGAGATTTCCAATGATTAGCTTAACCTATGAACCACGATACCAATTATTATTTCCCAATAAATTTAAAAAATGGATTTTAAGCATAATTTGTTTAATATGCTGATTTTAGAGTAAATGTAGACTGAAGACCTATGATAAAATTGAAGGAATAACAATTGCTATTCACCATTAGCAAAAGTTTAACTAATTGAAGTTCTTTTCCATGTTTTTGTTGATTTTAAAAACCATTTTTCATTAAGCAACCATTGTGGGTTGCAAAATGAGGGAGAAGAATTTATAGACAAATTCTATATGCAGTATAACTTATAATTGTATCAACTCTCTAAATAATATCATCAATTAGAAGAAAAAGTGCATGTAATAAATGACGTGAAGTCAACATCATCCTGATATAAAAGCTGGCCAGTATAGTTCCATCTCTGCTTTTTCCGTCTTTCCTTTGTTTCTTCCTTCCTTCCTTCCTTCCTTTTCTTTCCTTCCATCTTTTCACCCTCCCTTCCCCTCTCTCTCTGTCCCTCCCTCTTTCTTTCCTTTTTTCAAAAGATATTCATTTATAAATCTTTTCAAAGTTCTTTTCAAAAAGGATTACAAGAGGGAGCAGAATTAAGTCTTTATTTGATTTTCGAAAATGTTAACAGACTGTTCTTTGGCATGAAAAGTAGCCTGATTATAGATCATATCTTGAATACTTTTTTTTTGCACTTGAATTACCAAAATCAAGAATGCCAACTTAATCTCTAAGTAATCCTACCTTGCCAAGGAGACCATTAGAGGCAATTCTGTATACATAACTTGTTTTTAGGAAGATGCATTCAATACATGCTGTTCTCCCATCTATGAATGGAAACCTGTTACGAAGGTCAAAATAAAATTAACTAGTTCTCGGCAAGCATAGCAAGATTACAAAGCTTTGGTTATGTTGGGTTTTTCTTTTTTTGCTACTGAATGGCCTAGCTTCTGTGCCATTAACGAAATCTATTATCTTAAAGCAAAAGAAAGAAACAGAACCCAAAACATATTAACAGCAGGTATATCTTCTTGTAATGGTTTATGTCACTAGGTTATACTTTCTATGTGGTTAGGTTGTCCTGAGCAACCTCTCGAGTCCACAGAAATAAGTAAGAAGGAAGCAAACTGATATGGGCTGATGCTTCATCTGCTCCCCACTTCAGCAGCAAAACAATGTCAAGTATCCTGTCTGAGGTGGTTATCTATCCAACAAATTAATTCCCCTTCTAATTACTTCTTTTTTTTTGTTTTGTTTTTGATTACCTCCTCCCCCTGTCTGCCCTCCCTTCTATCATCCCCTCTTTTTATCTTCTTCCTTCTTTCCTGTGGGGTAAGATACCCAATTGAGTGTGTCTGGTATTCCCTCCTCAGGTCAAATCTGATGAGAGCAAGATTCACTCATTCCCCCTCACGTGCCTTCTTTCTCTTCCTACAGAAAAGCTTTTTCTTGCCACTTTTATGCAAGATAATTTACCCCATTGTATCTCTCCCTTTCTCCCTCTCTCAATATGTTCCTCTCTCATTCCTTAATTTGATTTTATTTCTTTTAGATATCATCCCTTCATCTTCAACTCACCCTGTGCCCCCTCTCTCTGTCTCTCTCTCTCTCTCTCTCTCTCTCTCTCTATTTATATATACACATAAATGTATACACACATAGACCCCACATATATACATACACACACACACACACACACACACACACACACACACACACATATATATATATATATATATATATATATATATATATATATGCATATTCCCTTCAGATACCCTAATACTGAGGTCTCATGAATCATACACATCATCTTTCCATGTAGGAATGTAACCAAAGAGTTCAACTTCAGTAAGTCCCTTGCGATTTCTTTTTCTTGTTCTTTTTCTTGATTACCTTTTCATGCTTCTCTTGATTCTTGTGTTTGAAAGTCAAATTTTCTATTCAGCTCTGGTCTTTTCAATGAGAAAGTTTGAAAGTCCTCTATTTTATTGAAAATCCATATTTTGCCTTGGAGCATGATACTCAGTTTTGCTGGGTAGGTGACTCTTGGTTTTAATTCTAGTTCCACTGACCTCCGGAATATTGTATTCCAAGCCCTTCAATCTCTTAAAGCAGAAGCTGCCAGATCTTGGATTATTCTGATTGTGTTTCCCCAATACTCAAATTGTTTCTTTCTGGCTGCTTGCAGTATTTTCTCCTTGATCTGGGAGCTCTGGAATCTGATGACAATATTCCTAGGAGATTTCTTTTGGGCATCTATTTGAGGAAGCAATCTGTGGATTCTTTCAATTTCTATTTTGCCCTGTGCCTCTAGAATATCTGGGCAGTTCTCCTTGATAATTACTTGAAAGATGATATCTAAGATCTTTTTTTGATCATGGCTTCAGGTAGTCCAATAATTTTTAAATTCTCTCTCCTGGATCTATTTTCCAGGTCAGTGGTTTTTCTAATGAGATATTTGACATTGTCTTCCACTTTTTCATTCCTTTGGTTCTGTTTTATAATGTCTTGATTTCTCATCAAGTCACTAGCTTCCACTTGTTCCAATCTAATTTTCAAGGTAGTATTTTCTTCAGTGGTCTTTTGGACCTCCTTTTCCATTTGGCTAATTCTGCCTTTCAAGGCATTCTTCTCCTCATTGGCTTTTTGGAGCTCTTTTGCCATTTGAGTTAGTCTATTTTTTAAGGTGTTGTTTTCTTCAGTATATTTTTCAGTATTTTTTTGGGTCTCCTTTAGCAAGTCATTGACTTGTTTTTCCTGGTTATCTCGAATCCTTCTCATTTCTCTTCCTAATTTTTCCTCTACTTCTCTAACTTGCTTTTCCAAATCCTTTTTGAGCTCTTCCATGGCCTGAGGCCAGTTCATTTTTTTCTTGGAGGCTTTTGATTTAGGCTCTTTGACTTTGTTGACTTCTTCTGTCTGTATGTTTTCATCTTCTTTGTCATCAAAAAAAGATTCCAAAGTCTGAGACTGAATCTTGGTGCTTTTTTGCTGCCTGGCCATGTTCCCAGCCAACTTACTTGACCCCTGCGTTTTTCAGGGGGATATGACTGCTTGTAGAGTAAAGAGTACTTTGTTCCAAGCTTGGGGGGATGCACCAGCTCTGCCACACCAGCACTGCTCCTTCCCCAAGAACCCCCAACCCAGACTGGACTCAGATCTTCATCAGGGTCTGCACTCCTGTTCTGATCTGTCACTTAATTCCTCCCACCAGGTGGGCCTGGGGCCAGAAGCAACTGCAGCTTTAGTTTTATAGCTGCCCCACCTCTGCTGCCCCTGGGGCCATGGCTGAACCTGAAAACTCTATCACCCTGTCCCCGGCAGGTTTTCCCACTAACTTTCTCTGTCGTCTTTGGTGTTTGTGGTTTGAGAAGTCTGGTAACTGCTGCAGCTCAGTGATTCAGGGCTCTAGGGCCTGCTCCACCCAGCTCTTGCTCTGGTTGGTCCATGTGGCCCACACTGGGCTCTGCTCCGCTCCCAGCTCCGGGTAGGATAGATCTCACACAGCAACCATCCAGGCTGTCCTGGGCTGGAGCTCTGCTTCCCTCTACTATTTTTTGGGTTCTGCAGTTCTAGAACTGGTTCAGAGCCATTTTTTATAGGTTTTTGGAAGGACTTGGTGGGGAACTCATGCTAGTCCCTGCTTTCCAGCCACCATCTTGGCTCTGCCCCCCCCCCCCCCAATTATTTCAAAAACAACAAGGTACTATAATGAAGTCTAGTCCTGGGAAAAGAGCAACTAATTTTTCACATTCCTTAAAAGGAGAGGAAATTTTAGTAATTAGAGATGTAGTCTGCAGTCTTTAAGGAAAGTAAGGTGAGAACAGGGACGATGTATCATCCTGTCATCTTGGCAAAACAGTTTTAATAGCTAATGTTTTCCTAAAAAAAACTTTCAATATCTGTTTGTTTTCTCTAACAAGTTAGGTCAATAAAAATCAGTGTTTATTTATTGTGTGCCCAATAGATGCAATACACTCAATTACATTTTGCTGTTTATGTCAAGAAGTATTTTGGAAATACAAAGTCTGTCCTTAGGGAGCTTTCACTCCAATCAAGTGAATGTGTTTATACATATTCCAGGTTATAAAAACAATAATACATGCTTAATTTTTAAATGAATGAGGTAAGTAAGCAATGATAACTGTGAGTTGTGGGTAACTAGGGATGATCATAGACTTAGAATGCTTCATGGAAGAAAGACTTGGGATGGGCCTTAAAGAACTGATACAATTTGTCTAGTTTGAATGGAGGCAAGAAGTGATGAGAACGGTGTGAAGAAAAGGTGTGGAAGTAAATGAGGACAAAAAATTAGGGCAAGACAGAGAGTAAATCATTTTATCCACACCATATGTAAGTTTATATTTAAGAGAACCTGAAAATAATGCTGGCAAGGCAGATTGGGATAAAATTATGGAAAAATCTCAATTTGAATCTAAGTAATTTGGACGATTGAAGTTTGAACAACCGTCAGGTAGTCCTAAGGGGGATTAAAAAAACATGGACCAGAAAATGGACATTCTAGAACTGCATTATCTAAGGGCCTTCAACATGCATAAGGCACACGCTTTCCCTGTGACTTAGATTTTGCAAATTTCCATTATTGGTATTCCACATGTGTGATTTCACCAAGGTAGGGAACACCCCTTATGCAAACTCCTTTCCATGGTTAAAGCTTAGCAACATTAATGCAGTTTACAATCTTAGAGAAATGCCTAGGACAAAAGTATTGTTATCTCCAGTTTACAGAAGATGAAATTTAGATTCAAAGAGGTTGTGATTTGTCCATAGTCAGCTAGGTGGTGTTAGGACTAGGAGTTTCAACTGAGAAACTGGAAAATATGTGGGTACTGTTAGGTGGTACAAAAGGTGGAGCTCAGAACTTGGAGTCAGGAAGACTTGAATTAAAATAATTTCCCAGATATTTACTAGCTATGAGAAAATTGACAAGTCACTTAAACTCTTCTAGCCTCAGTTTCCTAATCTAGAAAATAAGAGTAGAAGTGAATACCCTCCAAGGTACCTCCAGAACTAACTCAACAGTCTTATGAATTCGTGATCTACCTGTTCATAGGTTAACGAAGCACAAATATAAGAGATGTGTTTTAGGTCATATATAGATTAGATTAAATAGATCTGTTTCTATATCTATCTAACCTATATCTATATTTATATCTCATCTCTATATCTTTCTATAACTGTATCTATGTCTGTGTTTATATCTATCAATCTATCTATCTAGAATTTATGGCAGAGACCACGCATTTGAAACCAAGGTTCCCTTAATGATAGGTGACATTTGTCAACTAGTCTTGACATAAGTCAGTCTCCTGGTAGCAGAAGTTTAATATTGGAATGAAATAAATCATTTATAAGTGACTTAACTGTCAATAAATAAAAGGCATCTACTTAACCACAGCAACAGAAGGATATTAACAAGTATAAGCATTTAGTTGATTCAGCTAAATTAAGGTTCCTTGTGTTAACCATTGAGATACACCAGCCAACTACCATAGCATCTCCTGCATCTCCTCATGGCTACATTGTACCTAGATAATAAGAAGTGAAGTCAACTATACTTTGTGTCAACCACATCTCAGTAAATATTTCAATACTTTTTTTAAAAGAAAAAAACTAGGTTAACTTGCATGGGGAGAAGGGTTGGGGTATTGCTTCTACCACAAGAGTTATATGACAAAAACTGTATAGGCATTGTTTCATTTGAAACTCACAATAACTCTGAACAGTAAATACTTCAGGTATTACTATTTTCATATTAAAAAAAACATAATAGTCAGGTGACTTGCCTATGTTCACATGATTAGAAAGTGTCACATATATGATCTGATTCTGGGTCTTGTCAGATTCCATCATTTTTGCCATTGTGCTATACAGCCTTTCTGTATGTTCATTAAACTACATTCAATGTAGCTAGGCAAACATTCACCTACACATTTTCAAGGGCTAATAAACTTGGCATTATGTACCCTTTATTGGATTCCTCCACTAAAACAACTTGAACCTTTTCCTATGTCTTGCTGCCAGACTTCAAATCCGAGCTTTACTAAATGTAGTAAAAAGTATCTACCATAGAATTCCCAAGATGAAGATAACCTGTCTAAGGTATGGCAAAACCATTTTCAAACCTGTTGAATAACATGTGCATAGAATTCAGACACAATAGCCATGCCACAAATCTGTCCTCCCCCAAGAATCATAGGGCATTTTAATCTCTCCAGCTAGAATGTAAATTCCTTGACATCAGGAAGTACATTCAATCCATCTTTTCATTGTCAGTACCCTAGCATAGTATTTTGTACACAATGAGCTCTTTATAAACATATGTTAAGTTGGGGATGTTTCACTCTATAGAGTGGGACTTTTAAAGTTTTAGACTTAGGAAATAAACATTTATTAAGGAATTTTTATGTGACAAATATTTGATTATATGCTTTATAAATATAATTTCATTTGATCCTCACAATAACTCTTCATTGCATATACTATTGTTATCTCCATTTTAAAGTTGAAGAAGCTAAGGCAGAGATTAAGTGATTTGCCCAGGATCACACAGTTAGTTAAGTTTCTGAAGGATGATTTGAACTCAGATCTTATAACTTCATGCCCAGCATTATATTCCCTGTGACCCCTAGCTGACTCAATTTGTATTATTACATAGAATGGTCGGGTGTAAGTGATGATAAATATCAGTTCTTTCATTTCATATATATATTTATATACATATATATATATAGACAGATAGATAGAATATATATAGACAAATAGAAACATATTCAAGAGGCATTAATTGAATTGCTCAAGACACAAAGCTATTAAGCAACAGAATCACAAACTGACTTCTTCCCCAGATTAACAAAAAACAATATCACAAGTCTATGATACAGCATTTCAACTGGATTCATTACCAGAGAAATGAACATGCATGTGGAACCCTGTACAAAGGCAAAGAATTCTAAATCCAAACAGAAGCTTGAATATTTATGAGGTTATAACAAAGGAGGGAGGAGAATGAACAATCACCTCCTAAATGGGAGTGTCATGGCAGGAGGAAAAGAGCAGTAGGAGTGGGGAAAAGACAATTCCCTCCCAAAGGGGAGGAGAAATCATGAATAAGTAAACTGTCAAAAACAACATTCTTTTCCCTTGAGAAGACTATGAAGATATGATTGTCTGCATAAACAGTTTCTCAGTTTGATGCAGACTGACTGGTGCCTGTCTTGACTCCAAAAGGGAGTCCAGCTTGGGGTGCAAATAACAAATTATGTCAGCTCAAAGGGGGATGGGGTTGGAGTGGCAGGACATGGGGGGTGTCAATCCTTGATATGGTTAGGGCCTCTTGCATACTTCAAGTCCGTTATTTCTGGAAAATATGGCAACTCAAAAGACAGGTTCAATGGACCTCTTAACGCCCAGAACTCCTTCCATTATGACAAATGACTCCTATAGTGAAGGAACATTTATTCATTTCTAGAGGAACATTTAGAAAAATACATTTTTTTCCCAGTTCTATTTTACTTTTCAGGAAATAGGTTGGCAAAAACCAAAATAGTCTGGTCATGGTCTATGGTGGTCCTTGGAGGCAAGAAAAAAATCATTTGTATTAATGTACTGAAAGTTTGATCTACACTTCATACTAATGCTAATAAAATGGGTCATATTCCAATGGAGTAATTACTAGCTATTTTTTCACCAAGTAGTGGAAGATTGAGTGCTTTAATATATTTGGCCAACTGTGGTAGATGTAAATGAGACACTATCATACACTACATCATAAGCAGTGGTAAAAACATGTTAACTTTCGTATTTTCCTCTGACTCATTATCCCAATGTTGGAATACTGTGAGAGGCAAGGAAAGTAAACATATTTTTCTTTCTCCTGGAGTCAGCATACTAAACATCAATGAATTTCGCATATAGCAGTAGTATGTAATTGATATCTTCTATTACTGGTTGCAATTCAGCTTATTAAAATAAGAGTAAATAGAATTAATCTACTACTGATTTATTTTATTTTGAGATGTAATGCATCCTATACAACTATGGTTATTTTCAAGTCTGTAACAATGCAAGTTTTGTCAATTTCTTGGAAGTCAAGTGCAGCAAAGTTGTAAAACAATGCAAGAAAGCAGAACCTTGGCTTGTTAAGGCAATCAGTAGGTGAGAAGCTCTTTCCTGCCCATTTGAATAGGCTTAAGGTGGGGCCCCAGGTGGGACCAGCTAAGGGAGGGGGGGGCAGCTAAGAAGATCTGATTAGATCTTTGCTCCTAAGTTTGCCCCAAACCCCTGATTACTAGGTGCTTATCTGATGCGGGCATTAATCTCCCAGGGTCCTAAGAGGAGGTGCTAAAACCAGAGCTAATCACAGGAGCTTAAGTTCTGGTTGCTCAGAGGATGCTTGATGATGTCCGAAACTGTATAAGAGGAGAGAACACATCTTGGAGATAGAGACTTGTTGGAGCCAGTGACAGCAACAGCAACAGCTGAAGCTGAAGCCAAAGCCAAAGGAGCTGAAGAAGCAGGCACTGCTAGTAGCAGGGCTGACCCATGTGCAGACCAGGGAGTGCTAAGCAAGGGCTTGAGGCCAATGGGTAATCTCACCAGAGGGGGGAAGCACGAATATGATTTGGTTTAATGTCATAGTGTTTTTCTGTGACCTCCTGGTTACTCTTGTGAGGCAGACTTATTGGGCCTGGAAGCTTTTGGCCAGGATATCGAATTGAGGGCACTGGTTCGTGGGTCTGCTACGTTGGAGCTTGAATGAATGCTTTAATTCTTCTGCCTTCTACTTAGAGAACTCCTTATGTCCTGTGGTTCTGAACCATTCAGGCAAATACATGATTTTCTTTGAAATCATGAATTCTGCCTTCATAATATATGCTTAGGCAGCAGTTTATCTGAAACAGATATCAATAGTATGATATAGCAAACAAGAAAACTGATTCAATCTTAGAATACATTAAGAGAGGCACAATGTCAGGGATGAGAGAGGTGATAACACTGTTGTAGCTTGTCCTGGTCAGACAACATAGCACCATAGAATCTTAGATTTTAGAGGGGGAAGGGAATTTAGAGATAATAGGCTCATAGAGCTAGATCTGCAAGAGACTTCAGAAGACATTTAACTTCAACCTCTTCATTTAATAGATGAAGAAACTGTGGGTCAAAAAAGATAAATGCCACACTTAAAGTTACACAAGTTGTAAACACAATGGAATAAACATGAACCTAGATTCTTTAATTCCAAAGCCAATGTTCTTTTCTCTGTATAACAATGTTGGAAAAACCTTTGGCTGCATTTTTAGAAGGACATTGGTTAACCGAAGAATGTTCAAAATGGGGTAAAGAAGATGGTAAACTGTATTTAAGTCATGTTTTATGAGCATAGGATGAAGGAACTGGGAACATTTCACTTGGAGAACAGAAGGCAGTGAGGAGTATGATAGCTGTATTCAAGCAATTGAAGTTTAGAACACCACTTAGAAGAAAAAGGAAGCTTGTTTTGTTCAGTCCCTTAGGGAAGAGCTTATGACAATAGGGTGCTAGTTGCAAAGGGACAAATCAAGGCTTGATATCAGAAAAACAAATTTCCTGACAGTTATAGCTGTCTCAGAGTAAAATGCGCTGCACTAGGAAATAGTGGCTTCCCTCTCAATGGAAGTCTTTAAATGAAATCTGAGTTGTCACTCATCAAATATGATGCAAAAGGAGGAGGAGGTTGAGCTAGATGGACCTTGAGTTCCTTTCCAGGTCAGTTTCTATAATAGTATGTTAATTAAATACAGGATTTAGAAAAAAAAAACTGTTACTGTACAGTCCATAGGTAAGTCATGTCAGTTGTGGCTGACTTGTTGTGACCCCATTTGGCCTTTTTCTTTGCAAAGATACTGGAGTGGTTTGACATTTCCTTCTCCAGCTCATTTTACAGAGAAGGAAACTGAGGCGAACAAGGTTATTTAAATGACTTGCCCAGGGTCACAAAGCTAATAAGTGTCTGAGGCCAGATTTGAACTTAGGAAAATGAGTCTCCCTGACTTTAGGCCTGGCACTCTACCCATACCCTTACTATGCAGTTATCTGGTAAATTCAGTAGAAGAAAAAAAATCAATTAGTGAGATAGTGTGTTGTAGCAGAAAGAGTACTGGACATAGAGTCAGGAGTGAACTGAATTGAAATTTATACCTAAAACTTTTAACTATGGAACCTGAGACAAATCACTCACACTCTCTGAGTCTCAGTTGTTTTTTTTTAAATCTGTGAAATGGGGCTAATAATACCTATAGCATATGTCATCAAGTATTATTGTGAGAATTAAATGAGATTAAATTGGAAAACTTTCTGTAAACCTGAAAGCACTATAGAGAGTAAATGTGAAATACTATTATTCAGCATCCTCAGGGGAAAAATCACAATGAATTGACCAACTTTTTGAACATTTATTTTTGTGTCATTTAACAATGCTAGTATGATATAATGGAAAGAATCAGGAGATATGGATTCTAGTCTGCACTCTATCACTAGCTAACTGTGACCATGGGAATGTCATTTAATGCTTAAAAATGTGGAGGTAGAAGTTCTCTCAGACTCTTCTGACTCTAAATTTCAGTGATTCTAATCATACATAGGCCATTATTTTGATCTTCTCCAATAATATAGAAGTATTTATGTTGAATGTAGAGAGTATAGAAGACATTGCATTAAGAAGAATCTAGTTTGATTTAAAAGAATGAGCCAGACTATATTCTATCAAAAAATTTAAATAATCATTGGGAAATAGAAAAAAAAATCACTATTCAAGTCCATATTTTTCAAATGTCCTGCTAGTAGCTGTCAATTTAATCCTAACTATACTAAATGTCCCTGTGTGAGAGTTATTTTCAAATAACAAGAAAGGTTCAGATGAAAGCTTTTAAGTACAATGCCTGAAGTCAGATGTAGACTTTTTTTGCAGTTGAACTACTCTCTGAAAGACCTTGCTTTCAAAGGGATTCAAGTTGGCAATTAGAGACTAATAAGCTTTTGAAAGATTCCATGCAATTTAAATTGTATACAACAAGAACAATTGTTCATTGACACTCATTTTTTGTATGAGAGTTCTTAATCAGCAATCACAAGTAAGAAATCACCCTCAAGAAAACAGGTTTTTAAAATAACAGAACAGGGGAAAATTAAAATGACCTTCAAGTTTTTTGTTTAATATTTTTTTTTATCTTATAAACTAAATAGGACTAAAATCAAAGTTAAAAAGCAAAGAAAGTAAAATGGAAAGACTGAATTTGATTAGATATATATTTCAACTGTACATTTCATAACTCTCAAACATCCATTTCTGTTACCATATTAATCACAAAGTATCTATAGTAATATAATCTATATATCTATATAATCTAATGTGTACAGAAAATATATTGTTGGAAAGATATGTGAGAGGGTTAAACAAAATATTTAGTAAATTCAGCTAATGTGGACAGGAAATATCAATTATTTATCTCTTTTTGTTTTTCTTAGCCTGTGATTTGTTTTGCCTAGGTTATCTAATTAGGTCAATTTAATGAACAATGAACATTAATGTCAACTGGTGAGATAGCTTAAAGGCTGGATCAATGTAGTAAAGAATCTCTGTAAACTGGCAGAAGAAAAAGAAAAAAGTAAATTTGTGTACTGATCTCTATTTTTACTCATGAACATACCAAATATCTACATAAAAAAGATGAAAATATTAGTTGGTAAAGAAATAAATGATGTTGGTGATAACACATTATGTTTATTAAGTTCTTAACAATTTATAAAGTTCTTTCAAACTTCTAATCTTATTTAATATTAGACAATCAGATCAGTAGCATCTGAAGTCATCGATTCACCTCATTTCACCTCAGGACCTGTCTCCTCCTTGATAAAAAGAAGCAGTTAGTTTACATAATTTTTGGAATACCTCCTGCTCTAGCATTCTCTAGTTTTAAAGTTCTTTGTTTTAAAAATTATACATTATATTGATCTTAAAAAGATTTCCAAAAAGAAACTAGAATGCTGATTGTAAAGCTTTTTCAGTTTTACAATTTATCAAAACATTTCAAATTGTTTTGAATTTTTACAGTCTCTAAGGGATGTAAGTTGAGTGATCTACCTAAATTTTTTCAGTCAAAAAACATTTTCTATTCACCTGCTATTTACCAAGTACTAAGCTAAATCCTAGGGTTCCACAATAAGGTAGGATAGTCCGTGTTCTCAAGGAGTTCATAGTGCAATAGAGGAGATCACAAGTTGAGAACCGTGTACAAACAAATTATATACAGGATAAATCTGAAATAATCAGCAGAGGAAAGCAATAAAGTTAAGGAGGATTAAGAAATGTTTTTTTTTATAAAAGTTGGGATTTTAGCTGAGATTTGAAGGAAGTAAGAAGTCAGAAGGAAGAGATGAGGAAAGAAAATATTGCACACATGCAAGGCAGTCAGTGAAGATGACCAGTGTTGAGAGATGGTGTGTCACTGGATCAGAAAGTAGGCATTGAGGTCTAAGGTGCAAGAAGACTAGAAAAGTGTGGGGGGGGGGCAGAGGGAGGCAGGTAGTGAAAAATCTGAACAGTAAACAGAAGATTTTAGGGAGGAGAGACATGGGTCAATAGCAAGTGGAAACAAGATAATGTTTGTAGCTAGTTGGAAAGCAGTGGGTAGACAAGGAGAAATTGAAGATAAGTAAGAGAATGAGGATGATTGAGATCTGCTGGAGAAGGCAGATTGAAATGGGATCACTAGTGAACATGTAGGGGTTTGCCTTGGCCATCTCATTACTTGAGTCAGAGATAGTAGAAAAAGGCATCTACATGATGTGATATGAGGATGGAAGAAGAGACAGCTCTTAGGGAGTGGTATCAATTTTTTTTTCAGTAAAATATTAGGCAGAGTTCTTAGCTAAAAGCTTGGGTTGAGGGGATTTTGGAAGAGGGATGAAAATGTTCAGAAGACATGCTGTAGTGAGTGGGGTAGTGGATGGATTAGGGAGGCATAAATGGTATTAAAAACTGCCTTGCAGCAGTATGGGCCTGGTTGATGTTATGCAACATGAGTTTCTAGTGGATCAAATTAGCACATATCCATGATTTTTTTCTCATTTCTTTCAGTAGCATATGTGTAGGACTGAAGATGGTAAATGATGACAGTGATCTAAGGCTAAGGTTTGGTAGAACACAATCAGTAACATGATAAGGGGTAAAGAGAACAGGATGCTATGGAATTGAACTGGCTCACTAAGCAGTCAAGATGGGGAAAGGAAAGTGTAGTTATTTCAAGGGTGATGGCCTGGGAAGGAACTGAGAGGTCAAGGGATTAGAGGTCAAAAGGAGGACAAAGAACATGATTTGGAGTTGCAATAAGGAGAGGAAAATGACACCAGTTCATGATCATATAAGAGAATTTCAGAGGTCATTAGTTTTGGTAGTGCATTTGTGGGTGATAGCAAGATCAAAGGCATGAACATAAATTTTCTGTTTCTCTGGGGTGGATAAGCTGATGAACTGGGTGGTTAGAGTTTTTGAAGGATTATCACCATGTATGTTGAAGTTCCCCAGTATAAGGCCTAGAGTTGAGGAGAGACACTGAATGTGCATTGAACACATTGAGCAAAGAAGGGAAGTGTGCTGGAGGTCAGTAGACAACAACAATGACATTAACCAGAATTTTTACTGAGTGGTAGGTATAGATGGAGTGAACTTCAAAGGAGAAGTTACTGACAGATGGTGGTAGAGAGAACCTGAAAATGGCAATAGGGAGCAAAGAGAATTCCAGCTCCCACACCTCAACCAATGATACGGGGAGAATGAATGAAAATACAGCCAGTGTGATTGTGTCATCGGGCAGGGGCCGGGTCTCAGAGCCAAAAGATATAAGGAGTGGAAAAGAAAAAGGAAGAAGTTTGTTTCCTATAGACCAAGCATTCTAGCAGGTACAGGAGAAGCAGTAGGTAGATTTAGAGGAGGTAGATTGGGGTGAATGTGTAGAAGGCAAAAGAAATAAAGCATCAGGCAGTGGGGGCTAAGGAACGGGGTTTGAATAATGATCAAAGGGGGTTCAGACTCATTGGGATAAGGAAGGCATGGGAGGGGGGAGTTTCTTAATCACTGAGGTATAATTTAGATAGATTTTCATTGTCCATGGTGATATGGCTTCGGGGTAGTTTCCTCTCAGGGATTTAGGAAGTTCAGTCAGGGGATACTTGCTTGGAGACGAATAAATGTTATTACTCTGAAATAAGTTTTGCTGAAGAAGTTTGCTTTGGATAATATAGAATAAATAATAGGGTAAGCTAGAAGATTAAGCTAATCTTAGAGCTCAAAAAGATCTTAGCTTAAAAGGGCCAAGGTCTCCCACTGAATCCAGTCCCATCTCTAGTCATCCTGATCTATATATATCTTGGGACTAGACCCAGATGGCTCTAGAAGATAAAGGGAGGATGATCTAGACCACCTTTTTAACTAGTAATACTGTTTAACACATTGCTTGGCACATAGTAGGAGCTTAACAGATGTGTATTAATTGATTTTTAACTACAGATAAATTTTATGTTGACTATAAAAGATTCTTGATGTGAAGAAAATTTAGTCAGTTAATTGGTAATTCATTTCATTGTGTAGTCAGCTTCAGATTTTGAGTGGGATAATAAACTTTAGTAGATACTAAGGAAATATTTTTTATGTGATCCAAGTCTTTAGCAGACAAATTCTGCCTGTAAATATTTGTTGAGTTCTTCCATAGTCTTATGTCATTATAACATACAAGGAGGGAGTTATATATGCTTTCATGCCTTGAGACATGGTCCTAGGTAGTAGCAACAAGTAGCAAGTAGTGGTGTTTGCGGACACCCTACTGAGTAAAACTAAGGTGATTATTTGTTACCTTGACATAAAAAAGGGGGAGGTTTGCTGTCTTCTTGAAACATGTATCCAGAACTTGAAGATATCCCAAAACCTGTCAGTCCTGTTGACTTCTACCTTCTCATGATGACTACTGTGAAAACAAATGATATAAAAAGAAGAAATATTGCTTGGCATTATGAAGTTCCAAATAAGATATTGAAAAACTTAAGGGCACAAGTGAAGGTTTCTATTGCTAAAGGTAAAGGCTCTCTTTAAAAGCATTAATACTTCAGTGGTAGCTGAAAAGAGAATTTGAACTTCTAGACTTTGGCTTAAAAGATAGAAATTATGGAATTTCAATTAAGAATGGAATGCATTAAGCACTTTTTAGTCAAATATGCATTTGCCTATAGTACTGCAAATAGGATTTAAATGGCTTTAAACAAACAAAAAAGGGGATGAGAAGGGAAAAAATGCCTTTGTATAAATGCCAAGAGATCATAGTTAGCAGTAGTTATAGCCTTCTTTTATCTTCTCTTCCCCTTATCTCCCCTCTCTCTGGTCATTCTTTGTCTCTCATTGTTCCTGTTTCTTTCTGTATCTCTGTATTTCTGTCTCTGTCTCCCTTTGACTCTTTTTCTGCCTCTTTCTGTATCTTTCTCTGTCTCTACTTTTGTCTCTACCTCTCTCTGGTTATGATTAAGTTTAATATTTACCCCTGGCCCCTGGAGTCATGGGAACTCTCTCCTCTTACACAGAGACACTTGTAGTTAGAACTATGACAATAAGAAATTTGACATCTATTTGACAGGGTTCCTAAGTTCTAGACTTATTCTGAGGGGATTGACACTAAGACTCAGTATATGTCCTATCTTGTCCTAGGCACGCACTTGCATATAAAGGATGGCTGTGCTAATTATCTATTACACTCATGCCTCCACAAAAGCATTATGCACATGCTTTCCTATGGGTGAGCTTAAAGATTCTTTGGGATCCATATTTGGACATTGTCTTTCTTTGTTATTGTTGTTGTTCAGTCATTTTAATCGAGTCCAACTCTTTGTAACCCCATTTGTGGTTTTCTTGGCAAAGATACTGGAGTGGTTTGCCATTTCCTTCTCCAGCTCACTTTACAGATAAGGAACTGAAGCAAATAGGGTTAAGTGACTTGCCCAGGGTCACATAGCTAGTAAATGTCTGAGGCTGGATTTGAACTCAGGTCCTTTTGACTCCAGGGCTGATGCTCTATCTATTCTACCCATTGTGTCCTTTTTGTAAATTATAAGCTTTTCAGGGTCAAAGATGGTAGGAGGGAGGGAGTTGGTCATGCATTCTAGGATCAGGGGGCCAAAATTACCAAAGACCAGATACAGAAGGTAGAGTGGAGTATGTGAAGAAATATAATTATGGCAGCTTGACAAGACTGCAGAGTTCAGGAAGGGGAGTAATTTTGTAGTTTTTCCTTCATTCTTGAGGAGGATCATGACATCAGGAAGTTGATGCCATGACTTGCAAGGGAATTGGATTTAAGTGAGTGAGGGCTGTGCAAAGTCACCAGCCTTGCTTTCTCCTCTGGAGCCATCTGGGTCTAATTGCAAGAAATAAATCAGGACAACTGGAGGTGGCCCTGGATGCAGTGGGAGCTTGGCCCTTTTAAGCTAAGCTTTTGAGTTCTCTCTTTGACTCAGGCAGTACCCATTCGTGGATTAAGGCTAGATAAGAAATGAACCAAGGAATGGGCCCTTTTACCTAATCAAAAAAAAATCAATCTGGGAGGGAAAGACCCTCAGGATTTCTGGCCAGAACAGAAAAAGTTACTATTTACATTCACTCTGAGTCATCAGGGCCCAAATAATGATTGTAACAATGGAAAGGAAGGATTAAGTTCAGGAAGGGTGGAAAAGGGCTAAAATAGAGAAAAAAACAGAGAAGCTAATAATTGGCTTTCAATTCCACAGAATTGGCTTCTTTGTGCAGGATGAATTGAAGAAGAAAGAGACTTGAGGAAGAGAGAGAAATTAGGAAACCATAGCAATAGTCCAAGGTAAGGACTAGAACTAAGATGGTGGCTGGGTTAATAGTAAGTAGGGTATGAATATGAAAGATGCTGTAAAGGTAGAAATGACAAGATTTGACATCTATTCAGATATGTAGGTTGAGGTAAAATGAAGAGTCAAAAATGACATATAGTTTGTGAATCTGGGTGACTAGAAGGATGGTTTAGTCCTTGACAAATATAGTGAAATTTTAGGAAGGGGGAGATAATGGGAAGGCAAAAATAATTATTTCAGTTGTCTACATGTTGAGTTTGAGTTAGCTATGAGACATTGTTGGAAATATATAATAGATTCTTGTAAAGGTGGAACTACATGAAAAATTTAGAAGATAAAGTAAGTCAGATATAGACAAGGGGTTGTAATTTGTGTGGTGATGAAAACTGAATCCAGGGGAGCTGATGAGGTCACCACGTGAGAGTTTAGACTGAGGATAGAAGATGGCTGAGAGCCCTCAGGAAAACACACAGTTAGGGAGTGTGATATGGAAGATAAACCAGCAATAGAGACTGCAGAGTGGCCAGACAGGGAGGAAGAAAATGGAGAAAGAAAACTGTTATTAAAACCCATCAAAACTGGAAAGAGTATCCAGGAGGAGAAAGTAGTCAGCAATTTCTTTCTACATGTTTAATTATAAAGCATTATAGTGACTCACAAAGCCATTTTTTGGTGGTATTTTTTAAATTTGTCTTTATAAAGTTAATAATTTGTCCTGGTAGTAAGATAATAAACAAAAGCATAATTTATCACTTTGTTTCTACAATATTTTAATAGGCTCTAATGAGGAGAGAAGCCATAATTAGGCTGATACCATGAGTCACAACAAGAATGATTTATGACCTTAGAAGATAATAGAATCTTAGATTTAAAGCTTGGACAATTTTGAGGCTATTTAGTCCAACTCTTTCATTTTACTGAAGAGGAAACTGCCATTGTGAAATTTCCCCAAGATCGTACAGGTAGAAAATTGCAGAAGCAGCATATGTAACCAGTTCCTCTGAATCCAAATACATTGATCTTTCCACTGTACTTCACTGATACTCTGATATTCATTCTGAGACTTTAGTAGTGACCTGTGAATTTCATAGGACATTTATATCTTGGTTTAGTATTATTTGATTACATATCATCTTATTCTAAACCTATTAAAAAGTCATACTAATTACTTCCATTTTAATCTGTCCTTTGCCCTTTCCTTGCAGTAAGAAACTACATCCCTTAGTACCCTTATTCTTTTCTGCTTTCCCCTCAGATTTCATAATTTGCTGTCCATAAATATATTGTCCATCTATTAAAGCCAGTCAAATCTAAGTGATGCTTAGTTAACCCTTAAATTTCACCCATCTTCATTCTGTATTTTATTACAGGATTTTTAAAATTTATGTGAACAAATTTGGAATAAGTAGATATCTATTCTTCTCCAGTACATAAAACTTTCTCTTCCAGTTCCCCATTGTGTATAAGAAACTTGGATTCATTGAGCAGACTTAAACTCTTAGAAAAAATAAAGTTTCCCCAGTTAGCCAACTGCTTAATAAAACTCTGAATAAATCTTACCTGCTAAAATGATGAAGTAGTTTTTGTTCTATGGCAATATACAAATATGCTTCCTAAGTTAATATTTCATTCAACAAACATTAATTAAGCATCAACTGTATACAGAGCCATACTTAACAGCCATCTTATCATGTAGACAAGAGATCATGCCTTGGTGGTCTTTTTCAAATTCAAAAACTCCTATCCTAGACACCCATTATCCTGATTGGTGAAAGACTCCCAAGGCCCATCATATTTAGCCTAGATCCAGCCATCCTTCATTTTATTCCTCTTCCACCTCCTCACCAGCTGCCTTGAAGCCATATGCTTACCCTTCATCCTATATTCCTTACCATAATCAAACCAAGAATTCTACTTTTATTGGAAAACATGGGTCAATATAATCTCCTATGATTTATCCACCATACTTTTTAAATCAATACACCCTTTACTAGCCATCACTCCCATATATTGCCATTTCCTCAAATTAGAATGTAAGCTCCTTTAAAAAAATTGTTTTAATCTTTATATTCATATACCCAGTGCTTATCAAAGTGCTTGACATCCAGTAAGTGTTTAATAAGTCTCATCTCCACATTAATTGAAGACATTAAGTTGTATGGTAAAGATTTAAAAAATAGTCCTAATCCTCAATATTTTTATTATATCATGAAGAGCTACTACAATATTTTGATATTTGCTTTAAAAAAGTGATTTTAATAGCATTTTACATAGTCTGTTGACAAGCTACTAAGTATTCAAGACCTAGCTCAATGCCATTTCTTTGATGATCATAGATTATAAAACACTCAGAGGTCAAGGAATCTGACTTTGTATCTCACCCTGCACAATATCAAATGGATAAATAGAATTAGGTCTATGATAAATTGGGAGGGAGTATGATGTTGTGGAAATGGAATTGGACTGTTAGGCAACATGACTCTCTATACAACATTGGAAAAATAATGTGAACTTCTCTGGGATTTAGTTTTCTCATCTATAAAAATGAAGAAATTGAACTGGAAGATCACTTAGCTTCTTCCAATTTACAATAAGGAGGAGGGAATAGTAAGGAGGGAGAAAAAGGGTGAAAAACAGAGAGAAAAGAGAAAGTTATAATGACAGTAACTATAAATATTGGAGGTGAGAAATACAACAACATTTTGGGATTTGCAAGAAGGTGGGATGTCCTAGAAATCATATAGTCCCCAAAACAGTACCTGAGATTTGGAAGGGGCATCAGAGTAAATTCATTCCAACTTATGTCACTCAAGAGTACCCTCTACAATATAACAAGCATCTGGTCATTCAACACTTGCAAGAAAACCTTCAATGGAAGGGGCATCAGAGTAAATCCATTCCAACTTATGCCCACTCAAGAGTATCCTCTATAATATAACAAGCATCTGGTCATTCAACACTTGCAAGAAAACCTTCAATGCAAGAAAACCTGCTGAGGCCAAACTGTTCCATCTTTGAATGGCTCAATTTTTTTAAATATTTGCAGCAAAATAAAAGAAGAAAAAAATCCCTTTCTGCAACTTCCATGCATTGATCCTATTTCTACCCTCTACCTCCAAGTGAAATAAACTGTATCTCTCTTCCCCAAATAGTGCTTTCAGTATTTCAATACAACTTTCATCTCCCTGCTAAGCCTCCTTTTTCCAGGCTAAAGACCTAACTTTCTTCAATTAATCCATGGTCTCATAGATTTTGTTTTCCATTCTGGTTGCTTTCCTCTAGATGCTCTCTAAATTTTCAAAGTCTTTTTTACCCCCAACATTGTGTTCATTCAAACTGAACAGATCTTTTTTCAGATGTTATCTAATCAGAGCAAACCATAGAGTTCAATGAAACACTTGGATTTTTCAGACAAATTTGTCTGATTTTAGCTTCCCCTTCTAAAACATGTGAAGTTGACTTTTTTTAATCCATTTGTAAGACTATACGTATCCCCATTAAATGTCAATATAGTCAGCTAATTACTAAGGCTTCAAGATAGCTTGGGCCTTGAGTCTTGTATGTATTTTTGTTTTTGCCATCTACAAACTTGATATGTATTCCATCAATGGATTTTTCCATTCTTTAGTTTTTGATAAAAGTGCTAAGCAGTATAGAACTAAGCCACATCCCTGCAGGCCCTCCACTGGAGGCTTCCTACTAAGTTTACATTGACCTGTTACACTTGGTTTAATGTACAATCATTAAACCAGTTCCAAACCCAGCCAATTTTATATTTTATATTTTCCTTAGCCCATGTCTGTTTATTTTTGTTGATAAAAATAAAACGAGTATTTGTCAAATATTTTACAAAAAGTGACGTAAACAATATCAATAAGCTTTATTTCGTCTACTAACCTGATAACCATGTCAAAAAAGCAAATGATCTTAGTCTTGCATATAATTTTTTTTTTATTAAGCTCTTTGAGCATTTTGTGATTACTGCTTTCTTTTCTAAATGTTTACTAACCATTCCTTTAACCAAATGTTGAAGAATTTAGCTGGGAAATTAAATTTGAGTTTACTGTCGTATAATTGTCAGATTTCCCTCAATTTCTCCTTCCTATATAATTTATAGCTTTAGCTTGTTTAAATCTCTATGGGTATATACTGTCCTTCTCCCTGTTATGAAAGTGTAAGTATGCTGTCCTGGTGTGATGACCTGATATGGAAATGTTGACTATTGCCCTAGTTTGAGGGTTAAAGCATACAGTGTTCCACTATTTCCTATGTATTAGGGCATCTTGTAATTAATGATTTGTATTTTTTACCAGTAGACTTCAATATTTTTCTACACAAGAAATTGGTATATATTAATTTTAAGATAAATTATTGATCCTCATAATATCCTGGAGAGTCACTAAACTACAACTTATAAAATTTATAAAAGATTAGAAAGAGGATTTCAAGTTCGGTTAAGGAAGATATTGACCATGTGGCTTTTCAAAGTTGACCTTGATTAATCCCTATGATATTACAGTTTTCCCATGTGCTATTTAGGGGATTATTCCAAATGATGCTTTTGTATCAATTTGCTTCTTTCACATTATATTTGTGATAGTAAGTATTATGAGACCTGTGAGTATTTGAGTATATACTGTATCTGGTGCTTCCCTTTTCTTTGCGAGGGAGCTAGCAGTGTAGCTCTCTTGGGTACAAGGGCTGAAAAATATTCAGAGCACTCCAAGGACATTTCCCTGTCTAGTTTTAGAATGACCCATTTTCACTGTCTGGGGGACAGAGAAAGATTCAAGGAACTACAATCTGCCTATGCAATGTTCCCTGCGAAAACTGCTGCATTTTTCAGAAGCCCAATTTACTCTTTCATATCAAGAGAGTCAAAATTCATCCAAAAAAAAGGGCAAATTCCTAAATGCCATTTGAATAAATGAGAATACAACTTTTTTTAGTATGTAGACACATAAGTGTCTAAATGTTATAGATCCTTTTTTTTTTTCCTGGCAGAAATAGCCATTCCTTTTCTCTCTGAAATAGACAGCAAATTCTTGACAATAACCAATGGTATAGCAATGAGCATATATCCAAAAGGAAGTCAAGGACAGATGAAAAAAAAAAGACTCAAGTGTCCATGAACCCTAATGGCAACGAACTGGAAATGTAATCCCTATTTATTTTGGTATGAAAATGTAGTAGAAATGAAATACCTATTTGTTGGAGAGTATCTGAAAAAAAATTGAAGCATATGAATGTAATAGATTCTTAATGAACAAAAGATGAGTATAACAGAGAATCAGAAAGACATGGGAAGACTTAGGTTAATAGTCAGTCAACAAGCATTTACTAAGCATTAATTGAGGTATGCACTGGGGATACAAAGAAAGGGAAAAGAAAATCACGGTCATGCCCCCATGTAGCTCACATTCTAATTGAGGGAGACAACAAGAAAATAACTGGAAAGAAAATATATTGGTATCTATATTTATGTATATTACACTGTATTATGTACAGGATATACAGTACAGTGCATTTGTACATGCATATATTCTATACATGTATGTGTATAAACACACACAGAGAAAGTACAAATGGAAAGTAATCTCAGAGGG
The DNA here is from genome assembly GCF_011100635.1 of Trichosurus vulpecula. Taxonomy (NCBI): domain Eukaryota; kingdom Metazoa; phylum Chordata; class Mammalia; order Diprotodontia; family Phalangeridae; genus Trichosurus; species Trichosurus vulpecula. The sequence continues at coordinate 263,358,568 of NC_050573.1, read as the reverse complement.
AAGTCACTAACAATATTGATATATAGGGGGCAAAGGTTGGGGAGCACCAGGAAAGGTCTCCTGAAGAAAGTGGGATTTGAACTGAGTCTTAAAGGAATGGAGGGAGGCCAAAAGGAAGAAGGGAATACAAATACAACTATTCTATTACTACCTTATTAAAATAGTGAACCATATCTCTCTATATATTTCTTTGAAATCAAACTATACTTTGTCAAATTTCACTATTTCTTTTATGATTTTCTTTCTTGTTCTTATTTGTATTTGGAAAGTTTGTGATTCTTAAGTTGATAATAAAAATAATATGTATATATATATACACATACATATATATATTTTAAATCATATGAGTTTAACTAGACGGCCCCATCTTTCCAGCTCTAAAGTGATAACCCCCTAATTATATAGAAAAGGGAGGTATATAATCTGGTCAATTAACTGACCCCTTCAGGACTTAAGTTCAAATCCTATCTCTGCTAGTCACTACTTGTCTGACCTTTGGCAAATTGCTTAAACTTTTAGTACCACAGATTCCTAATCCATAAAATGAGAGGATTATACAGGGTGTCCCTAAAATCTCAATGTTTAGGCAAAAATGCATATTTTGAAATATTTGGGATATTAACAGACCTTAGTCCCCTTGACTTCTTTTTCTGAGGTATGCTAAAGAGATGGTGTATTCAGTGAAAATCACAGATGCAACATGCTTGGTCGAATGCATAAAGAGTAAATGTGCTGAAATTGACGGTCATGTGGAGTTACTGCATCGAGTTCATATGAATCTTACAAAGCACATGAACCTTTGCATCACAAATGATGGAGATTATACTGAAGATGTTTTTTTTTTTTTTTGCTTTTTTTTTGGCAGGGCAATCAGGGTTAAATGACTTGCCCAAGGTCACACAGCTAGTACATGTGTCAAGTGTTTGAGGCCGGATTTGAACTCAGGTCCTCCTGACTCCAGGGCCAGGGGTTACTCACTGCACCACCTAGCTGCCCCCAACTAAAGATGTTATTTGTTAATATTCCAATTAAATAAAAAGTTGTTGAAAATTTCATTCATTTCGTTTCTTGAAAATATGCATTTTTGCCTATGTGTCCAGACTTTAGGAACACCCTGTATTGGGTGGCTTCTAACACCCTTCCTGGCTTTGTCTATGAACCTGTGAAGGAGGAGATGATTGAACATGAACTATAAAATGGAAATAAAAGAATTATGACCAGATCTTATTAAAATTCCTTCTGAGGTTAAAAAGCTGAAATCTACTTTCTACTTTAATTTCAACAATAACAAAAATCAGAAGAATATAAACACATGTACCCAAGGAAGCATTTTTGACCTCTAGATTTTATAAATATATAACTTTGTCTTAACTTGCACAGAAAATTTGGATGTGAAAATTTTGTATTTTCTGTCTTTTTAAACAGTTTAAATGCTAACTAGAATCTTTTGCTGGAAACTTGAGATGGTTTCTTTTTTTAATTAACATGTTCTAACAATTACATAATTATGGAACATGCTAACTATACAATAATTGTTTATCATGGGGCAGATGGAAATAATTATATCTTGCATTTATAATTTCTACATCTTTCATATCCATTAGCTGATATGTTTTGACTAATGTGAGTTAACCATTATGGTATCTTTGATTTATGTATATGGAAACTTAGAGCAAATATTCTAATTTAAACATTAAGTCCATTTGAAAGACTTAATTATATTATCCATTCCAAATTTACTTAAAATTTATCAGGTAACACCCAGGTCTTACTGGTTCTAAAGCTAGTCATCTATCTACTGAACCACATTCCCAATCACATGCATATCTTGGTTGTAGTAGCAAATGGAGTTAATGTTCATGGTATATGGAAAGGGATAGGAGGACAGGTCATCATTCCTTAAACCCTGGGCAAGACTTAGGGGAAAAATACTGAGGGTGTACAGTTTTAGTCTTTGAGTTAGAAGACTCTTTAGAGGTTGCCTAGTCTAATCCTGTAATTTTACAAATGAGGAGACTGAGGTTCAGAGCATCTATGACTTGCCCAAATTCACATGCTAGCTTGTGGTAGAAGTGGGACTGAAGTGGGTCTCTTGACTCCAAGTTCAGTACTCCTATACAGTGTATGTAAGTTTTAAAAGAAATTCCTAAAGAGGGATCTAAACAGGTTACTCAGGGAAGTTTAGGGAGCCATCTCTGTCTTGCAGAAGTGACAGATTGGCTACGATGTGCCCTCTACAAATCGGAGCTTGATTCATTATTTTTTTGATTGTCTAGACTTAAAATGATGGATATTAATAATGCTGCAGATTATACTTAAAATTGTCTCATTCAAAAAAGAAAGAAAAGAAAGAAAGAAATTTATCAAGTAACATAACAAAAATAAAATCATTATCCTTAATTCTCTCCAGTAACTAAGTCCCCTTGTGGCTGCAATGTGGGACCTGCATGGGATAGGGAATGTTCTTTTATATACAAAATCTCTTACTATTTTTAGCATTAGTGAAAGAAGGTTGTGTGGGAGGGATTGACCTGGAGAAGGAGAAGGAGAAGAAGAAAAAGAAGGAGGAGGAACTGTGAAGGATGTTTGAAGGGTTTTATAATTGTAAAGAAAACAGTGATTAATTTTGGAAAGAGGAAAGCTAGGAATACTCAAATAGAAGTTGAAGCAGGAGGAAAAAATAGAAAAAAATCTCAAGCTGAAGGACTAAAAGGGAAGGAGTAGAATGATTAAAGCTGAAAGAAGGGATCTCAAACATAAGGTCTTGAGGAGGAACAGCAGGATAAGGAATGCTAAAAATGAAAGACAAGGAGAAGGACACAAGGAGGATGCTCAAGATCAAGTAAGCTTAGTTGGAGAGATATAAGAATATAGTCAGGCAAGGCAAAAGAAGCTTTGCTTTGCTTTTAAGGTGATAATAACCTAAGAGTGATAAGTGATAAGGTGACAAAGTAAAGTTATAAAGTGCTAACTGAGAAAAGAGGAAAAGATTGATAGCTCTTTAGGGAAACAGTGGTACAAAAAAATTGGCATAGGATCAAACTTTCAGAAAGTATTTCGAGCCTAATGACACTTACCTCTTCTCAGAGTATATGCTGTAGCAGAAATCTAAACAATATCCAATATACACAGGTCACTGAAAAGTCCAACATCTCTAAATCACTACTGATTAGAAAGATGTCAATCAAAACAACTCTGAGGCACCACATCAGACCTATCAGAGTGGATAACATGACAAACCAGGAAAATGATAAATGTTGGAGGAGATGTAGGAAAGTTGGAACACTAATTCATTGTTGGTGGTATTGTGAACTGATCCAGCCCTTCTGGAGAGCAATTTTGAACTATTCCCAAAGGGCTATAAAAATGTGTATACCCTTTGACCCAGCAATACTGCTTCTAGGGCTATATATGAAGGAGATCATAAAAATGGAAAAAGGACCAACATGTACAAAAATATTTTTAGAAGCTCTCTTTGTTGTGGCCAAGAACTGGAAATTGAGGGGATGCCCGTCAATTGGCAAATGGCTGAACAAATTGTGGTATATAAATGTAATGGAAGACTATTGTGCTATAAGAAATGATGAACAGGAGGTCTTCAGAAAAAAATCTGGAAAGACTTATACGAACTGATGTTGAGTGAAGTGAGCAGAACCAGGAGAACATTGTACACAGTATCAACCGTAGTATGTAAGGACTGATTTTGACAGACTTAGCCGATCTCAGCAATGCAAGGACCCAAAATATTTCCAAAGGTCTCATGATGGAAAATTCCATCCACATCCAGAGAAAGAACTATGAAGTTGGAATACAGAGCATAGCAGACTGTTTCCTTTTTTGCTTTGTTTTCTTTCTCATAGTTTCTCCTATTCATTATAATTCTTTGCAACATGACTAATGTGAAAAATGTGTTTAATAGGAATGTATGTGTAGAGCCCATATCAGATTGCATGGCATCTTGGGGAGGGAGAGGGGAAGGTGGGAGAGAAAATTTAAAACTTATGGAAGTGAATGTTGAAAACTAAAAAGAAATAAATTAATAAATTTGGGGGAAAAGAACTTGAAAAAAATCCATTATAGTTTCTGTATTCATCCTCTGCTCTGGGTGGATGAGATGGGGGAGGAGATGAAGGATAAAAGAGAGCCGCTCATTTCAACTTTGGCTTCTGTTGCACCTACCAAGGAAGATTATCTTGGGATTATGAAGGATAAAAGAAAAGTGATCCTAGGAAACCCCGGAAAAGCAAGGAGATGGTCATAGACAATCTAGCTGTGCTTGGTGAATTAGAATAAAAAGTCTTAGATCAATTACCTTGAAAGAACTGGCAAGTATGATTGCTGATTTATCAAGAAAAAAGTTGTAAAATTGAGACTTATGCAGACATATTTTCAAACTGTAATTCATGTTGTTAATCAGAATAGCAATTTATGTTGTATGAACTGTTTTAAAATCCATAATTAATGTTAAAATGTTTGGCATGTTGTGTTTTGGACCTGGAGTGGAGATAGGGAAGAAGCAACCTGGCTAGTGAAATGTTCCAAAATACACATGATTATGAAGAATAATTTTAAAAATCTTACAAAGATGAACATTCATAAAGCTGTTTCAAATACCGTTTTCTTGGCAGTGGGCTAGAATATAGATATAGTTACCTCATTCATAAACTCAAGATTTTTTTTTTCCATGTTGCACTTATCATGGCAGTTAATACAGTATATTCTAAAGAACATTGGTCTTAAGTCTAGAATGCCTTGATACTTTGTACATCTTTGGCAAGTCACACTAAATTTCTAATTGCTAAGGAATAACTTCTTACATAAAGTAGAAATCTGTAGCATTTTTATCATCATGATTGATGGACCTGCTGAACTCCATTTTATCAATAAATTTTGATTCAAACAAAAAGAAAAAAAAGATCACTGTAAGTGATCTCTGAAACAGATTAGCAACTCAGGATAGGAAAAGGGCAAATGTTTTCCTGATTTTCAAAAGAAAAGAGTCTGTAAACTATAGATCAGTGATTCTGAATTTGACTCCTGCCAAAATTAAAGAAAGTATATGGTTAAAGGGATGATTACTGTATATTTAGAAAAGGAAGCAGTGATCACAAGAAGCCAGCAAATAGTCATAAAGAATTGGTTATACTAGATTAAGATAATTTCCTTTTTTAGAAACACTTACTAGATTGTTATAGGCATATAGGCCAGTACAATGCTGTAGGTACAATTAACCTGGATTTTAACAAACTTTGGCAAAACTTCTTATGCTAATTCAGTGGAGAAGATAAATGTGGGCTATACAAAAATACAATTAAGTAGATTATGAATTAGTTAAATAACTGGACTAAAAGAGTAGTTAGTAATGGTTGCATATCTCCAATGAATTACCCCAGAGAGCTATGCTTATCCCTGTGCTATTTAAAATAATTAACAATGACTTGAATAATAACTTCAAATTTGTAGATTTTGGGGGGTGGAGCTAAGATGGCAGTGGGAAAGAAGGGACTGGCCTAGGGATCTCCCCCAGGACCCTACAAACAGCCATAAAAATGGCTCTGAACAAATTCTAGAACTGCAGAACCCACGGAATAGCAGAGGGAAGCAGGGCTCCAGCCCAGGACAGCCTGGATGTTCCCTGAGTAAGGCCTATTGCATGGAGCAGGGAGCAGAGCTGAGCCCAGCATGGCCTGTGCCTGGACCAACCAGACTGGGAGCCAGGCAGAACAGGCCCTAGTGCCCTGAATCAGTGAGCTGTGGCAATCCACAAACACCAAAGACAACAGAGAAGGTTAGTGGGGAAAAAAAAAAAAAAAAAACTACGGGGGACAGAGTGAAAGGAGTTCCCAGTTTGGCCACCAACCCAGGGGCAGTGGAGGTGGTGCAGCTACAGAATTACAGCTGCAGTTGCTTCTGGCCCCAGGCCCATCTGGTAGGAGGAAATAAGTGAGGGATTCCAGCGGGAGTGCAGAGCTTGCTCAGATCTGAGTTGGGGTCTGGGTTGGCAGTTCTTGGGAGAGGTGGAGCGCTGGTGTGACAGAACTTGCTGTGAAGAAATAGCTCTGAAAACAACAGCACAGCCCCTCAAGCTTGGGACAAAGTGCTCTTTACAAGCAGTCATAGCCCCTGGAAAAACTCAAGAATAAAGTAGTTGGCTGGGAACATGGCCAGGCAGCAAAAACAGAATCAGATTCAGACTCAGACTTTGGAATCTTTCTTTGGTGACAAAGAAGACCAAAACATACAGCCAGAAGAAGTAAACAAAGTCAAAGAGCCTACATCAAAAACCTCCGAGAAAAACATGAACTGGTCTCAGGCCATGGAAGAGCTTAAAAAGGATTTGGAAAAGCAAGTTAGAGAAGAATAGCAAAAATTGGGAAGAGAAATGAGAGTGATGTGAGAAAACCATGCAAAACAAGTCAATGACTTGCTAAAGGAGACCCAAAAAAATACTGAAGAAAATAACACCTGAAAAATTAGACTAACTCAAATGGCAAAAGAGCTCCAAAAAGCCAATGAAGAGAAGAACGCCTTGAAAGGCACAATTAGTCAAATAGAAAAGGAAGTCCAAAAGACCTCTGAAGAAAATACTACCTTAAAAATTAGATTGGAGGAAGCAGGACCTAGTGACTTGATGAGAAATCAAGATATTATAAAACAGAAACAAAGGAATGAAAAAGTGGAAGACAATGTCAAATATCTCATTGGAAAAACTACTGACCTGGAAAATAGATCCAGGATGGATAATTTAAAAAAAATTGTACTACCTGAAAGCCATGATCAAAAAAAGAGCCTAAATATCATCTTTCAAGAAACTATCAAGGAGAACTGCCCTGATATTCTAGAGCCAGAGGGCAAAATAGAAATTGAAAGAATCCACTGATCACCTCCTGAAAATGATCCCAAAAAGGAAATTCCTAGGAATATTGTTACCAATTCCAGATCTCCCAGATCAAGGAGAAAATATCACAAGCAGCCAGAAAGAAGCAATTTGAGTATTGTGGAAACACAATCAGAATAATACAAGATCTAGCAGCTTCTACATTAAGGGATCGAAGGGCTTGGAATATGATATTCCAGAGGTCCATGGAACTAGGACTAAAACCAAGAATCACCTACCCAGCAAAACTGAGTATCATGCTCCAAGGCAAAATATGGACTTTTGATAATATGGATTTTCAATAAAATAGAGGACTTTCAAGCTTTCTCAGTGAAAAGACCAGAGCCAAATAGGCAATTTGACTTTCAAACACAAGAATCAAGAGAAACATGAAAAGGTAGACAAGAGAAATAATAAGGGACTTACTAAAATTGAACTGTTTTGTTTACATTCCTACATGGAAAGATGATGTGTGTAATTCATGAGACCTCAGTATTAGGGTAGCTGAAGGGAATATACATATACATACATATATATACACACATATATACATACATACATATATATGTATATATGTGTGTATATATATATGTGTGTGTGTATGTGTATATATATAGACAGGGGGCACAGGGTGAGTTGAATATGAAGTGATGATACTTAAAAAAACAAAATCATATTAAGGGATGAGACAGGAATATATTGAGAAAGGGAGAAAGGGAGAGATAGAATGGGGTAAATTATCTCACATAAAAGTGGCAAGAAAAAGCAGTTCTGTTGGAAGGTAAGACTAGGCAGGTGAGGGGGAATGAGTGAATCTTGCTCTCATAAGATTTGACCTGAGGAGGGAGTAACATACACACTCAATTGGGTATCTTACCCCACAGGAAAGAAGGAGGAAGGAGATAAAAAAGGGCCAATGGCAGGGCAGATGGGGGAGGAGGTAATCAAAAGCAAACACTTTCAAAAAGGGACAGGGTCAAGGGAAAATACTGAATAAAGGGGCATAGGATAGCAAGGTTCAAATTATACTTAGTCTTTCACAGCATGAGTATTGTGGAAGAGTTTTACATAATGATACACATGTGGCCTATGTTGAATTGCTTGCTTTCTTAGGGACGGTGTGGGGGGAGTAAAGAGGGGAGAGAATTTGGAACTCCAAGTTTTAAAAACAGATGTTAAAAAAAAAGTTTTTGCATTCAACCAAGAAATAAGATATACAGGCAATGGAGCATAAACATCTATCTTGCCCTACAAGAAAGTAAGGGAAAAGGGGATGGGGGGGAGTGGGGTGACAGAAGGGAGGGCTGAGTGGAGAATGGGACAATCAGAATATATGCCATCTTGGAGTGGGAGGGGAGGGTAGAAATTGGGAGAAAATTTGTAATTCCAACTCTTGTGAAAATAAATGCTGACAACTAAAAATATTAAATAAATAATAAATAAAAGATAGAAAAAATTTTAGATTTTGCATATTTGGGAGGGATAGATAATATAAAATGTCTTGAGGAGTTATAACACTGGAATTAATCTAGTAAAATTAAAAATTAATGGTGCTAATCATATAAAGTCTAACACTTGATTTAAAAAAATGAACTTCCTAGTTATAATATACAGGATGAGAAATAGATAGTTGTTTATTTTTTTTTTAAAAAGATGTTGAAATTTGAATGAATTGCAAAATCAATATTAACAATCATTTCTCCCAAAGTCATTCAAGCTGTCACCAGCATACCCAGGTTAAGGCTTTGAGCTAATTCTACTTGAAGATCAGCTGCTGGAAATGAGGCTAATTAACCTAAAGAGAAGCCATATAGGAGGCATGATAACTATGTAAATTGTGTTTTTCCATTAGTGGTTCTTCGTGGTTTTGACTTCATAGAATATCATACCTCCTCCAGGTAATGATGATCACCTGAAATCTCTGTGCCATGAAGAACTCCATAGTCTCTTGAATTTGTAGTGTTAGAGGGTTGCCTAGAAAGTACACAGGGACTTGCCCAGAGTTACACAGTCAGCATCTGTCAGAGGCAAGACGTATGCTTAAGTCTTCCTGGTTCTAAGGCCAATTTTCTAGCAACTATATGATTCCACCTCACACTACCATTTTAATAAGTGCCATTTTCTCAGGGAAACGGCATTATTTTCTACTTTCTCCTCATAACAAAAACATTTAATATAGTAGCATTACCTTCCTAATTAAGTCCACATAGTCATGGACAATGTGTCTTATGCAAAGACTAGTTACCTATGGGAACTTATACATGTTTTTTCTCATACAGTTGTTTAGCTACACTGGCATTTTTTGTAGACATGAAATTCATATAATAAATCAGGGCACTAAAAATTTCTATAATTAGCTTAAAAATCTCTGGGGAAAAAAAGGAAACTATAATACTAATTCAGCATAAAGTATTAAATGCCTTTTTTTTTTTCCTGTAGCCTGGTACTTTTGAATGGTAAAGCTGTTTACTACTAATTTTAGATATGGACAAAAGTACCATAGTTAAGAATAGTATGAAATGAAAACTGAAAAATATGGTTGAGTAGAGGAGGTTACCTCTCAGCTTATGGCAACAAAGTTGTTAAGTTACTTAATAATTAGGACATCTATTTTCTTTCTACTCTCTAACTACCTAATACCTTGCAATTTGACTTCTACCCCAATACTCTACTGGTATTTTTTTTTCTTTAAATGAATGAATGAATAAGAAAATTCTATATTTTTTCAATCCTGATCCTTCTTGACAGCTCTATAGAAATTAACCTTTTTGATCTCTTTTCTTAGCTTTGGTGACACTGTCTCCTCCTACCTCTCTGATCACTCCTTTGAATACTTTAATGTTCCTCCTCCCATTCTGAATGTGAACATTGGCAAAAGTTCTGACCTGCTTTCCCCCCTCTTCTCTCTTCATAATTTTTATCTTCAGCAATATAGTCCACAGTTTTAAGTATCACTTTTATATATTTGTTTATGAAATGAATGCTTCCAGCTATGCCCTCTCTCTCAAGAAGAATAATTGATGTTTAAAAAGTACTTTAAAGGCCATAAAGATCTTTACATACATTATATCTTTGGATCTTCACACACACAGCCTTATCAAGTAGGCAGTGGAGACAGTGGTATCACCATTTCACAAATGAAGTAACTGAGGATCAAAAAGTTGAATTAACTTGCCCACTGTCACATAGTAAATGACAGGCAGGATTCAAAGCCACATCGTCATGATTCCAAGCCCAGAATTTCACCCATAATGCCGTTTTCCTAAACAACAAATCCAGGGTTTGCAGCTGCCTCCTAGACATGGCCCACCGGATGCCCCAAGTACAGCTCATACACATCAAGTCTCAAAACAGAAATGATTAAATTTTCTCAAAAGAGAATTATTTCTCATAACTTCTCTGTTTTTGTAAATAGTACTAAATGTTCTTAGTCAGACAAAACTATTTTAAGTCATCTTTTGGCTCTTCTATTTTTCTCCCTATGTGTAATTAATTTTTACATCCTATATCTTTATAATTTTGTTTGTTTATTTTAAGTTTCATCCCCTCCTTTATCTGACATTGTCTCCTGAGTTCAGCTGAGTTCAGGTGATCATTTTTTTTATGTAACTATTATAACAACCTTCTATTGAGTCTCTATATTTTTAGTGTTTTTTATAGACAATGTATCTTAGAATGCTAATTTCAGATTAATCTCCCCAAAGAACAGTCTCGCTTCTGCCATATCTACCTCAAAAAGCTCTAATTTCAACCCACTACTTCATTGTTACGCTCTTAGAATTACATCTAGTCCTTCATTCTCTGACCTTAACTTAGCTGCATTCTTCCTCATACCTTATGATCTGTTTATTCTTCCCAAAATATCACCTGAATTACTTTCTTCTGTATCTTTATTAGCAGTGCTGTCTTCCTGACATGCCCTCCTCTTTAATCTCTGCCTGTGCCAATCCTATTTAAACTTCAAGGCTCAGTTCATATCCTATATTTCTTCTGAAGTCTTTTGTGATTCCTTACTTCCTCGCAGAAAAGATCTCTTCCTCCTTTGAATCACCTCAGCACTCTAATTGTTTGTAACAGTAATGCTACTTGCGGCTGCTGTGGAGTGTAGGACCAATAACACCAGCACACAGGAGGGGTGCTAGTACAGATCCTTTGATCTACTTCTCTGAAGGAAAGCAACTTTAAAGGGATCAATGATCTTACTTTAATTAAACATATATTCCATTCACTTAGTTCAGGGGAAAAGTCAGCACCCTGAACTTCAGAGAAAATACAAACAAATTACAAGCAGAAATTACAAACAGCAAAGACCAAAAGACAGGGATTCTGCCTGAGAAATTAGCACAGATCAACAGACAGATTCAACAGTTCGAATAAGGCAATATATATAGTTACCAGAGACAGATGCATGAAAATCTGGGTTTTTCAAAGCCGGGGGCTCTTTAACGGCTATCCAGAGTCTTGTCTGGCTAAATCGCGGGAACATTCTTCCCATGAGTGAGTCACAAAGCAAAATGCTAACCTCAGAGTTTACATAACCTTTTTAGAGCCAGAGGACATCACAATCCTCATGATCCAAACCCTAATTAGAAATTAGCAAGAGGTGTGGGCCTTCCTACAAACAAGCCTCCCCTAATCAAGCTTCCCTTAATGGGCTCTATGTGGGGCCTATTAATGGGCAGGGAAGATCTTCAAATTGTATTAACACTACATCATTAACTCTGGACTTTCTGTCCAGAATATTCCAAGTCATGACTTTACCTACTCCTGCCAGGTATGGGAACCACACAACACAATATGACCACCTTCCACAAAACTGAACATCAAGGGAGGTTTTGAACAATCCTTTTCATTTAACAAAACACCTTCCAGACTGTACTCATTCATCAGTAATAAGCAATCTCATACCCCACTATATAATCTCTATCTTAGTGATTCTAACCCCGCCCCCAGCTGTCATTGTACAAACCCTAATCCCCATTCTCAACTGCTACCTTACTTACTCCTAACCCCTTCAATCCTAAACCCCAAATAGCCTGTTCCCTGTCTGCCCCTTCCTATGTGTTCTCTGAAATACTTGTTCCATAATTAACAAACTTGCTTTCATCCTAAATATTTTTCTTTCCCACTGCTTCCAGCTTCTCATTCTCATTGAGACCTGGATCCTTCTTAGTGAAATAACATCCCTACCCACCCTTTCCGGTACCAGATGAGCTTTCACTCATAACCCCTCCCATCCCAACTCAATGAGGAAGTTGGAATACTTCCTCCCCAATGCTTCTTCCAAAATCTTCCACTACCACTATTATTAAGAAGCCTCCCCTTTTTTGAGGTTCATTCAGTCCAAAATTATAACCCAATCACGATTCTGTAGTTTTTATCTATACCCAGGACACTATTCTTCCCTCCTTAGTAAATGTTACTAGTTAAATGCCTAGCTCAGAATTTTTCTATTCACCCCAATTCATGTAATCATACTGGAGAACTTTAACACACACTGATATTCCTTCAAACATACTAAAATTACAAGTTCATCAAACTCATTTCCCTTGGCTGTCTCCTCTACTCTACCACAGCTGTAAACAAAGATGGCCATACCCTTAATCTTGCTGTCACTCACAAGTGTTTCATGATCCCCCAAATTCCTTTAGCTGATTATAACCTTTTATCATTCAATCTCTTCCTCCCCCTTAAAGCTCTAAGACTTAATCTTCATCCTCATCATGACCTCTAGTGCTTCCACCCCTCACTTCCTTCTCAGGCTATCACTCCCACATTGGCTACATTCACCTCCTTTCCCTGAACTCATTGGTGAATGAACACTTTCCTCTACACTCAAATTCTATGCCCCCTTATACTATTTCAATCATGTCTTCCCAAGCCGCAACCTCATATTACTCCCATTATCTGTCACCCTCACTTCTATTCACATGATGCTGAGAAAAATGATGTTGGAAGAAAACATCACGAAATTATGATAATTGAGTCCACTAATATATTGTTAATAATCCTAAAAAAGCCCTCACTAAAACAAGACAATCCTTTTTTACTATCATAATCTGTTATCCCACTCATTCTGGCAGCTATTTCAAAATGTTTCCTCTATCCTCAGACTTCCCATAGCACTGCTTCCTTTCAAACTAAAAAAAAAATGAAGGCCATTGGCTGAGAGATAGTTCTTTTTCCCCCCTCATCTGACATCACTCAGATGTCTTCCACCAGTAACTCATCCTTAATACCTGTCTAAAAAAAAGAGGCACCTCTTCTCTCTTCCAAGGCAAACCCCTCTATATACATCATTTGATCCCATTCTATTCAATTGTCTCAAGCTGATTGGTCTCTATCATCCACACGTACTCACTAATCTTCAATCTCTTATCTACTTTTGTTTTCAAGCTGCCTATAAACATGTCTATGTCTCCCCAATCCTTGTGAATAAACAAATAAACAACAAAAACAACAACATAGCCTCATTTGCTCTAAGCTCCTTAACCATTCTCACTCCATGTTGCCCGATATCCCTCCTCTCTTTTCTGGCCAAAATCCTTACCAAAACTGTTTACCATCCTTCCCTCTACTTTTTCTCTCTCTCTCTTCTAAATCTTCTGGCTTCTGACTTCATCAATCAGCTTAAGCTGCTCTCTCCAAAGTGAAATATTATTTTTTAATTAACAAGTCCAATATCTTTTCTCAAAATGTTCATCCTTTTTGATCTCTCTGCAGCCTTTAGTGCTACTGAGCATCCTCATCTCCTGGATTCTATGGACACTCTAGGTCTTTGTGACACAAATCTCCCCTGACTCTCATCCTACCTGTCTGATTGCTCCTTTTTCAGTCTCCTTTTCTGCATCTTGATCCAGTTTACAGCTACAAATCATGAGTATCACCCAAGGGTCTTTTCTCAACTCTCTTCTCTCTTCTATACTATCTTGCTTTTTGATCTCATCAGCCCCGATGGACTTAATCATTATCCCAGTGCAGATGCTTCTGAGATTTATCAAGGCCTAATCTCTCTCCAGAAACTAGTCTCACATTGCCAATTGCCTACTGGTCATCTAGAACAGAAGGTCAGATAATATTTAAGCCAATATGTCTAAAAGAGAAATCTTTCCCCCAAAACCTTTCTTCTAACCTTCCCTATTACAGTTGAGAGCATCACCATTCTCCCAATAACCTTGGCTAACAATCTTGGTGTCATCCTACTCACAGTTAACCCGTGTATCCAACATATCAATAATTATTACTGTTTTTACATTCACAGCATTTCTCATATATTCCCCTTTCTCTCCCCTCACACAGGAGCCACCATGATGATGCCTCTCAACACCTAACACCTGGAAAATTCCAAGAACCTTCCAGTTGACCTCCATGTCTCAAGTCTCTCCCTGCTGCACTCCATCCTAGACTCAGTGATCAAAGTGATTTTCTTAAAATTCAGGTCTGACTATGTCTTTCCCAAACACTGCTCCCCCCCACCCCAAACTCACATACTTCATAATGTAATATCTCATTATTACCTCCAGGATCAAATATAAAACTCTGCTTAGCTTTCAAAATCCTTTACAATTCCACCCCTCCCTTCCTAACCTTTCCAATCTTCTTATACTTTACTCCTTTCTGGTGTATTGTAAAATTCCCCAATACTGTCTTCCTTGTAATTCCTTGTACAATATACTCCATCTCCTGTTTCTTTGCCTTTTCAATTATTATCTCCCTTACTAGCTCTACTTCTTGGCTTCCTTCAAGACTTAGCTCAAACCTCACCTTCTACATGAGGCCTTTCTCATCTCTCCCCTGCTCCAGGGGATGGGAGTGGTATGGGCTTCCTGATAAGATTACTACCCAGTAATACTGTATATACCCTACATATATATAGTTGTTTGTATACTGCCTTCCCCATAAGGATGTTATCTCTTTGAGGCCAGAGATACTATCTATCTATCTATCTATCTATCTATCTATCTATCTATCTATCTGTCTATCTATCTATATTCAGAGAGAGTTCTGCTTTTTGTTCTACCTTATTCTCCTTTGTCATTTGAGTTCACAACTTTAATCTGGGGAATCTCTTTGTTCTTGACAGTTTTTCTGGATCTCACACTTTTCTTCCCTTTCATACTGACTTCACCAGTATGCATTTTGACATCTGGGACTTGGATATATGTGTGTGTGTGTGTGTGTGTGTGTGTGTGTGTGTGTGTGTGTGTGTATGTGTGTGTGTATACTTGACACTGCCTAAAACATAGTAAGAGCTTATTAAGTCCTTTTTCATTATTATAATGATATTTTTGCTTTTTCTTTTAGTCCTTCATCAAATTCTGCCTTAGTACAGTACCTGGCCTATAGTGGGTGCTTGACAAATACTTCTCGACTGATGACTACCTTAGACTATAGTATATCTTATTCCTTTTCTGGATGTGGGCAAACTACATGTGGGCAAAGATTGTGCTTTATTCATCTTGTATACTCAGTAACTCGTAGAACAGTGAGAATAGTAGCAATAAAAAATACCAGTAATAAGGATATCCACAATACTGATTTTAATAGATATTATTTTACCAAATACTCATAATATCCAAAATACATGGAACAAAAAATTCAAAATATAGAGACCTAGCACAGAAGATCACAATCACGGCTAAAGGATGAGGTTCATATCATTTCTATTGTTCTTTATTCTATTAGAGCTGTGCCAAGGAAACTTTCAGGGAATCTTCGTAGGATGACCTTACATCCTAGTTTTTTATTTAACTACAAAAAGGAGTTATTTTTAACAATCCAGGGAATTGTGTATAAAACATTGTATATATTTTCAACAAAAAAATAAAAGGAAAGCAATTGTCCCAGAACTACTTATATCTAAATACTTTTTAAAAAGACAAGCATGAAATGAGAACATAAGAACAATTTACATCTTGAATCTAATTGAAGATGAAAACAATATGGTATATTAATTCTTAAAAATAATAATGGTGATGATGGCAAATAGATACACATGCATTTTATATACAGACCACACACACACACACACACACACACACACACACACACACACATGCACACACAGAAAGAGAGGGAGGGAGAGAGAGAGAGAGAGAGAGAGAGAGAGAGAGAGAGAGAGGTGACTTGCTGTAAATGTTTTCATTATGTCATTTATTCTAAGTATACTGAAATATACTACCAAAAAATTAAAACAACAACAATCTGAGTGACCCTACAATTTTTTAAGTACTACCCACTCTAATTTTGACCACTATCAATTATTTTTACATGCACAACTGAGACATACTTTAAACAAGAATTTAATTCACAAGATCAAGTTTAGAGTAGAAAAATGGTATCTCTATAATTGATTCAAGAAAACAGCCTCAGAGTAAAATTTCTTTTAAAAGCTTGTCATATCAGAGACAAGCAAGGAAAACAAAGACACAGACAACTGGAGCTCATCTGGAAGAGAGCCCAGAATGAAAAGTATCCTAACCAAACACAGTGTGCCCATCAAAATGCCAAGAACCTATAAAATGCTGATACAGAAAACAGATTGTATGCATTAATATCAAGCTCAATCCGAATTCCAGATGTCAAAATGCATATTGGTGAAAGTAAGTGGATGTGGGAAGTATGACTATGAAATGGCAGAGGAGTATGAGGGGCAAGAAAGTCTGAGATCCAGAAAACCTGTCAAGAACATAGAGATTTCACAGATTAAGGCAGTGAACTCAAATGACAAAGGAGACTAGAGTAGAACAAAAGGCAGTGCTATTTTAGGAACTCTTGGCATTCAGTTAGCCCAAGGAAAGGCCTGTCTGTCTGCTCCCTGTATGACAGCAAAGCTAAGGCTTAAGGGAAACCAGGAAGGACATGTTGTAGGGAAATGGCAGAAATGTTCAATAGGAGTCTGACACAGGAACCCAGTGTGACACAGTGTTCTCACAGATGAATAGCAAATTGAATTTTTTCAAGGATGTCATTTTCAGAAGGCAAAGAATACAAGCAATTCATTTTGTTTATGCTACTATGTAAATATATATATACATATATATACACATATACACACATGTATGTGCTTCTCATGAGAAGAAATATACATACATATATATGAAATATGTATACACACATGTATACAGACATATGTGTGAATATATGTATATATGTGTATGTATACGTATTTCTTCTTCTGTGAGAAGCAGCATAGTACATTGGATGGAGTATTGATTACTCAGATTCAAGTCCTACATCTCACACTAACTGTATGAACACATATAATTACTTTAACCTCTCAGAGGCTCAGAAAACTTTCTAAGATAATAAGATGTACACAGCCAGCTATTCATTTAGATGGAGGGATTTCTCACACTGGGAGGGTCTACATCATCAAAATCACAGGTCCTTGACATGTTGTTGTGTTTCACTTTAAACACATAAGAGATCCAGTCATTCCCTAATCCATTAAAGAGATCTTAATGCAGAGTATAATTTTTCCAAGACCAACATTTTCCTTACATATCTGATATGTCTGCATATAAATATAACATGTCAGATTAAAAAACAAAACAAAACAAAAAAAACAAATAAAAAGCCTTGAACCTGCAATTTTCTTGGTATAAGAAACTTGCAAGTGAGAAACTCAGTCTACCTATGCAGATCATCACCTTTGCAATTTAGAGTCTGAAGCCTTCAGTAGGTTACTACTGTGTCACATAGAAGAATCAAATAGAAAAGATGTCCCTTTGTTTTTTGGGGTTTTTTTTGTATTTTTTCCCTTTTGAGCTGTTTCTTCTTTCACAATATGACTAATGTGGAATTATGTTTAATATGATTGCACGTATATAACCTTAAAAAAGAAAAAAAAGGAAAGAAAAGAAAAGAAGAGAAAAGAAATAAAAAAGAGAAAAGAAAAGATGTGTCAAAGGTGGGACTTAAACCCAGGTTTTCTTGACTCTTAGATTAGCTCTCTAGTCAAAGACACCATTCTGCCTCTCAAGATACAAATGACCATGGTTTTAAAAAAATTTTTTTTCAGATATAACAGGATCACAGAATCATAGAATTTTGTTCCATGTACTCTTCAAATTCAACATGTATAAAATGGAATCTTTGATTATTTCCCCTAAACCTTCCTTGATTTTATATCTACCAATGTCACCAATAATATCCTAATTTGGTATAGAGAAAAGAGCACTGGATTTGGAGAACACCCAGCTTCTAACACTCTCTCAGTCACATAGAAGCTGTGCCACTATGGAAGTCACTTACCTCTTCTCAGCTTCCAACTATAAAATTGAGGTCATAAGGCCTATGGTACTTACTTCACAGGTTTGTTGTCTGGATTACATGAGCTAATGAATGTAAATCATTTTGTAATGTATAAAGTGATTACACATTAGCTTTCATTTTCATTACCATCTGCCTCTTCTTCATTATTACCTTGTTTGTAATCATAGGGTCATGCTTAGTTCCACGTTATCCCTGATCTATTCTAATGAGTCCACAAGTCTTATGAATTCTCCTTTTAAATTATTTTAATATTCTTTTCTCTATTGCCACTTCTACCACCTTAGTCAAGGCCCTAAACACTTCTCAGAAAGACTAATGAAATAGCTTCTTATAAGAAGAATTCTCTATTGTTTTCCAATTTCCAATTTCTAAATATCGCCCACCAATATTTAGTACATATTAAATAGGATGACTTTCAAAACCCTCCCAACCTGGCTCCCATTTACCATTTCTAACTAATTTCTAATTCATATTAGTCAGTAAGTAGATATGGAAGGATTGATCAGAGATGTAGGAGAAACAACAAAGTGCTACCTCCCAGAATCCAAGAGAATAAACATTATAAAGAAGAGAAAAAGGATAGACAATGGGTTTCAATGTTAAATAATGATTCTCACTCCCAGCTAAAACATGCATTTGAAAACTGTTTTCTGCATAAAGTATTAACTAATAATGGATTTATCAGTCACTTAGGTTGTTTGGGAGAGATTATTTGAGACAGGAAGATATTCATTGGTACCATTAATATCAGTACCATTAATATTCGCCTGAGGCAATTATCTACTCCATCTAAGCACAATGTCTAATAAGAGGACATTGACTATTTCTAGAATATAAAGTACTTTTTATTAAGTAACTATTTCAGTATAACAAGCAGCTCAGTCTTGCCCTCACCTTTACATGAGATAAATACTCTTACTTAATATTTCAGTCATGGTCACTTTTGTCTTTTGAAAATATACTTGTACTGATACATTTTTTTTCAAGTCATCTCTGTTACCTACTTTATCCTTCCCTTCAAACTCTCTCAATGAGACATCCTTTATAATAAAGAATAAAAAAAGAGGATGGAAAGTTCAGCAAAACTAACCAAAGTATTAAAAATTCTGGTGTCCTATGCAAGGTTCACAATGATAATTCCTTATTTTTACAAAAAGATGAAGGAAGTCTCATATCTTCGGGATTATATGTTATCAATATGACTTCACATCATTCATTTTTGATTATTTTGCTTTCATTGTTCATTCTTTTTATATTATAGTCATTGTCCATATTATTTACCTGATTACACTTCCTTCATTTTGCATTTTTGTACGGATTCTAATGCTTCTCTGCATCCATCACATCCATAATTTCTTAAAGTAAACTAATATATTCCATTACATTCCTATAATACAATTTGTTTTGCCATTCTCCCAGTAAGGAATTAACCCTTCTGACTGTAATAAATCTGGTGGTTTTTACATCAAATTTCTCAAATAAAGATCTTGCATCCAAGAGTGAAAACAACATGTACATACACACATGTGTGTGTGTGTATATATATATATATACGTGTATATACACACACAACTCTGCTGTTTCAGTTGTCTCTGAGTCTTTGTGACTACATTTGGGGTATTTGTAGGAAAGAAACTGGAGCAGTTTGCATTTCCTTCTCCAGCTTATTTTAAAATGACAAACTGAGGCAAACAAGGTTGAGGAACTTGCCCAAGGTTACACAGCTATTAAGTGTCGGAGGCCAGATTGGAAATAAGGAAGATGAGTCTTCTTGAGTTCAGGACCATTACTCTAGCCATTGCACTACAATGTCTGTGTGTGTCTATATGTGTGTATTTGTCTACATGTGTGTGTGCATACATTTAGACACATGTATGTATACATATATACATATATATACTTATATGTATACATACTTAAACATACATGTATGAAACCCAAAGCCATGTTCCAAAGCTAAATGGTCCAAGGATATTCATACATAGTTCTCAAAAGAAGAATTACAAAATATTTGTTTTACCTCACACTTTGCAAATTGTCAAAGATAATAAAAGATGGGAATAGTCAGTGTTGAAGGGACTGGAGAAGATAGGCACACTAGTACATTGTTGGTGGAGTTGTGAATTAGTGTAGTCAATTAGGAAAATTTTTTAATTATCTATACAGGCATTGATCAATTTTATTGACTTTTTTTTCTTTCCCCCTTTTTTCTCTTAAAATATTATTAATTGTATGGTATGGCTATCTGGGGGATTATAGAAGGGGATTCTAAAGAATGTAAACAGTGATATTGGGGACCAATGTGGTATAGGGAGCAACCTAGATGAATTCTCCCAACATTCTCCAGCAAACAACTTTAAATTACTCCTCAAATCAAATTTTGGAGTGGCAGAGCCAACACTAGGTCATAGTGAAACATTTTTCCAGCCTCTGACAACATAGAAGGTAAGCAAGAGGTCTGACCAAGAGTGTAGTGTATGCAGTGGAAACACCAGTGTTGGACTTTGGAGGTCGTTGCAATAGTTGCTGCTGCAGCAGCAGAAGCCTTGTGGGCATTAAGTCCAGAGACAGTAAGGGGGTCAGAAATCTGGTCAAAAAGATCAAAAAGGACTCTGTGCTAGCACTGGGTCAGCTGGTGCTCAATGGCAACTCTATTGCCCATACTGAATTCTGGGTTACAATTCTAGGGCAAAGAGGAGTGCTTGTGGTTGGACACAAGGGATCAGGACCCTGGTTACAGTTCTAGAGGCTTCAGGAGACAAAGGGCCTTTCCTGGATATAGTTGAGAGCATAAATCAGGAGAGCAGTGACCATACCTCTCCTTGCACCTCCTTGGAAGCACTGAAAACTTACTGACCCCCAGAATTAGCTGTGAAAATAAGCACAAAAAAGTCTCAAAATTGGAATGGCGCCTACCAAGTGAACAGAGCCCAACTTTAAATAAAATTCATAGTCAAGAAATTGGCTGGAAACATGATAAAACAATAATAAAAAAGAAATTGTCCATAAAAAGTACTACAGTGTCAGGGAATACAAAGACATGAACTCAGAGGAAGGCAACAATGTTAAAAAAAAAAGCTATAACCAAAGCCACAAAGAAAAATACTAATTGAACCCAAGCCCCACAAGAATTCCTGGTAGAATTAAAGAAAGAGCTATGAGTGGGTAGAGGAAAAATTGGAAAAAGAAATGAGAGTGATGACAGAAAATTATAAAAAAAGGGAATGAAAAGCTTGGTAAAGAGGCACAAAAATTCACAGAAGAAAAGAACTCCTTAAGAAGAATAGGCCAAATATAAAAAAAGAAGTACTAAACTCACTGAAGAAAATAATTCCTTAAAAATTAGATTTGGGCAACTGTAAACTATGACTGTAGGAAACATCAATAAACAATAAAACAAAATCAAAAGATTGAAAAATTAGAGAAACCATAAGTGAAATCCTAATAGGAAAAAAAAATGACCTAGAAAATAGATTGAGGAGAAACAATTTAAGAATTATTGGACTACCTGAGAGCCATAATTTTTTTAAAAGAGCCTAGACACCATATTTTAAATTATCAAGGAAAATTGCCCTGATTTCCTAGAATTAGAGGGTAAAATATACATTGAAGAAAATCTAATGATCACCTCCTAAAAGAAATCCAAAAATGAAATTTCTCAGGAATATTATAGCCATATTACAGAACTCCCAGTTCAAGGAGAAAATATTGCAAGCTGGCAGAGAGAAAAAAATATTCAAATATCTTGTAGTCAACAGGCACAGTTACAAAAACTTTAGCAGCTTCCATAGTGAAAGAATTGAAGCCTTGGGATATGATCTTTTGGAGGACAAAGGAGGTAGGATTAAAATTTTAAAATCACCTCTCCAGCAAAATGAATACATTTTCTTCTGTTTATCTTTGTCTTTTTATCCACAAAAATGTTTTGCTTCTGAACACTGCCTACCTTAATCTGCTCTCCTTTTACCATCCTCACCACTCCTACCTATATCTCTCACTCGTTTCCTCTTCTATTTCCCAATAGGGACAGGAAAGAAAGACTAGGGGAAATTATATCACATAAAAGGGCACACACACACACACACACACACACACACACACACACACACACACACACAAACTCAGCTGAATAAAATGGAAGGAAATACACTGTAATCTTAACTATGAATGTGAATGGGGTGAATTCACCCATAAAATAGAAGTATATAGCAGTATGGATTAGAAACAAGACTCTAACAATATTTTTTTTTAACAAGAGACACACTGGAAACAGAAACACACATAGAGAGTTAAAATCTAGAGCAAAATCTATAATGCTTCATCTGAAGTAAAAAAGGCAAGGAGAGGAGTCATGATCTCAAACAAAGCAAAAGCAAAAAGAGACCTAATCAAAAGAAATAATTAAGCAAACTACATTTTCTAAAAGACAATTAAGCAACATAAAAATATAGCAATTACTCTGATAAAGGCTTCATTTCTCAAATATATAGGGAATGGAGTTTAATTTTTTTTTTTTAAAAGGAACAATTCCTCAAATGATAGTCAAAGGACATAGATAGGTAGTTTTCAGACAAAGAAATCAAAGCTATCTATAATCATATGAAAAAATACTCTAAATCACTATTGTTTAGAGAAATGCAAATTAAAACAATTCTGTGGTACCATCTCATATCTATCAGAAATGACAAATACTGGAGGTGATGAGGGAAAATAGGTACCCTAATAAACTGCTTGTGGAGTTGTGAACTGGTCCAATCAATTTGGAGAACAATTTGGAACTAATCCCAAAGGGCTATGAAGCTGTGCATACCTTTTAATTCAGCAATACCACTGCTAGATCTATACCCCAAAGAAATAAAAGAAAAAGGATAAGATATTTATAGCAGCTCTTTTAGTGGTAGCAATGAATTGGAAATTGAGGGGATGCTTATCAATTGGAGAATGGCTGAACATGTTGCAACATTTGATTATGATGGAATAATATTGTGCTATAATAAATGAAGAGGGGGCTGGTTTCAGAAAAAAAAAACATGGGGAGACCTATATGAACTGATACAAAGTGAAATGACCTGAACCAGAAGCTCATTGTGCACAGTAATAGCAATGTTGCAATGATGATCAACTGTGAAAGACTTAGCTATTCTGATCAATACAATGTTCCAAGACAATTTCAAAGGATTCATGATGAAAAAAAAAATGCTATTCCACCTCCAGTGAGAGAACTGATAAACTCTGAATGTAAATTGAAGTATAATTTTTTAATTGTTTTTTCTTTTCTTTTTCTTTCTTCCTTTTTTTGCAATATGGTTAATATAGAAATATGTTTTGTGTGATTTCATATGTATGATTTATATCATTTGCTTGCCTTCTCAGTGAGTGGTGGAGCAGTGCAAGGAAAAGAACTCAGCACTCAAATTTAAAAAGAACAGAATGTTAAAAATAAATTAATAAATTTGTTTTAAAAATTACATTTTTAACAAAGATTTTTAAAAGAATTTGGGGTCCTGGTACATCTAAACGTTACAATGTTATCTTCCCTTTTAATTAGAGCATCTAAATTTAGCAGCAGACCTAGTTCTTCATTGGTAAGGTCCATTTTGGGGCTGCAATTGGGGAGTTATTTTCTGACAAGTCTTGGAAGAACATGGCCTGAGTCCATCTTTACTTGTGGGCTTTGGACATCTGGCAGAATCAGAGATCACATCAGAGAATGGCTAAAGAGCCATCTCATCTATATAATAAGACTTTTGCCAGCTTCCATTTTCTTTTTTTAATCGGGAAGCTCCAGTGGAATTGTACCCTGCACTAAGAAAAAAGCCATATTTAGCCAGAATAACAGAAACAATTTCCAAAGGACTCCAACCAATGGTTCACAGTTGATATTGAGGGCTGAGATCTTTTTAACTAGATTTAGCACTAGCAACCCACTTTTTCCTCTACAAAATGAAACAATACTAAGGAGTCACCGGTTAAGGTAAGCAGGACGTGGAAAACTGACCACTGTCTATGATTTTCCACCTTCATTCTTCTGTCCCCTTTTCAGTATCTTGACATCTGTCCCATTAGAAACAATATTTTTTTTGGGGGGGATAATTCTCTATTAATTGTTCTTTTTTCATGGATTTCTGTAGTACTTTTCTAAAATATTTAAAGTCCTTCACAAGCTGATACTAACTTAACCTAAAGCTAGAAAGCTCTATTACATACACATTACTCACCTTCACATACTTTTTGGTCTAGCCAAACTGGCAAAACTACTTTTTACTGTTTCTTGTATTTACTGTGGATTAGATAATTGTTTCCTTTCAATAATCAAGTGGGCCTGGTAAACTGGGCCAGTTACTACCAGTAACTTGATGAGCCCAATGTAGCAAGGCATCTCCTTAGCTTTCGTCTCACAATGGCAGCCTACAACTGTCCACACCTCTAAAGATGCCCAGTTCTTGGACAGAGGAGAGGTAGGGAAAGAAATACTGAACTGGTAGGCCAATGAGCCCCGTCTTACCTCAATCCTACTCCACCTTTATAGCTGTTCCTGTCTAGTCTCTTGAAATCACTTCCAGCCCTAACATTGGACAAGGTGGAGTATTGCCAAGGCCCCTCCCTCTCACTTAGCAAGCATCTTTCTCCACATTTTTGAAGGTGGTTGCTAAAAGGAGAGAAGAAAGAGCAGCCCACTCCTCTGCCACAGCAGCTGGCCATGTAAAGTAGACTCTTCTTGAAATCAGATCTAATGATTAAAGAGTCAAAGCCGTGGACCACACTTCCTTCTGTTATCCCTACTGGCCTTCTTACACAACCCCTGGCAATCTCTAGGCACATTTCCCCCTTCCCGTAGTCATGCATTGAGTATTTTATTTCAAAGGTGGAACCATATCTTACTACAAGGCTTTCTAGCTTCAAACGTGGGTTGATCTAGGCTTACTTTGATCATAAAATTTTGTGAAGTAAATACTGAACTTCAGGGGCAACTGGAGATAATATTAAGATATTATTATTATTGTGACAGTTCAAATGTGATCTTCTATAGGAAACCTCTCCAGGTTGACCCAGTTGCTAGAGCTTTCTCCTAAGGTTACTTTCCATTAAGTAGATAAAGGCATGTGTCTTGTATATAACTAACCATGTACATGTTTTTTTTTTTCTCAATTAGAAGGTAAACTCCTTGAGGATAGGAAATAATTTCCCCTTATTGGTATCCCCATCATTTAGCAAAGGATGTGACACATAGTAAATTCTTAATAAATGCTTGTTTATGCATTGATTGATGAACAAATATCAACTTAGATTGATGCAAAGTACCTGGCTACAGCATAGGTACTAGGCCTCTACAAACCCTCTCTTTCACAACTTCCCATTTTAAAGGTGTCAGGAAGCCTGTTTTTCCAATTCTAGCTCTTCCACTAACTCCTTGATAATCTTTGGGCTAGTCACTTAATCTCTCCAGGTCTCAACTTCTTAATTTCTCAAATTTCTAAAATGGGGGATTAGGCTAGATCTCTAAATAGATTAGACCTCTAGATTAGATCCCTAAAGTCTATTCTAACTCTTAATACATAATTCATTCCCAATTCCCTGGTTCCTAACTAAGGGGGGAAATGTTTCCATGAGTAATGTCATGTAAAATTTAAAAAAAATTAAGGTGGGAAAGAATGAATGTTGTTTTTATATTTCATACATCAAATAACAGAAGTAAATGAACTTTAAGGTAGAGTTGCCTCATCTTCGTAGGAATGTTTAAAAACGGAACAAAGCAAAACACATGCCCATTTGTCAGTTTGTAGAGAGCAAAAAGCCTACCTTAAAAATGTGAACTTACCAATCCTGACATTTGGTACCATAATAGGTAAGGCACTAACTGTTTGTGCCAGAGATAAAAGGATACCTGGCAGCTATAAACCTTGGGAGAGAAAAAAAGGCTAGGTTTTCTTTAGTGATGGTTAATAAAGGAAAACTCAAGTTTGCCTCAGCAGGTGTTCAGACAAAATATATAGACTGAGCCTTCTCTATCCAGATAGTGAAGGACAGAATGTCCTGTAGAGAAAAGTCTAGCTCTGGTAATAATAGACTGTATAGTTCACTCATCTGGCCTTCACAGATAGGCACATGCCCTGCTGAGGGTTTATGGACCTCCCTCACCCTGGGAAATCAGGTGCACACTACCAATTAGTCTCTCTAAAGCAGCATGAGTTTCTTTTGGGGGCCAGTGACTAAACTAATGCCTGGAAGCAATTGTATGAATTAAGTCTGACAAAACAAGGTTTTAACCCCTGCTTTCCCCTAAGTCTTTTTTTTTTCTGATTTACTCATGTTATTCACATGCCTTATGCTCTAATTCAAGACATTTCTCATGTTTACAGACCAGTCCTTTTTTATTTGTTTGTTTGTTTTTCATTTCCTTTATCCAATGTGAATGGAAAGTGATGTCATCTGGCCTCAGTGTGCTATTAGTCAACAGTAAGAAAGATTCCACTTGACCTTCATGATGCCTTTGGCGTCACTGGCAAGTGTACTTAAAATAAATGTCCTTTGTCTGAATCTGTCATGTGGAAATAAAGCACACCATGACTTCTTATTTCCCAAGAAAGGGCACATTCTGCCTTGTTTTACCTTTCAAAATAGCATCCTTATTCATCAGGAAATTAGTGGGTACCACCTGCCTGGCATAATACAAAGCATTTGCAGTGGTCTAGCCCAGTTGTAGTGCTATTACCATATTTTTGGTTTGCAGGATAATTGCTAAAAAGTGCTTTTATGCATCTATTTTTAAAAGGTAAAATGCTTTGCAAATAGTCAAAGGCACACAATCTCAAATATTCTTAATACTTGCCTTAATTAGTATATTGGCCCTTTATCAAGACATAAAGAATGGAAAAAATAATTATTATAATTTCAGTTATATCACATGACAGTGAGCCATGGTATCCCCTACCACTGTGAGTAACTCTACCATCCCATTTGACTTCTCTTCAATAAAAAGAAAGCCTTAACAAAACCCCCTCAGTTCATAAGGCAAATAAATCAAGGCAATATATGCCCTCATTCTCTTGTATGACAATTACCTTCTAAATGTTATGCTTAAGATTTTTCTATATAAAATTAAAATTAATTATCTAGTCTCAGATCATGTTAATGCTATTTTAGGAAATCACTTTTCCTTGTTGGACTTCCTTATCTTTACTTGTAGATTAAGGGATTTTACTAAATATCTAAGATAACTTTCTGCTTTAACGTCCTATGATTTTCACATTCCTTCCTATTTCCTGGGAGAGACATTTTAATTTCCTTCTTAAAAACTCAAGGTTTTTTTTCAAAGTGTCTAATTAATTGATTTGGCACAACATGTAAGATTTTCTGTCAGATCATTGATGTAACTTTATATCTACCATTGGTTCACGTTGGAACCTCATGCCAAAAGGATTAATTTTAAAAGAAGGGAAATACATGCAACTCAGCTAAATAATATCCTGGGGATAATCCCCTTTTTTGTTAAAAGCATCATGCAAACAGAGGAACTAATAGCAGTTTAATGAGTGAAGAAATGTATTCATTCATTTATCAAACATTTATTAAGTGGCTCCTACATTCCGTAAACTGTGGTAGATTCTGGCCATTGCACTAAGGGCAAAGAAGAAGTTTGGGAAGATATGACAATAATAAGCATGATAATATATGAAACTAGTGATTTACAAATTTCAACTCTGAAGCGATTCAGCTTAATGAAATTTTGTAATGTTTGTATCATGTAAGAATCAACTGTGGTAACTCTAAATATATTTTTAAGAACCAAAATAATAGAATTTAAGATTTGGAATTTATTTTTAAAAAATTAACATCTATAAGGGACTACAAAGTTGAAGCCCACTCTATTATTTCTTGGGTGAGGATGTTAGAGGCACAGGGAATTTGTGACCTGGTATAGCAATAATTTGGCTAGCAGCTGCTATTGAGGTGTAAGAACCAACAAGACTAGCAACAAGAGCTACCGGCACAGGTTCTTTGATCTGCTTTACTAGGGAAAGCAACTTTAAAGGGCTAACAATCTCAGTTTAATTAAACATACATATATCAATCACTTAGTTCAGGAGGAAAAGCCAGCAGCCTGAACTTTAGAGCAAATACAAATTACAAATTACAAATATCAACAGACAGACCTTGTCTGATTCAAATCACAATCCATAGTTACCAGGAAAGCATCAACATCTGGGTTTACAAGCGGGGACAGGGGCTCTTAATAATGGCTGTCCAGAGTCTCCTCAATTCCCTTCAAGCCACACAGTACTCTTCCAGTGAGTGAGAGCCCCAAAAGTCAAAAGCCAACCTTAGATTTTATATACCCCTCTCAGGGCCCTGGAGCACTTGATTACCTCAGTGCTGAAAAACACTCAAACAAAGAACAGCGAAAAATCCTTTTTAGGGTGTGGGAAAGTTAATCCCTAGTACCACTATATACAAGTCAATGACTCCAGATGCAATCAAAGAAACAAAGGCCAGACTCTTCAAAGGGCACTTGATTAAATAAGTGCCAAAACAGAAAACAGTAAAAAAAGTCCCACCTTAATTACTGATATACCAGACCAATATCACACAGAAAGAGCCAGGGTTTAAACCCGGATCTTTTGAATCCATATGGAATACTCCTGCCACTATACCATGCTGCATTCCAATGGCCATTTAAGTCAATCTCTTCCTATATAGTATTCCCCATTTAACTGACATTTATATATCTTCAAGTTTGTCTAGGGTCTTTCATGCATTCCTTCATTCAAGCCTCATGACTAAACTATGTGACATTCACCACCAGTATTATATCTCCATTTATAGATGAGGAAACTGAAAGAGAAGTTAAGTGAATTACCCATAGTCACCCAGCTTGTGTCAGAGAAATGATTAAATTATTTAAATCTGGTTCTTCCCAATTTCAAGTCTAATATTTTCTGTTGCCTCTCTTCAATATCCTTGATGAGTGTTCATCTAACCTCCTTTTAAAGACTTGTGTTAGAAAAACCATTACCTTTCAAGATAGTCCAGCTGGGCCAACTCGTAATTGCTAGGAATTTTTTTCCCCACAAAACAAATGAAACTATATCATATATATGAAACTCTTACCCACTTATTTATAGTTTCTCTGGGATCAAGAATGGCTAATCACTCAAACATATTTTTGAAGGCAGCTACCATGTCAACCCCTATTACTCTTTCTGAGCTAAATATATCCAGTTTATTCAAACAATTCTCTTATGGAAGGTTTCCAGTCCATCCATCATTCTAATCACCCCTCTCTGTATATAACCTAGTTCATTAACATCTTTCTAAAATATGATACCCAGGACCTAATCTACTACTGAAGATATAGTTTTATTAAATTAGAGAAAAGTGGAATCACGATACCCCTCATTGTGGACACTACATAATTCAACTCAACAAATATTTATAAAGTATAACATATGTTTCATAATTTTCAGTGATGCACACTAATAAACATGCAGGATAATGTGCTAGGTGCTGATGGTAACAGGAAACTCTGCCTCTAATGCAGCATAAGAATGAAACTGTGCTGATCACATCAAACCCAAGAACTCTGTCCATTCTACTAAATCAGATCCAGAATCAATCCAAAAAGTTTGGCTGAGTTATTCACATAAGGAAACAAGTGAATGTCTCCTTTCCAGGTTAAAATGTGGAGTTGGATGGACAGCCCAAACTGCTGTTCAATCAGCAAATCTATACTGGATAGATATTGAAGACAGACAAGGAATGGGACTCACAATTAAATAGTAGGAAGACATCAGTCTGGATACATTAAGAACACCTTATGTATTTTTCATAATCCCAAACTTCTCTCTAAAACAATCACTGATCTTTTTAATGTCAGCATTCTTCTGATGTTGTGTTTGGAGTCATGGAATAGCACAGTCTTCACAGAAGACTTTGTGTGCACTCCACAAGGATCTGTGAAATTTCAGGAAATATTATAGGTAGATACTAAGAATGAATTTACTTCATTGAGATCACATGAACATTTTAAAATTGTCACTGCTCTCTCTCTCTCTTTCTCTGTGTGTGTGTGTGTGTGTATGTGTGCGTGTGTGTGTCTCTCTCTCTCTTTCATCATTTAACTGTAAATGTATGGTTGAGTTTTTGAACCCAAGTGTAAGACTATACATTTATTCCTAACAAATTACATCTTTGGAGACTCAGCCCATCATTCCAGCCTTTTGAGATTTTTTTGGAACTAACATTCCTTCTAAAGTGGTAATTATTCTAACAGTTTTGCTTTTAGGAAAAAAAAAACTCTAAGGCCCCCTATGATATTATAATTGTAGGTTCAAGTTTAAACTTTTTTTTTCTGGTCTAGAGTCATAACAAAAATCAAGGCTTAGGGTGAATATTTTTGATGATATTAATGGCTCTAGGATTCCTATAGGAATTACCCATATCAAATTCAACATGTCTAAAACACAACTACTTTTCTTTCCCCACAAATTCTCCCCTGTTTTGACTGCCTTCATACTGTGGAGAGCTTCATCATCCTTCCATATCACATTAACTCCTCTCTCTCTCTCATCCCACATATCCAATCAGATGCCAAATCCTGTAATTTTTTATTTTATGATCTCTCTCACATACATCCAATTTTCTACATTCACATAGCCACCATACTATCTCAGGCTCACATATCTTCTCTCCTGGACTATTGCAATAACCTTTTAATTGGTTTCCCTACCTCAATACTCTCCATTCTCTAATCTATCCATGACACAACTGACAATGATTTTTCTAAAGTGTAGGTTGACCTCTTCAAACCTCTATTCAAAAAACTCCAGAGGCTCCATATTGCCTCCAGGATCAAATATAAAGTCTTTTCATGGATTTAAAACTACACAATCTGGCCCCTTAGCCAATATTCGTATATTCTACTTCTGTCAACTGAGATAATATGAATTAATTGTTTAACACAGTGCCTGGCACATTGTAAGCTCCTAATAAATGTTTATTCCCTCTTTCTCTTCTCCACTATCAATTATATAATCTGGCCTAATTGGCCCACTGTTCCTTACAAATGGCACTTCATCTCTAGTTTCTGGGCCTTTCCCCTGGTTTTTCTCCGTGCTAGAAGTTTTCTCCTTCCTAAACTATGACTCCTACACTACCTAGCTTCCTTTAATATACAACTGAAGTACCACCTCATCCAAAAAAGTTTTCTTAGTCTCCCCATGTATCTCTGAAATGTTAATGAAATAGGAAGATCTTCCCCGCCCATTAATAGGCCCCAAATGGAACCCATTAAGGGAAGCTTGCTTAGGGGAGGCTTGCTTGTGGGAAGTCTTTCACACCTTTTCTTACTAAAGCTAATTAAGCACTGAGTCATGAGGGTTGTGATGCCTTCTGGCTCTGAGCCTATTAGTCAAAAGTGTATAAATACTCTGAGCTGGTATTTTAGAAGGACCTTGTGATTTCTTGGTTGAGAGTCTGACTGCTCAGATGTAAAGGCCAGTGGTGTATGTAAAGTGTATAGTAATATTGCTTTGATTCAGGCAGTCAGAGCCCTGTCTGTTGGTCTAATTTCTCTGCTTGCATTTTCTTTGATGTTCAGGGTGCTGACCTTTCCCATGAACTAGTGAATGTAATTAAAAGCAGGATTGTTAACCACTTTGTGAGCAGTCTTTTCTAGAAAAGCAAATTAAAGAACCTCCACTAGCAGGCCGTTCTGAGTATGCTACAGTCCCCTTTAAAGTGCTTTAGTCCATATTTACCTTGTATGTTCTTATATGTATGTGTGTGCATATGTGTGTGTGTGTGTGTATTTGTTTGAATGTGTCTTTCCCTCAGACGATTCTGAGCTTTCTACAGAGGTACAGGATAGAAGATTTTTAGTAGGCCTCCTGGCCTGCTCTGGGAGCCCTGAAGGCAACAAATCCTTCCATGTTTTTGAAAGTGAGGTTGAAGACATCATAGACCAACCATGCTTACTGGTGATTTTTATTTAAGTTTGGCTACAGAGAATTCCTAATGGCTGTTTGTGGGAGTCATTTTTCAGGATGTTTTTTACCTGACATTTTGCCAAACTATTCCTTGGGGCTTGAAGATTCATAAGGAAGTAACGTTATGCTTTTAACATTTGGCCTTTCTGAGTCAGGACATGGATGCTATTTCTGAGTCACCTCTTTTATGGAGTATTCTAACTCTTGCTTTATCATGTCTAATAAATCTACTAGGGCCAGTGTTCCTCAACCAGCTTCTTCCTAGAATCTGATCCTTCCTTAATGTTTGCTCATAAATTCTGTGTAAGCTCATCATTACCTCTCACTGTCTGGACAGTGCCTTTATCATCAACATCTAAGGATCCAAGAAGGTAGATTCCTCACTCCTCTCCAAAAAAACAATAAAATAAAATTACGCTTTTACATTGAGTCTTAGGCAATTTAGCACTTAGTAATTTAGCACTTTCACATGATTTAGAGCTAGAAGTAATTTTGGAGATAATCTTGACTGACACACTCATTTTAAAAATGAAGAAACCAAGATGCCCACATCACTTATTACTATGTCCACATCACTTATTATTGGCAATAAGTAGCAGAACCAAGATTCAAACTCAGCTCTGCTGACTCCAAATGTAGTACAGTCTCCATTGCCCAAAATATCCTATACTGAAGGGAGAGGTTTAAAAATTTAATCATACTTTCTCACTGTAACGAACTCCCTGTCAATATTGGAATTCCCCAGCACTTGACTATTCTGTCCTTCTGCAGTTGTGTCTTAAGTGATTAACTGACCGTCCCTTCATATTTGTACTTCCTTCTGATTCAAATATAGGTTATTGACATTTCAGTTTGCAAAATACATTTTGGTAGGTTATCCTTGTGAGCATATGATGTCCTTTCATAGAAAGGGGAAAAATATGCACAGAAGTAGGGGATAAATTACTATCTCCTCAAGTTACTAACACCAATAACCCCAATTTCTCTTTAGTCTTGATTGATGGCTCATTCTTGAGTTTGCTAGATGGGGAAGCAGACTACATTTATCAATTCTGTGATGGCACTAAAATTCAGGTTTTCAATCCTATTAAATCAAGAATATGAACTGAACAAAAAGTTTGCTTCATGTTTAAAGATATATGACTATGTATAACCTCTTAAAAGAGTATTATTTTAGTATTTTTTCTGTCTTAAGAAAGGAGGAATAGTGTCCAAGACTAGGAACATCATAGGTTTGAATCCAAATATTCCCATTTTTGGAGTAGAATATAAAAGTTGAAGGAACGATCAAAATTTTAATCTAAACTTCTTTTTAAATGAGGCAAAGATAGAAAGACAGCTGCTTTATTTGTACCCTGAGCTCCACCTATCACTAAGTACTTTTAGAAAATAATTTTACCTCTTAGTTTATTTTACTAATTATATTTCCCCTCTAACATAGTCACAGAATTAGCCTTGCTACTTCACACCTCATCAGCACCCCTCAGTTGCTTCTACCTTTCTGATTGGAAGGCTGGAGAGTGGAGGAAAAACTTCTCTCATATCCCCCATTTAGAGGAAGCTCAAAATATCAGCCATCTATTTATCATCAACTATTCTGCTTCATTTTGATTTAATCATCACCTTCATCATGTCCCTTGGCCGGGTATCCTCTCTCACTCTCACCCTCCCTTTTCAGCTTCCTTTTGTGCACTGTTTTCCCTCATTGTGTTGTAAGCTTCTTGAAGGCAGGGACTGCCTTTCTTTTTCTTATTTCTATCCCCAGTACTTAGACCAGTGCCTGGCACCTAATAAATGTTTATCCTGTTGTAGCACAGATTATAGATTCTAAAACTGGAGGGAACATTGAGAGAAGTTGCTTAATAAATTTCCAGAACTTGGAAACTTGGATGATGGGTGATTAATATCATGACATTTAGCATAAGAAAACAATACTGGTTTTGAAAAGTAAAGTACCATGAAAATATTCTTATATAACATCAAATGGATCAGCTTTTTCTTAATGAGTCAAAAAAGTCATTCTGTGTCTTCCAGGGTACAAACATTGTTGTAGAAGAAAAAAAAAATATATATATATATATATAAAACCAAGAATGATTAAAAATCTCACTTTCCTTTGATATTATTCCCTAAATAACTTAACACATTTAAAATACATTTTATTGATTTATTTTGTTTCTATATCACCAAGATTACCCTGTGTCCTTCCCCTTCTCCTTTGCACAGAGATATCCTTCATAAAAGTTTTTTTAAAGAAAAAGAAGAGATTAAATCAGCAAAACCAATAGAAAAATCTGTCATTATACGCAGTTCCATAACTATACTCTCCCCTCTTCTGAAAAGAAGGCAATTAAGATTTCTTCTTCTATCTCTCCTTTGGGATCATTCTTTTTCTCTTTATAATTTCATCACATTCATTTTTTTATTGTTTTGTTGTTGCTGTTCTTTTTATTTACTTTAATGTAGTCAATGCATATATCTCTTCTAGTTCTGCTTATCAGGTACTTTTAAGCATATACTTTTCTGTAATTATCATATTTATCATTTCTGCCAACAAATTAACATTCCATTACTCTCATGTACCACAATTTGTATAGCCATTCCTCTATCATTGGGCATCTATTTTCTTTATACTTTGATAGCACAAAACATGCTGCTATAAATACAATTTTGTCAATGACCACTTTGCATTATATACCTAGCAGTGAAATCTCTGAGACAAAGTGTTATGGACACTTTAGCCACTGTATTTGCATAATTCCATGTATTGTATAGAATGGCTGTACTAAAACACAGTTCTACCAATAATATATTAGCATGTTTATCTTTCCACAATCTCTCCAATGATGACTATTCCTATGGCTTATCATGTTTGTCTATTCGATGGGTATGAGGCAAAACCTAAGATCGATGACATTTTAAAAGAGCATACTAAGTGTAAGGAAGTTCACTAATATTTCTAAAGTACCTTAAGCTTTAAAAAATACTCTCTCTATATAGTATCCCTTTGAAGTACATAGCATATATCTCTTCATACCCATTTTATTAATAAGAAAATTTAATTGTAGGTGCTTTCTTAAGGTTAAATAGCTAAATTTATGTATCAGAGGAGAATTTGAAACCATGCTACAAGTTGAGCATTCATTTGAACAAAAAAAAACCCCTCTCTGTCATAAATCATGTGATAGAGGATCTTCAAACTCTCTCTTATGCAAACAAAAATAAAACTTAGATAAAGGAATGCTTTACATACACTGGCTTAGGTTTAAACAGCTATAACTTTTTTATATACCATTCCCTTCTAAAAATGAGCCTCACTACCATGAAATAGCATAATAGAGACAGAGGACATGGGTTCAAATGTGACTTTTCATGCTTTTTGCCCATGTTATTTGGGCAAGTCCCTTAACCTTCCTTGGCCTAGTATTCCTCATCTTTAAAATGAGGACACCATATTAAATGCTGTACAGTTATCCCTTCCACATCATGGACTTGAGGGGCACAGCACCTCCTTGATTTCAAAAATCTGTGTGGGATGTTTTGGCCCTCCCTTTGTACCAGAGGAGAAGTCTGAATTTTTTTTCTTTTTCTTTTGTGGAGTATTGACAGTACCTGGTCACAGACTTTCTGTCATCTCTTGGCCTTCTAATAGCATCTGCAGCTTCTGCAAAACTCCAAAAAATTCCCATTTAATTTCTTATGACAACCTTTCATATATAGAAACTACAGTGGAGAATGTTGTGATGTGAAAGGCATAACTGTAAAGGATATTTCAAATTGCTGTGTCATGGTCATCTCAAACTCAACAAATCTAAAAAGAACTCAGTATATTTCTGCTTACATTGAATAGAAAGCATGAAAAGTGGTATTTGAACCCATATCCTCTCTCCATGCATGGAATTGCTTTTTTTATTCACAACCAGATTGTATATTTAATACACTTTTTTTCTGGGGGTGGGGGTCGGGGGGGGAGAATTGGTTTTTATAGGTGAATTGTGTAAAAAAAAATGTTAACCACTATAACTTAAACCACTATATTTCTGCCAAAATCCACCCCTCTTCTGCACTTTCCTACATGAAGCACCAGGTAAGTGTCATAGTAATGAGAGTACTAGACCTGAAGACAGAAAACACTGAGTTCTTGCCTCAGACACTTAGCAGATGTGGTACTGGGAAAATGGGAATGGGGAGCACCTACCTCAGAACAACTTGTGAAATGAGATAAAATAAGATAATATGTATAAAGCGTTTTGAGAACTTCAAAGTGCTATATAAATACTAGCTATTATTGTAATTGTTTGCTGCTGTTGTCATTAGTAGTATTGTTATGGACACCATCATATCCCCAGTGACCCAGGCTGGAAACATCAGTGTTATCCTCAACTCTTTATTCTATGTTTTCAATCAGGTGCTGTCTTATTTCTATATCCACAAGATCTCGCAACAATCTTTCCTTCTCGCAGCCACAAAACTAGTTAAACTAATTGAGGGCCTCATCTCCTCTCAATTGTACTATTGCAATAGCCCCTTAATTTCTCTCTCTGCCTTTAGTCTCTACCCACACCATCCTGTCATTCCCAAGGGTGTCAAAATGTCTTTCTGAAAGACCATGTCAGACCAAATCTACACACTTGGAATGTAAGCCCCTTGATGGCAGGGTCAGTTTCACTTTTGTCTTTGTATCCCCAGAGGGTAGCAGAGTGCCTTGAAAGAAAGTGCTTGATGAATAACTGATTAGATATAAGAGCTGAAATTTATGTTGAAACTGTAACTTTCATAACCAGTCTTCTTTCAATAATGGAGGTTGTAAAGGCAGAGGGAGAGTAGAGGTAAGGTGGGGTTAAACTAATTCACTGGCATCCCACTGTTCATCATTTCTACCACCACAGAGTTGTTTGGACCTCTGCAGCTATGGGATGACATCCTTGAAAATTCTTTTAAGTCCCACAGGAATAAAGAAAACAAAAAGACTCCATATGTACCTTTTTAAGCATACAAACCTGTGATTTCATTAGCAAAGGGAGCTTCTGCTAAGGAAATTTCCTCCAAAATTTCCTCCACATCTGTATCACCTATGCTCTAAAATGTAGATTAACCATTTGAAGTCTTAAAGAGTTGAATTGAACACCACAGAGTTGGACCCAGGTCATCCTGCCTATTGACTATAATATGCTATATTCCCTTATACATTCATACTTTAAAGAATTTTTACCTTATACTCTTACATTATAATATTGGAAGGAAATTCCTTTTACATGATTAAGAGTAGACAGACTGATCAATTTTGGCAAGATGGGAGATGGACAGTTTAGGTATTCCCCCTTCTCTTCTCATCTACAACTTCAAATATCTTTAGAGTTTCCTCATCCTAAAAAGGTGAAAATAAAATCTCCCTATAATCCTGCCACTGCCTCAAGCTTTAGTACTACATCTCTCCATCCCAACAAAAGTAATTAACTAAAAAGAGTTGTCTAAATTGTTTGTTTCCCTTTCTCATGACTCTCATTCCATGACCCCTTGTAATCTTACTTCTGTCCCCACCACCATTAACACAATTCTCTCGAAGATCACTAAATCCTCTTTTCTCACTCTTTTCTTTCTTCCATCCTTTTTTTCTGGTAATCTTGAATGCTAACACACTACTCCTTGATACTCTCTTCTCCCAGTTCAGTTTAAAAGACACTACTTTTTCTAGCTTCTCAGATGGACTGCTTTGTCCATCTCCCTTATTTTTGTCTCATCTTCTTTGGCAACACCATAACTATAGGTGTCACCCAAGGCTCTGCCCTAAATCCTATATAATGAGTTCATCCACTTTCTTTAATTACCATCAGATAGCATTTCTATGCCAGTGACTCACAAATCTACATGTATAGCCATGATCTCACCCTGAGATCCTGTTACCCATTTCCAGGTACTTGCTGGCCAGCTGTACATGGACTTCCCTATAGCACCTTAGATTTAGCATCTTACAAATTGAACTCGTCATCTTCCCATCAAAACTATCCCTCCCCTCCAATTTCATTATTTCTGTTGATGGTACTACCAGCCGCCCTGTTACCCAGGCTAAAACCTCAAAGTTATGTTTGACTCTTACCTTTCCCTCACTCTCTACTACCCAACAATTGAGTCCTATTGATTTTATGTCCAGAACACATTTCACATACATTTCTTTCTCTTTACTCATACTGTCACTATCCTACTCTAGGCCTTCAACACTTCTCTATTATTAGAATGGACTCTTAAATCATGACCACAGCATATTCTCTCCATTCAGCAATCCATTTTTCACATAGTGTTAAAGATAATTTTCTGAATGCATGAGTCTGACCATGTAAATGTCCAGCTCAAAATATTGAGATTGCTCCTTAATATACCTATGATAAGAAAATGTAATCCTTAGTGTGACATTAAAGACCCTGTGCAATCTGTCTCCAATTACCTTCTAGTCATATTTGCCCTAATTCTTTTTTACATGTGTTACACACCAGCTACACTAGACAAATAGCTATCTTATGATTTATTTTGCACTGTTGTAGTTCTACAGGTCATGTCTCATACCAGAAATACCCTCTTTTCTCATCTCTATTTGTTGAAAGACTGTTCTTCCAACTCAGGTACCATCTTCTCCATCATATCCCATTTTGCTCTCTCCCTCCCCAGGCAAAAGTGGTCCCTCCCTCCTGAAGAAATTCTTAGAATACTTTGTCTCTTTTGTTCTTATTATATTCTATTTGTTTCATACATATTTTGAAAGCTCCCTTAGGGCAGGGACTATAGAATTTTTCTTTGTATCCTCACTTTCTATAACTAATTTGAGAAAACTGAGGCAAACAGGGTTAAGTGATTTGCCCAGGGTCACATAGCTAGTAAATGTCTGAGGTCAGACTTGAACTCAGGTCTCCCTGACCCCAGGCCCGGCACTCTACCCACTGAACCACCTAGCTGTCTATTACATAATATTATGGATACATATGTGTGTGTGTGCATGTGTGTACATAGATAGAATAATTACTACTATTATTACAATAATAATAACTAATGTTTATATTCTATCAGGAATCTAGGTGACACAGTGGATAGAATGCTGGGACCAGAGTCAGGAAAACCTGAGTTCAAATCTGGCCTCAGACATTTACTAGCTGTGTGAACCTGGGCAAGTCACTCAATACTGTTTGCCTCAATTTTCTCAACAGTAAAATGAGCTAGAGAAGCAAGTGGCAAATCACTCCAGTATCTTTGCCAAGAAAACCCCAAATGGGGACATGAGGTGTTGGACACAACTGAAATGAATGAACAACAATATTTATGTAGCACTTACTATGTACCAGGCACTGTGCTAAGCACTTTATAATTATTACCTCATTTGATCCTCACACTAACCCTGTGATGTATATTCTTATTATGCCCATTTTACAGATAAGTAAAATGAAGCAAATACAGGTAAAGTGACTTGTCCAGGGTCACATGGTTAGATCTGAGCCTGGATCTGGACTCAGGTCTTCTATAGTCCAGGCCCTACACTCAATCTACTGCACCACCTAACGGCCTAATGCTCTATTAATTGATCTTTCTGCCTCAAGTCTCATCCCTTACCAGTCTTATTATCCATACAGATGCTAAAGTTATATTTCTAAAGCAAAAGTCTTATCACGTTACTCCTCTCCTCCAAACACTCCACTGTCAGTATTAGCAAATAAAATCTCCTCTGTTTAGCATTTATAATTCTTTTTTACAACCTGGTTGCAGCCAAAGTTTCTAGAGCTATTACAAATTGACCTCAGAATCACAAAATGACAGAATTGGATAGGAGGGACCTCAGCAACCATCTAGTCCAACTCATATAAAAAATACTCTGAAGACATGACATACCCAACAGGTACTTATCTAGGCTCTCTGAAGACTATCAAGAAGACAAACTCACCACTTTTCAAGAGGAAAGGATCCACCTTTGGATAGACTATATGTAAGAGATTTTTTCCCCCTGACATCAAGCCTAGATCTCCATCTTTGCAAGTTCTACTCCTTGTTCCTGGTTCTACCCTATGAAGCCAAAGAAAACAAGTCTAATCTTGCTCCTACATTATCAGGAACAATTAGTACTACCCCTTTCATGTACCCTATGGTTTAGGAAGAATAACTATTCCTCACATACGACCTTTCTCTCATCCACATGCACAGGCTGTCCCCCAAACCGAGGATGCACTCCCTCATCACTTTCAACTCTTAGAATTCCTAGCTTTCTTTAAAGTTCAGCTGAGATGCAACTTCCTGCATGAAGTCTTTCCCTGGTCCCCACTAATTCTAAATTAACTAACAAATTACCTTGTATTTGCTTTCTATAGATTTTACATTTACTTATATGTACATATGCTGTTTGCCCCTACAGAATATAAGTTCCTTGAGGACAGGCACTTTCATTTTTGTCTTTGTTTCCCAAGTATAGCACCTGGCAAATAGTGGGCAATTTAGGAATACTCGTTCATTAATTTATACTCTTATAACTCTTATTTATACTCTTAGAATGACATTTCTCCTCTTTTCATTGATTAAAAAATTCCAAAATTCCCTAAACTATAGAAAATGTATTACTCATATGCAAACAATTAATTACATATTATGCTACAAGTAGTGTACCCCTTATATACAATGCCTGTAGAAGTATTTTTTCTATGTGTATTTTTAATCTCCAAATTTTGCATCTTATCTGTAGCATAATTTCGCTCATGTTTTATATCCATTTGTTCTTTGCATATAACAGAATTATTATTTTAAATCTGGCACTGAGTCCAAGTTCATTTATAGACACTGAAATCATATCAGGTCACATGTTGAGATCTTGATTGATTGTTTAGCCTTTCTGTAAATGCCAACTAACTGTGGTCTATAGATCCCCTCAGCAGTACTTTTCCTTTCCTGAACTGCAATGATGCCAGCTTGTTTTCATAGCTGATAGGAACTTTTATCCCTCATGGATGACTTGTAACACACTAGTTACAAAAAAATATATTAGAAATAAGAAAGAATCAATGAAGCATATAAAGAAAAAATAGATGAACTGGTCATATAACAAAAGAAAGGGATAACCACTGCTTATTCCACTGCTATCCCTATTGGTAGCAAGAAAAACTGAAGGACCCCTGCCTCCCCACCTCCCACACTCAATTTTACCTGGTAGATGTGACAAAAATATAGACAATACAAACAGGAGTTGAACAGTTTTGGCTGGTATTCAGGGGATGTCAGAATGAAAAGTAATATTGATGAGATAGATCACTGACCTGTTCAAGTATTTGATGATACACATTTTGATATATATTCACCTGGCTCTAGGGTGCTAGCCTCTAAGAACATTCTTCACCTAGCACAATTCATTCTCTTACCACATCGGGATGCTGCCAAAATTTGTCTTCTCCCCACAGACAAATCATGAGCTTTGCTAGGGCTCAGGGAATATCTTTCTTTCCCCCTCCCCTCCCAGTGTGCCTTTTTAGTTTCGTCAACTTCCAAGACATTCACTTGTGTGTAAGCTGTGTATGAGTGTATATAATTGGGATGAAGAGGAAAAGGATGTCAAATAGCCATAGGAATAAAATGCCTATTCTGTGAATCTTAGTTAAAATTGTCATTAAAATTCTTAATTTTTCTAAGGTACTACTCTTTGACTTTAGGCCAGTCTTTGTGGTTATTTTCAAATGAGGGTAAAAGTGAACAGGAAGTAGAAAAAGTTGCTTATCTCTCTGTCTCTCTTTCTGTCTCTGTCACTGTCTATGTCTCTCTCATTTTATTTTTTATTTTTAACTATAATAGACGTGTTAGAAACCATGTCATAGAACTTTTTCTTTCTACATCATCTCTAGACTGGAAAGGAAACATGCAAGTAGCATGTCTAAAATTCAATTAAACATCATAAAATATATTGGTTTATTAAAACCAAATCCTTCTGCATTTTATCTTGACAGCCATTCCTCTATTAAAAAACACATGCTTTGTATTTTTTGTTGTCGTTGGGAACCTGGGTGGTAACAGTGCAAATCTGAAGATATAGGCACTGAATTCCAACAACCAGTAATATTAAATAATTAAATTCAAGTGCAAGAATACAGTGAAATGATGGGTAGGTTTGTATTATAAACAATTTAGTCCTTTTTGCACATATCTAGTGATTTCCTACATAAAAAAGCAGGACATTTTTCCTCATGGTGTAAAGAGGAATAAGAGATACATATTTTCCCAAATGTCAGGTCAAACATAGAATACAACAATCTGAGTTACTGTATAAAAAGTTTTTTAGTTTCTAAAGTGTTAATCAGTTACAACAGATGATGATATGTGACAGAACCATTCAGAGAAAGCCTATTGGTGACTTACACTGAATTTAATTTATTCCAATTTAAGATTATATTAATAGGTTTTATTATTTTCAAAAATTCAGAAAATAGGAGAATCACACTTGGCAGATCTGAAACATAATTTCTTGATTAAAAAAAAAAAGAAAGAAAAAGTACCCCATCCAGGATCTAAGCTTTAGGATTCAGCCAGAAAACCTTTAGATGCTTATGATACATTCCAGTAGGTGGCAATCTTTGATGTTATAAGGTTGCACATGACATTCTGGAAGCTTTTAAATATCTTCATGCAGAACTAAACAGAAAGGAGATGTGTTCGTTCTCCTT
This sequence comes from Trichosurus vulpecula, assembly GCF_011100635.1. Lineage (NCBI taxonomy): Eukaryota > Metazoa > Chordata > Mammalia > Diprotodontia > Phalangeridae > Trichosurus > Trichosurus vulpecula. The sequence continues at coordinate 263,315,753 of NC_050573.1, read as the reverse complement.
GTTGCCTATTCTTTGGAGCAAACCAGCCTAGCTGAAGCAAGGACCCCTGAAGGAGAAACAGGAGATAGCATTTATCAAACAAATCAAACCACCATCCTTACCACTACTGTCCTCTCTCCTCACACTGTTGGAGAGAGCTAAAGGACCTGAACCCAAGAGCCTTACAATGCTTCCAGCACATTACAAAGAGCCATCTTCCTGGAAGGCAGTAGCCATGGAGATGCAGCCTGGTAACTGCTCCTGCATGGACTATAGCCACAGGTACTAAACACATAGAAAAGAATGTTGTTCTCATGAAAGGCCTTGACATTGTCAAATGATTCGACATCAGGAATTGCTATGATTTGTATTAGTGGAAATGACCTTAAAGATGATGCATTAACATCTGCTTTGCTGCTGCTCCCTAAGGATTATAGGGCCTTTCTATCTGACTTGCATCTGAAGTCCTCTTTCTATACATAGTGTCTTCTCATTAGAACGTGACCAGGAACTGTCTTACTTTTCTATTTATGCTTTGCATATAGTAGGTATTTGATAAATGCTCATTCATTCATTCATTCATTCATGTTGTATCTTCAACAGAAAAAGCTAAGTTCCCCACTGAATCAATCAGGCAGGAAAAATTGATCAGGAGAAGCTGGCACAGCAGGTTGTGCAGATAAACTGTTGTAGCAGGGGTATAAATTTAAACTTCCAGATGTATAAAAATCTAGAAAACTTATTTTTGCATTCATTTTAGGCAGCTAGATGGTGCAGTAGATAGAGTACTGGGCCTCAAATCAGAAAGATATGAGTTCCACTCAAGCCTCACAGACACGCACTAGCCATGTGACCCTGGCAAAATCACCTAGCCTCTATTTGATTCAATATTATCCCAATCTGTAAAATAGGGATAATGATAGCACCTGCTTCATAGCGTTGTTGAGAGGATCAAATGAAACAATATTTGAAAAGTGCTTAACACAACTCCTGGTACACAGTAGATAACATGTAAATGTAAACTATCATTGTTATTATTCTATAGGACATAGTAAACAGCATTTGCCATATATCAAATTGATTACAAGTAGAGATTTAAATGAAATGATTATTTAACAGCACTGAGAAAAACAAATCTTTTCTCAGTCATTTTATAATGTAAGACTTGAAGAACGCAAAACCAACCTTTTTTTTAGAGCTTCAAAGTTTACAAACATCTTTTACAGACATTGACTATTTTATTCCTCACAATAATTCTGTGAAGTGAGTAGAGGTTAGAGATAACACTATCTCTATTTTGCAGATAAAGAAAGGAGGCTCACAAAGTCTGTGGCTTGCGTATCATCACGTAACTAGGAAGTGTCAGAGGTGAGGATTCAAAATCTAGGCCAATATCGACTCCAAGTCTAGAATGTTGTCCACCGCTTCTAGTGGAAGCTGAAACAGCATTTAAAAAACTTTTTTTCCCCACTAAAATACTCCGTTTTCACAAGGCTACTAGGTTTTCTTATTCTCTTGTTAATAATTATCTTGACAGTAGTCTAATTTTCTCAAGTTCTGAATTCCTTAGAAATATAGGAAGAAGAAATGATCCACTGACTTGAAAACAAATACAATCATTTTGATAATTAGATCAAGCTACTTAATATGTTTTGCATTTCCAGTTTTAAAACATATGGAAAAATGCAGTTGGCCAAATGGCTCTTGCAGATTAGGTGAACAAAATAGCTATACTTGAAAAAAGAAGAGCAGTTCAAACAGTCGTACTATAGCTCTGGCCCTTTTCTTTTGACATTGTAATCATGGAACACTATGAAAGCCTGAAACATCTTTGACATTAACGCTAGCTACTGTACAGTTCCTTTTACTCCAGAGACCAGAGTATAATCTACTCTAATGGCACTCAATATGAATTGCTAGCAGAGCTTTCATTTTAATTTAAGAAACAGAAGGCTGCATTAGTGGACTAGTCAAGCGTACCTGGAACATACATTATTAATGGTGGGTGACTTGAAATTTTGACGTAACAGTGGAGCTCATAATCATGTGGAGGAGCTCATAATCACAGAAACAGGCAAAACTTGTTTCTTTATTATTATACTTCTTTAGGCCTTCAGACCTATTATACACAGATGTCAGTTTGATTCTTCCTTTGTGGAATTAATTTTAATTTTCAAGTTCACTTCTTCTAATAAAGAAAAATATAGGAGTTCAGATAATTGTTTCAATACTTTAAAAGGTTTGTTGTTTTTTTTAACAGTGAGGCTATATACTGCATTAACAGATCATTACCTCATCTAGTCCTCAAAAGATAATTTCTTAAGTTCTTATGGTTAAAAATAATCACTTTTTGGACAAGACAAGTCTTTGGAAAATAATTTCACAAAGGCATTATTAACCATTTTCAAAAGTTTTCCAATGTAATAAAAACTATGAGAGTTCCCAGAATAGTCTTTGAGTTTCTTAGGCTCACCTCCAAACCATAATGCCACAATGGATAAGGAAGTTAGGGAAAAGTAATTCATTAAGTTAGCCAAATAATAACATTTAATGGGCTTACCACTATTATTTCTAGAAGTGTGCCTTTCATTTTAGGGGCAAGAAGCCTATGTTATCATGGGATTTTTTTGATCTATCTAAATAAGTCATTATAAGTATAGGAGAAATGATATATACTTTAGTTAATTTTCAGAACTTAGATATTTAATACACTTAGTGAGCATGGTTAAGGTGATAACAAGAATTTTCCCCTAATAGAGTGCTTCATATTTGTCCAATTCTGAAATGTAAATGGGATGAAAAGATTACACTTCATCTGAAAATACTTGAAACCTGTTTAAGACTGCAAATCTCAAGTCTTTTTAATTTAAAAATCCTTCAAAAACTTTTAATCTAAACTACCATCTACTACACATTTAAAGATATCAATGTGTACACAAAAACTGGTAGCTTTTTAGCCATCAGCATAAATCTTCCTTCTCTGAATACAACTTTGTAATTCCTCCATTCCGTAAAATACAAGTCTTGAAATGAAAGAAAAAAAATGACCTAAACTAAAAACTAAAATTGAAAATGGGAATCTCTGATACAGGGATCATCTCATTTCATAGTCACTGCTAGTGATGTGCAAAGTCCTTCTGAAATTACAATTACAGTATGAGAAAATGACAAAGTACATTTCACTTCAGTGACTGTATCTCAGATAAATGATAGGACAATCATGAAAGCATTTGAATTGTTTTTGAACTAGAGTCCATAGAAATACTTTCTGATCTTTCTCAAGAATTGAAAGCATATCATGCCTTTTTTCCCCACATGTATGCACAGTATTGCATTTAGAGATTATCTCCCTTTCAAAAATTGTTTTCTGTTCATGAGTCCCATCCTTTTCATATGAATAACTTTTGAGGAAATCAAAGAGGAAAAAAAAGCAGGAACCTATGGATCATTAAAGAACCTTGTAATGTTTTCATTCATTCTTTGCCTGCTCACTGATCACGTCTTCTTTCCACTTTGCCTCTTCCATAGCATCATTTTTCACCTTTCTCCTGAAGGCTGAGGAACAGAAAGACCAGAAATGAAGTCCTGCTCTAACCGCATGATTGTATTAAAATCCTCACAGAGAGCTGTCTAATCAATGACCTGTCTTTAGACTACATTAATGAAGGCTATTTCATCTCTGAAGTAAAATTTCAAAGGAAATGGTTTCTAAGTTCCAAACAGTTGAAATCCATGCCTACATTTTTTTTTCTTTTCATCCCTTTTAAATTCTCTATTTTTTTTTGTTCCAGTGCACATTATTTTATTCACATTCTTTCTTATTTAGATGACCAGGCAGCACTTTCACTCTCATTGTCTAAAACAATAGCCTATTATAACTTAAATATAAGCCTACAAATATTTTATTAAATGCTTAGCACATGTTAGAAATTGTAATAGGTTCTGGGGATACAAAGATGAAAAGACAAGACATGAAACAGTCCCTGCCTTCATGAAACTTATATTCAACTAGAGGTACACAATCAATAAATTAATCAACATATATCTATTAGGCTAAGAAGAGCTTTGAATGCCAAAGACAGAATTTTGTATTTGATCCTAAAAGTGATAGGGAGTAGGGGAGTCACTGGAGGGGAGACAGACAGACACACACACACACACACACACACGCTGACTGAGACAGAGAGACAGGGCCAGGGCCAGAGCCAAAGAGAGTCAGAGAGCCAGAAAGAGAGCTTTTCAGGGGTGACATGGCCAAACCTGCCATGGGTTGGTTTGGACTGCCATGGGATGGACTCCTATAAAACAGGAGGAAACAAAAAGGAAGTAGAAAACAGAATCCAACAATTTGTTGTTTATAAGAAACACATGAAATATAAAGATTCACATAGAATCTTTATGAGGAGTTCATGTGGAATTTATTATGCTTCAAATGAATTTTTTTAAGAGCAGGAGAGGAATAATGATATCTAACAAACCTGAACATGGTTAAAACAGATAAGTTGGGAAATTGCATTATGCTTAAAGACACCTACTATAATACTAATTTGTAAAAACCTAAATATTTATATTTTTGTACCAAATGTCATAGTATCTAAGTACTTTAGTTGAAGGAAAAGTTAATTAAACTACAAGAAGGAATAGACAAAAAAATAGTTGGGTCTTATTGTTCCAATTTGAATGGGACCAAAGGCCAGGGAAGCTCCCACAGTCACTCCTTTCTCTAATGGTTCTTTTCTACTCTCTCCTCCACCTGAAGCCTCCTTTCTACTGACCCCATTCAGTTGATTTTACTTTAAAAATAGGGAAAAAAGATAGTCCAGGGATAATATTTTATATTGAATTTCCAAATTCCTAAGTTAAGTCAAAGAAAGAAGGCTACTTCTTACTCTTCACAGAAAGTTGAGGGCAAGTATGTATATTAAATGAAGAATAGCACTTTAAAGCATAGCCCTGCTTGTGAATCATACTTTTTTCTGCCCCGGGTAAATCATTTGACCTTTCAGATCTTTAGGCAATTTTCTGAGGCTATAAATTATAGAGGGGGTACCTACCTGTATTGGTAGAGGGAGTTAGCTCACCTGGGGAGGTCCCTATGCCAATGAAAGCCATCTCCTAATAGATAAATGATCAAGCGATATTTACATCGAGTACTCAAAGAAGAAATGAAAGTTATCAATGACATGAAACAGCATTCCAATTTATGACTAATGACTAGCATTTATTTAGCAACTTTAGGTTTGTGAAATGTTTTGCATATATTACCCTATTTTATCCTCACAATAAGTCTGCAATTAGATGTTATAATTAGAATGGTGAAGAAATTGAGACTTAGAGAGAAGTGACTTGCCTAGGATCACATAGCTGGCTAATGACTAAGGTAGGATTTGAACACAGAATACCTTGACTCCAAGTCCAGCATTCTATCAATTATATCATCTATCTGCAATAAAATAATAAAATTAAACAACTTTAAGGTTCTACCTTATACTCATAAAGATGACAAAAGTAACAAAATTGGAAATAATGTCAGAGGGATTATAATAGGACAGTAAGAACCATTCTGGAAAATAATTTGGAAATATACCTCAAATGTCACTAAATCAATCATATACCTTTTGATCTAGAGATATACCCTAAAGAAGCTAATGAAAAAGAGAAAGGACAAATATGTACTAAATGATCATAGCAACATTTTGATACGATGAGGAACTGGAAACAAATTGGTTGCCCAGGATTTGTGGAAATGGTGAAACAAGTTATATGACAGGAATATAACGGAATACATAGTACATCAATACATATACTTATACATACATATATACACACAAATGTATATATTTAATATATGAGCTTTCAATCTGTACATAATTTAGCTTTATGGTTTATATGTGAAAATGTTCATGCTTGTCAAATTCATGATTTTTAAATGGAAAATGATTTTAAAATAATAAATAATTTACTCGAGGTACTGTATTAATTTAGAGAATTAGGAACAACTCCCAGATTTATATATAGTAAGTGATAGTATGCCTGAAATGGAAGGCAATTAAAATTAGTCTGATTTAGTCTTGTTTATTCGGGAAAGACAAATTAATCTAGAGTCAGAAGACAAGAAGTTATAAGGTTCTCTATCATATTCTAGCTATATAACCTGGGCAGGTCACTTAATCTTTTTGAGCTACAGTTTCTTCATCTAATACATAATGTTCTACCGATCTCATGGTTTGTATGAATATCAAGTAATGTACACTTCAGCTGTTCTGGGTACTACTTCCTGTTTTATTTTAAGTGGCATTTCCACTTTCTCATGTAGCACATTAGGGTCTAAGTTGTTAGGACACAATTCTGTGCAATTATTATCAATAAGGAGCCATTGATAACAGAAATGTTGCCAACATTTTTTTTTTCCATTTTCGCCTCTATTCTTATTCTATCAGTTTTATCTATGAAGGCTCTTAGCATGTGTGGCCCAATTGTTTATTACAAACCTTTTTTAGATTTACTTTCACTTTCTCTGCTTTTCACTATGTCATGAAGTGATAATGCTTTTAACATACTACCAGTAATATTTTAGAAAGAATTTGTATTTTAAAATGGGGCTGCATTTGTCAAGGAAATCAATTATCTTCTGTTTAAGATGGTTTCTAAGCTCTTTGGGACTCCTCATTGTGGTGACTGCTTAAAACTGCTTAAACTTCTACAGTGAAATCCCTGCTGAATAGATATTTGCTGAATTGAACATTTCTGTTGAGACAATGGATTTGAAAATTCTTTGTGAACCATATAGCACTTAAAATATGTTAAGTAAAAATCAAACTAATGTTACCCAGAGAAAAGAGCCTGAAGTACTAGTATTCACTTTATCTTCTTTGTTAAGTCAGAAAAGATCAGTTATGTGGTGCACTGGATGGAGCACTGGACTTGAAATCAGGGAGACATCTTCATTAGTTCAAATCTGCCCTCAGACACTTACTAGCTGTGTGACCTTGGGCAAGTCTCTTAACCTCGGTTCTGCCTCTGCAAAATGAGTTGGAAAAGGAAATGGCAAACCACTCCAGTATCTTTGCCAAGAATACCCCAAATGGGGTCTTGAAGAGTTAGATATGACTGAAATGACTGAATAACAATAACAACAAAGCCAGGAAAATGGTTGTTGAATAAGACTTACAAGCTGGGTGAAATACAAGCAAAATGTAGTTTATTTGCTTTGATTTAAAGGTTTGAGTACCAGAAAGAAAACAGAAATCTTTCATTATGGGAATCCTGACTGATTTCTGTAGATTGAAATATTTTCTGCCATTATACATCCTTTTTCAAAAAAAAAATAAGGATCTCATACAGATAATATAAGAATATACCATTTCATGATAAATTCTGAGTTTCCTTGTTGACATATGGAACTTTTGGGGGGAAAAATGGAAATGTATGTGTATATGTGTGTCTGTGTACACACATATATACATAAATATTTACATACACACACATATACATGTATACGTATATATACACACACAGAGTATATATACAGTGAGTTTTCTCCTACCATAGTTTTAAGGAACTGCTTTATAATAAAAGGCAACACATGCGAAATCCAGGAGGAAACATTGTTTCTTCTCATAGCCCTAGTATGTACTCTCCTTGAATACTTGGCTTTGTTCTAGTCTTCACAGTTTAATATAGCCTATAAAATATGTACTATAAAAAGCCAAGGAGAGCCCACAAAAATGGTAGAAAGATTGGAGAATAATACACATCAGAAGTTACTGAAGGAGACCGATTTATATAGCCTAGGAAAGAGGAGACTCAAGGGGAACATGATCAGGATCTATAAATGTCTTCTGGGTAGTTATATAAAAGAAGGAAGGGATTTATTCATAGCCTTAGGAGTTGGTAGGACAAAGATCAATGTCTAAGAGATGAAAGAAAGATTTATCTTCCCTATAGCATTAGGACAAGTTTTAACAGCAAACACATTCAGCAGTAGAGCATTTAACTCTTTTGTAAGACCTCTTCATTGAGGATGCTCAAGGACAATCTAAGCAATAAGAAATTAGTATAAATGATATGCTCAAAATGTAAGTCAATAGTTTCATGCCATAGCATGATTGTAATTGTTTCCAATGTTGTATTTATTTTAAACCCAATATTACTTCCAAATAGTAAAAAGAAAAAAAGCTAGCCTATGAAGCAGTCCATGAATCTATCTTATTGTAGCACATCTCTTTTCAACATATACAAAGATGGTAAAATAAATGAAAATAGATTAAATAGTTGAATGGCAACCTAGATCAATATATTTAAATCATTCCAGAAATGCCTCAACCTGAAGAGGTAAGGATAGTGGAGAATATTTAGGTTTGAATGAAAGGAAGGTGCAATTTATAAATTACAGCCCACCAAATCAGATGGAAGAAATAGATGATGAATTTCTACAAAGATCATCTCTCAGAAAGATAGGAGGTTGTGATGGGGGAATTGAACTATCCAGGCATCTGCTGGAAGATTCCCTCTGAGAAAAAGCAGATCACGTGATAGATATTTTACTCGACTTGCTGATAAATTTGTTTTTTAAATAATATAAGAAACAGCAAAAAAAAAAAAACCACAACTGTTTTGGACCTGATTGTAAACACTAAGGAGAACTTTTTGTTCAGTCATGTCTAATTCTTTGTGAACGCATTTGGAGTTTTCTTGGTAAAGATACTGGAATGGTTTGCCTTTTCCTTCTCCAGTTCATTTTACACATGAGGAAACTAGGCAAGCAGCATTAAATGACCTGTCTGGGGTCCCACTGCTAGTAAGTGCCTGAGGCCATATTTGAACTCATGAAGATGAGTCTTTCTAATTCCAGGCCTGGAACTCTATCCACTGTGCCACCTAACTGCCCTAAAGAGAACTGATTAGAAAAGTGAAAAAGACAGGAAACTTTGGGCAAAAAATGGCTGTATTATATTAGAAATTGTAATAGAAAAGAGAGGGATTGCTAGCTAAAGCTGTGATTTTTACCATAGAATTTAAAAGAATTAATTTTAAAAAGTTCAGAGAAACGATAGCCACAATGATGTGGCCTGAGACCTCCAAAGGGAAATAAGATAACAAGGGATAAAAGATACACAAGAAGGAAATCATTATTACATAATTGCTATGATTGAAAATAATAAGAAATGAAAGAAAAACCCAAAGACCTATTTTAAGAGATCTATAAGAGAAGTTAATAGATATAGATAGAGAAGAATTATTCAGTTCTGCTTTTCTCCCATCTTTTCTATCCAGGAAAGCAAATCAACTTTTGGGACAGATGGGTGGCACAGTGGACAGAGGTCTGAGTATGGAATAAGGAAGACCTGACTTCAAATTTAGCCTCATATATTTATTAGCTATGTGACCTTGGGCAAGTCACTTAAATCTTGTTTGCTTCAGTGTCTCTATGTGTAAAATGTATTGATGTGAAGATCAAATAAGTTAATCATTGTAAAGCATTTAATACAATGCTTGGCACATACTTGGCACTATATAAATATTATTATTATTATTTTTTAATGATACATAGATGAGAACATCTAGATCCAAAAGAGGTAAGAGAGAATTGAAATATGGGATAACTAGAGCTATATTAAAGAGTTTCCCCACATCCACGAAGGAAGGTAACTAGTTTAGTTGTATTGTGGTTTTTTCCTTGTTCTCTACATTTTTAAAATCAATGGTACTGATTAGAAGAAAATTGGCATATATATCAAATTTGTAGGTGACATGAAACTGGGAGGGAATTCAAATAATATGGGTGAAAGATTCAGAATTCAAAACAATGTTTTTACATGCCTGATTGATATGTTCAGTTTAATAAGAAGGAATAAGGAAGGGATATATGTCAAAAATGAGCACATAGATTAAAAAAATATACTATTTAAGTACAAAAGGAGGAAGTTAATATAAAAAAAAGTTAACAAGATTTTAAGCTATAATTAAGTATACTGCCTAGGAAAAGAGAGAGCATTATGCTCTAGGAAATGGATTTAATTAGATCATTTAGGGAGTGTTTTAAACTTTTTTGGTCTCCTTGAGGAAAAGTATTTGTTAGTTAAACTTCTATAGTAAGTTATTTTTATCTGTCTTTCTCTTCTGCCTATCACTATGAAGGAGAAATTTGGCTCTAGTGAGAAAACAGGAAGAATGGCTGCAACTTCCAAAGATCAAAACTGGTTTGATATATGGGGAAAAATTCTTAACAATTACAGAAAGGTCAAAGTGAAGGAAGTGTGTTCTCCTTCAGTAGAAACTGTCGTGAAAAAGCAAAATGACCATGTCTTAGGTCCTTTGAAGACAAGGATTCTTGGTCAGACTTGGGTTGGACTTGATGGTCTCTGAGGCGATTTCCAAACCTGAGATGTAATTCCAGAAAAATATCAGGATGGTGAGTGTACTAAAAACTGTGGCATAAGAAGGTACATATTTTTAAATCTGGCATGAAGAAGACTGAAGTACAAGATCAATAAATTTATATAGAGCGACATAGATATAGATATGTGTTAGAGTTGTCATGTTGATAAGGGACAAGAAACTGGGACAAAGAGGGAAAAATTTCAGTTCAATATAAGCTAAGAAGTCCTTAGAAATTAGTGATATCTCTAAATGGAATGGAATGTCATGTGGGATAAAATAACAATGACATTTGACGATTATATAGCACATTACAGTTTGCAGAGTATTTTCTATGCAACAAACCTATAAGGATGGCAGTGTATTATTCATTCCATTTTGCAGGTGAGGAAACTGATGCTAAAAAAGGATTATACGACTTATCCACAAAAAGTTAGCTCCTTGAAGTCAAGAGCTGTTTTGTTCTTTTGTCTTTGTTATTCCTAGAATTGAACACAGTGTTTGGTATATAGTAGGTACTTGATAAATGATTATTGACTGATTAAAATCATTGATTGGAAAAATATTTGTTAGAACAGGAAGTTGAAAATAAGTCCTCCTGATTCAAAATCAAGCAGTCTTCCTACTACACAATACTGCTTCCTTGAAAATCTTCCCTGATACTGAAGTTATATAATTATAACATTGTTTGGTGTTATCAAACAAATAGAAATGGACCTACTAAACTTATGTAAGTGCCTCTCCTTGAGATGCACATATGGACTTATAAATCCACATATTGACACTAAATATGTTTTATTGTGTTTTTAACTATTTAGTTAAATACTTTTCAATTACATTTTAACCAGGTTTAGGCCACATTAAGAAGTGTTGCAAGCCAAATGAAGCCTGTAGATGGCATACTTAATACAATTTTATAATAAAAGAATTGTAAATAACTTTAGAGGCCACTTAGTCCAAAACAGTGACAAGCAATTAGCTAGACCAGTGATGTCAAATATGTGGCTTATGGGCTTCTATTACTAATAACCCAAAGGAATCATCCCAGTTGCTGCAAAATCATTGATATTGGTGGACAAGTTGCTAGTTACAAGATAGTGATAATTTCTATGTGATAAAGCTACTTAAGATAAGGAATTTGTACAGTAAGAAGTTTTGCATTGATGATCAAAAGGTGCAGTCATCTTGGCAGAATAGAGAAGCGCTTAGTGGAGCTATTCCAAATTCCCCTCCAAACAACTCTAAAATATCACCTCAAATAGAATTCCTCAGTAATGGAAGCAACAAAAGGTCAAGTGAAAAAATATTCTAACCCAGGACAACTTAGGACTTTGGTATAAATAGTATGTCTCACCAGGGTGGTGGTAGATCCCAGTATACAGTGTAGACTATGCAGCACAGACCCTTTGTAGGGCCAGAAGCAAGCCTTGGAGGCTATTTCATTGGTGGCAGCTACATCTTTGGGAGTTCTCAGGCTGACTGTGGTGGTGGGTCAAACAAGTGTTCAGAAGGGAATTGCAGGGGACTCTTGGTGGGCATTGCTGCGGGACCTTGTTGAATACCATACCTACTTCAGGGTCACGGTTTCAGGGACAAAAGGAGGAATAGTACTTGTGACCCCAGTGGAGCAGGGACCCTGATCAGGTTCCAGGGCAGAGAGAAATGCTTGTGATTGCTCCCTGAGGAGTAGGGAAGCTGGTCTCAATTCCAGAAGGAAGCTCTAGCAATTATGGCTGCAGAAGAGGGAAGGATCTGGTCATAGTCTTGGGGACAAGAAGAGTGATAACACTGGAAGCAATTCAGGAACAAGGTCCCTTCCTGGGGAATGATTAGGGTATAGGCCAGGAGAGCAGTGGACACAGTTCTCCTTAGATCATACCACCTGGGTAGCATTGAGGAAAATTAGCTCTGAAAACAGTATTAAGAAAGGCCTGAAGACAGTGCTCTCTCTACCCCAGGAGCAGAGCCCAACTTGATCAAGAAATAGGTTGGAAAAATGAACAAACAACAACAACAACAACAACAAAAAGAACTTAACCCTAGAAAGTTACTATGGTGATAGAGACGTGCAAGACACAAACTCAGAAGACAAGGATGTCAAAAGAGTTACATGTAAAGCTTCAAAGAAAAATGTAAATTGGTGACAGGCCCAAAAGTATTCCTGGAAGACCTCAAAAAGATTTACAAAATGAAATAAGAGAGGCAGAGGAAAAATTAGGAAAAAAAATAAGAGTGATACAAGAAAATTATGAACAAGGAGCCAACAGTTTGGTAAAGGAGGCACAAAAAATATTGAAGAGAATAATGCCTTAAAAAGCAGATTTAGGTAATTGGGGAAAAAAGCTACAAAAATTCACTAATAAAAAGAACTCCTTAAGAAGTAGATTTGGGCAAGTAAAAGCTAAATACTCCATGAGACGGCAAGAAACAATAAAGCAAAATCAAAAGAATGGGGCAAATAGAGGAAAATGTGAAATAATTCATTGGAAAAACATTGACCTTGAAAATAAAATAAGGAAAGATAATTTAAGAATTAGCTTAAGTAAAAAGCCATGATCAAAAAGAGAGCCTAGACATCATATTTCAAGAAATTATCAAGGAAAACTTCCCTGATATCCTGCAACCAGAGGCTAAAAAAGAATTTTAAAGGATCTATTTATCACTTCCTAAAAGAGATCCCCAAATGAAAACTCCTAGTAATTATATAACCAAATTCCAGAGCTCCAGGTCAAGGAGAAAATATTGCAAGCAACCAGAAAGAAACAATTCAAATGTGATGGAGCCAAAGTCAGAATCACACAAGATTTAACAGCTTTCATGTTAAAGCATAAGAGGGCTTGGAATTTTATATTCCAGAAAGTAAAAGAGCTAGTATTACAATCAATAACCTATTCAGCAAAACTGAGTATAATCTTTCAGGCAAAAAATGGATTTTTAATGAAACAGGACTTTCAAGCGTCCCTGATGAAAGACCGGAGCTGAATAGAAAATTTGATTTTCATATACAAGACTCAAAATAAATATAAAAAGGTTAAAAGGAAAGAGAAATCATAAGAGAATCAATAAGATTAAGCTTTTTACATTATTGTAAGGGAAGATGATAATTGTAGCTCCTTAGAACTTTATCATTATTAAAACAGTTAGTAGGGTGATTAAAAAAATAAAATTAAGGGGTGAGAAAGAGGGGAAAGGAGAGTAGGAACAGGGAAAATTAGGTCAAATAAGAGGCATGAAAGGAAGAGATTTTACAATAGGGGAGAAGGTGGGGGTAGTGACAGGTAACATTTAAAACTTTTATTGTGATTGCCTCAAAGAGGGAATAACAGGCACACTCAATTTAGTATAGAAATCTATCTAACTCAGGAGGGGAAGAGGATCAGATAGAAAGGAGGGCAGATTAAGGGAGCTAATGGTTAAATTAGGGGCATATGGAATAATTTACCTGTCAGATTTATGGATGTGGGCAGAATTTATAAGCAATCAAAACATAAAGAACATCATAGGAGGTAAAATAGATAATTGTGATAACATCAAGTTAAAAAGGTTTTGTATGAATGAAAGAAATGCTGCCAAGATTAAGAGGAAAGCAGAAAATGGGGGGGGGGGGGAATTTTACAGCAAGTTTCTCTGATAAAGGCCTCATTATTCAAATGTATGGAAAATAGAGTCAAATTTACAAGAATGTGAGTTGTTCCCCAATTGATAAATGGTCAAAGGATATAAGCAGGCGATTTTTAGAAAAATAACTCAAAGCTATCATCACATAAAAAAATGCTCTAAGTCACCATTGATTAGAGAAATGCAAATCAAACAACTCTGAGGTGTTACCTCATACCCATCTGTATTAGGAGGGCAGAGTTTATAATCTCAAAGAGGATCATAAACATGTCTGAAAGGTTCGGAATCGCCGGATATAAGAAACTCTCAAAGTAGAAGGCAGAAGAATCAAAACATATATTTAGGCTCCACAGTAACCAACCCATGAACCAGCATCCCCATTTTGACATATTAATGAAAAGTTTCCAGGCCCAATAAGTACGCCTTGAAAGAGTAACCAGGAGGCTACAGAGAAACATGATTGCATAAAGCAAAATCATGCTTCCCCCTCTATGGTAAAAAGATTACCCACTGGCCTGAAGTCTTTGTTCAGCTTCCTCCCGTAGGTCAGCTCTGCTACTGGCAGCTCCTGCTTCGGCTGTGGCTATAGCTATAGCAGCCTCTGGCTCCAACGGGAGCTGCTTTTAACCATCCAGCTTCTGCGGGGGTGTAAGGTACGCCGGGGAAAGCACAGGTTCTTTCAATCTGCTTAAGCAAGGTGAAGGGGTTGACCGGGAAAGCACAGGTTCTTTCCATCAGCTTAAGCAAGGGAAGCAAGGTGAAGGGGCCGACAAGCTTACTTCAGTCCAACATACAAACAGCATTCAGTTCAGGGGAAAAAGCCAAACTAGTCAAGGGCACTTGTTGACTAAGTGCTAAGGAGCCCATTTTTGGTTGCCAATACACTTCTCCACCCCTTGTTATAGGATACATAATCTAATCAGCCATGTATCCTAGAACATACATTGTGATCCAATTACAAAGGAAACTAAAACATATCATTCATAATAAAGCAAAACATATCATTTGGTGACATTCCTAAATATTGGTTTATGATTCAAATGTGATCCACCCCTAGGTCCCAGCAAGATAATCTCTTCAATCAATCATCCCAAAAATAATTAATAATTCAAATGTCCACCCCTAGATCCTTGTATCCATTACATAGGATCAATAATATCATAACAATAAAACAACACAGCAAGGATAACACAAAATAAGTAAACAGAACACTCTCATCATTCCCACCCCCCTTGAACGATTGGGGCTCAAAATCTTGGGGTAAGGTGTGAAGGTCTCATTTTCCATAGCTTCTTCTTGCTGAAATTGGATGTAGAGATGGCCCTGTCCCCAAAAAGTCCCATTCCAGAGGTCAGTTCTTTAACAAGCTGGCAGGAATTCCAAGAATGCTATGTGCTTAGGCAGTCACCAGAAAGTGCAGGGTGCTTAAGCCTAAAGGAAACAAAACTAGCAACAACGTTAGCCAAAACAAAGGACAAAAAGAGTAGACAAGTATGGACTATTATTCTTCAAATAAAATCATCTCAAGTTTGGTTGAGATTTCAGTTATGCAAAGATCCAACATCAGAGCCAAACTCAGGTGGGAAATGTTTCTTTTCAAGAGGAACATAATGAGGAAGCCAAGAGGATCCCACCCTAGATAGAGACTAAGATTGTCCTCTCAGCCTTTCCCCAGATGTACAAGGAAACACAATGGGAAAATTAAACTAAGAGGATCCCATCCTAGATAGAGACTAGGATTGTCCTCCCAGCCTTTCCCCAAATGTACAAGTTTTCATCCGTTAATCACACAAGGTCACCTTCAGTCTGAGTGGCTTGTGGGCTTGCAGGAGCAGTTCTTATTTCCTTATTTCTCCTGTTATCAAGTCCTCTATACATTCTGTATAATTCATTGGTTGGAATTCCATCTATCATTTCAAAACCTACCCCTGCTCTCAATAAAGCAGTAAACATTTCTTTCCTTGTTACTCTCCTTTGGCGCCAAGTTTGCTGGTTATTCACCCTTCTCTCTCGAGGAGATCTATCCCTTCCCCAGTCACCTAAGTCATGTAACTGTAAAATCTTATTTATCACTGTTGTAAGACGGCTCCCTACTTCTCCAAGTAATAAATTCAAAATTAGTTGTTTATAAGCAGGGGGAGCTGTCCTAATTATTAAATTCCTATGAGGCAGTCCCATTGGATCATTGTAATATTTGTCTGCGGTTCCTATCATAATGGCAGTCTTCATCACCTCCTCCTTTAGTCTCATGATACAATCTCTAAGTGAATACCAGGGTCTGTGCTCAGTGGGCCACATAGAATCAGTAGCATATCTCTTATTGCATCCCACAGCGGCTAATGCCAACAGAGTAGTCCTGCTATCACCATCTCCTTGCTGATGATGTTCCCTAAAAGCTTGTTGAACTAGAGGATCATGGCTGATACCTATGAATCTCATGCAGTCTGTCCTATCTACTGATATTCCACTGGCCCCTTGATCACTGAGTCTTACCATCCAAGATATCAATGGTTCTCCTATTCTTTGGCTGAATCTACTCAAAATATCTGTGACCTCTTGCGGCGAGAAATCTTCCTGAATTTCCCTTGTAACTGAATCTTCACCTCGGGTTTCTGTCTTCCTCCTTTGTATGGGTCGAGCCCTTGTCTGATCATTTAACCATCTCCTATTCTCTGTGTGAGGGACATCCTGAACCCCAGTAGTGTTTTGTGCCTCAGCCCCTAACATTGTCTCATTTTCCCCCCACTCACTTCCTCTGCCACCATGGCTAGGACGAAGCAGGCAGTCAGGCTCTTTCTGGGCTGGGTTGAAATGCACTCCGGGCTTT
The DNA here is from genome assembly GCF_011100635.1 of Trichosurus vulpecula. Classification (NCBI taxonomy): domain Eukaryota; kingdom Metazoa; phylum Chordata; class Mammalia; order Diprotodontia; family Phalangeridae; genus Trichosurus; species Trichosurus vulpecula. The sequence continues at coordinate 263,298,949 of NC_050573.1, read as the reverse complement.
TTTGGTCTCCTGTTGCTCTTAGCCACATTAATAGAAAAGTTCTCATTTGAGTCAGTTTGGTCTCCTGCTATCTGAGATTCCCCTTCTTGCTGTGGGGTAGGAGTGCCCCCATGTCTTTCACTTAATCTCAATCTTTCGTATACTAGCCGGTAGGCTGATAACACTATCCAGCTTTGCCTAGATAGTGATGCCCCTGACTGAATCCCAACTTCTTGTAAACACTTTTCTAAATCCCTAGGATCTCCTCTCCGTAGCCTTGGTTCCCAGTTTTCACAGGGTCCAGCTTTTTTAGCCAATTCTTTTGCTAGGGAGGAATAAAATGGATCCTCCCATCCTGGGATATTCATCTCTTCCTCTGGAATTGTTCTGCTTCTAAATAGAGATCTTATACCTAGCGATCCCATTCTCGTCGCCAAATGTATTAGGAGGGCAGAGTTTATAATCTCAAAGAGGATCATAAACATGTCTGAAAGGTTCGGAATCGCCGGATATAAGAAACTCTCAAAGTAGAAGGCAGAAGAATCAAAACATATATTTAGGCTCCACAGTAACCAACCCATGAACCAGCATCCCCATTTTGACATATTAATGAAAAGTTTCCAGGCCCAATAAGTACGCCTTGAAAGAGTAACCAGGAGGCTACAGAGAAACATGATTGCATAAAGCAAAATCATGCTTCCCCCTCTATGGTAAAAAGATTACCCACTGGCCTGAAGTCTTTGTTCAGCTTCCTCCCGTAGGTCAGCTCTGCTACTGGCAGCTCCTGCTTCGGCTGTGGCTATAGCTATAGCAGCCTCTGGCTCCAACGGGAGCTGCTTTTAACCATCCGGCTTCTGCGGGGGTGTAAGGTACGCCGGGGAAAGCACAGGTTCTTTCAATCTGCTTAAGCAAGGTGAAGGGGTTGACCGGGAAAGCACAGGTTCTTTCCATCAGCTTAAGCAAGGGAAGCAAGGTGAAGGGGCCGACAAGCTTACTTCAGTCCAACATACAAACAGCATTCAGTTCAGGGGAAAAAGCCAAACTAGTCAAGGGCACTTGTTGACTAAGTGCTAAGGAGCCCATTTTTGGTTGCCAATACACCATCAGATTGGCTACTATGACAGAAAAGGAAAATGACAAATGCTGGAAGGGATGTGGGGAAATTGGGACACCAATGTAATGTTGATAGAGTTGTGAAATGATTCAGCCATTCTGGAGAACAATTTGGAACTATGCCCAAAGAACTAAAACTATATATATATATATATCCCTTGACCCATCAATGCTACTAATGGGTCTGCACTTCAAAGAGATTAAAGAAAAAGGAAAATGACCTATGTGAATGAAAATGTTTATAGCAACTCTTTTTGTGATGGCAAGAAAATTGAAATTCAGAGGATATCCATCAATTGGGAAATGGCTGAACAAGTTGGGGCATATGATTGCCATGGAATACTATCGTACTATAAGAAATGACAAGCAGGGTACTTTCAGAAAAACCTGGGAAGACTTGCATGATCTGATTCAAAGTGAAATGAGGAGAACCAGAACATTTTATATAGTAACAGCAAATGATCAACTGTGGATGACTTAGCTGTTCTCAGAAATACAATGATCCAAGACAACTCCAAAAGGACATGAAAAATGCTATTCAGTTCCAGAGAAAGAACTGATGGAGTCTGAATGCAGACTGAAGCACACTTTAAAACAAAAACAAAAACTTTCTTCAGCAACATGGCTAATTTGAAAATGTTTTTTCATGACTGCACATGCATAAACTATATCAAGTTGCTTGCCTTTTCAAGAGGGTTGGGGGAGAGAGAAGAGGAGAAAATTTGGAACTCAAAATTAAAAAGAAATGAGTAAAATACAAGTTAAAAATTTTTATTTACAAGTAATTAAGAAATTAAAAGGGAAATAATACTACTGCCTTCAAGATAATGTAAAACTTTTCCAGAATGTATTGTTTCCTTCAAGATTTCTTTTTTAATATTTTATTGATATTTTCATTTTATTACCAAATATATATATATATGTCTTCCTTTTTCCTCCCAAAGAGCCATCCCACATGATATGCTTAAGTCCCTCTTATAAAATAATATAAACTATAGAAGTTTTCCTTCTCAAATGTAAAATTTCCGTATCACATTCCAGTATTTTTATTAGAAAATCAAATGAATTTCAATGTGTGCAGTCATTGGAGGACAAATAATTTGCTTTAACATGCTAATTTTGTTTTGGAGTTGAACTGTCCTTGTCTTAGCTTAAAGATTCTGCATATCTTCCTACTTAGAACTTAAATCACATATAATCAAATGGCAAACTTTATAAAACTTTATAAAACTATCACATCAAATATTTACATCTAAGTTCTTATGAATCCCCACCCTATTTAGAGAGTCCAAGTGTAGATGAGATCAGTGACATATAATATGGTACAGCGATTAGAGTTTACGTGTAGTAGTGGATATATAGTCCCGAATTTGTAGTAAGAGTAACCTAGGTTTTAATCTTAGCTGTACTAGATGACTTCTATATTCTCTTCTAACCAGCAAACCAGGGAACTATTATCCAAGCTTATATTTTATTTTATTTTCTGTCATTGCTGTCCTTGTCGTTATGGTTAAATATAAATAAAAACAAAACAAAGGAAAAATAATATAAGTTGCTAACTTTTAAGATACTTCCAAAGATTAAACAATTAAAATTGTTATGTTTTCTCCGAGTAGTCATTGCTACTCTAATTTATTACCCAGGTGCAGTTTTCATAGATCAATGCAAATTACCTATATTTTTAGGTTCTACCCACACAATTTTAAAACAATGCATCTACTCAGTCCCATTACTTAACATAATCCAGTCAAATCAATTATTTCCTATGAGGAAGGCAGAATATCCAGAAGATGGACTGAATCACTGACAGAAATGATTAAGTTAAATCATAATTTTGGTGATTTGAAAATCTTCCAAGTCAATGTCACTGTACGGATTATCTGGACATCCTTCCAAATTATTTATTTCAAAGAGTGAATGGCCAAAGACAATTAAAGACTTAAGAAATCATTTATTTTAATTATTTAACATAAACCAGGAGAGAGATTCAAATAAGTCAAGTGACCTGACCACGGTTGACTAGTTACTTTCTATGTCAGAGAGAACTACAACCCAATTTCTGTTCTTTTTCCGATGATATTACGTTGTCCCACCTTAGCTATTGCAACATAGAGTTATGTAATGTTAATTGGAGGCATGTTAGTGCTATTTAGTTAAATGCCTCAGCCTAAAGCTTCTATTCTATAACATACTCTTACCTGCTTGGTGGTCACCCTCCCTCTCTTAAACCCTTACGGTAATGATATTGAATTTAGAACATCCTCCTCTAAATAACCTGACGAAGAAAGATTATCATTAACAGAAGAGAAAACTGAATCACTTATGTGAAAAGTGAATATTTTTTGCAAAGACTAAACTGTCTCACCACCCTGCTTCCTATAAGGTAATTGAAGGTCAACAATGGTGGGAAAGAATGTCTTCCATCTGTTCATCTCACCAGAGAGTAAAAGCTGATTTTCCCTTTGGGGAGCCAACCTGGAGCTTAAATCTGAATCCATGGACTATTTGGCCTTGTCTTTCATACTTGAAGATTCTTGAGGGCTTTAAGCAACCACTCGGTCACATAAGTTGTTTCTAACCCGGTGAGAGTCTTTTCTCTAACAACAACAAAGGTCTGCTATTTTTAGAAATTGACATGCTAGTTTTTACAAGGCATTATTTCATTTTGGGTCCTTGACCCAAAATCCGAAATAAACATCATAGGTAACTAATGCGAAGATGTTTATTATTACGGTTTTAACTAAGATCAAGCGCTTATTTTTTATTACATTTAGTAAATTAAGCCACAAAGGGACAGAAGATAAAGATATACATTTCTTCCCAAGCAAACAATTCAAAATTGAGAAAACACGTTCTCCTAGTCTTACATAAATAAGATTAATGCCATCTTCTGCCTGACACCAATTCAAAGGCATTATTTTTTTTTCCAGGGAAGTACAAAGAAATCACTCAGACTGGCATGGTGGGAAACAAAGCACACTGGGATGTGTCATGTGTCGAACATTACCAGGAGAAAGTAAGTGCATTTTGATTAGCAACATGCTTGAGAATTTAAATTAAATTATGGCTAATTTTCATGATAGTGTAGCAAAATTAAAATGAAGGGGGAATTAATTATGGTGTAGCCAACCAGAAACTGTCACTCAAAAAGTTGAACTTGAAAACAGTTCAAATCCTGTTGGGAAGACAGCTCTTTATTTATTGTACTGACTCTGCTTGATATAAAGAACTATATCAAATCACTGTGGGTTTAAGCATTTAACAGGCATGGAAATAATCTTTTTTTTGGTTCAGTCTTTTCACAGGCTTAGACATATACTCAAGTGTCATAAAGCTGCTATTTAAGGTTCTATTGGCGCCATTTTCTTAAATTTGTAACAAATGTAACTTTTTCTCTGAGTTTACTTGTCCAACCCCTACTTCCATTGAAGGTCCAGGTCTCCAGAGAGTGCTTGACTACTCGTTTCCTCGTGGTCCTATGGGTTATTTCAAGGGGATGTTTCCAGGACTCTTTGTCATGAGTCTCCACTGATGTGCTTCCTATTGACAAACAGCTAAACTTACTTTGCTTTTACAAAAGTTATTGCTATTAATAGCAACACTTTTTGTGTCAAAGTCCATTAAAGGCTTTTTACTAAAGCATTAAAGGAACAACAACAAAAAATTGGTTCAAAATATTAACCACCCATCACCCCCAAAGCTTAAGGGAACACTCTCCCACAAGTCTATGGAGAGTGGGCTCGAATGTAGAGTACAGTGGTAGTGAGGCACGTGTGTAGAATACTTCTGTTGCAAAGGGATGTCTCAACTCTTGAAGAATTCTTTCTTGAGTCTATAGCCAGAACTCTCTTCTGGTAAAAGGAACCATGCCTTTGAAAATCCTCTTTCCTTTAGGTGACCATGCTTCTACATCTTTCTGTGTCCCTCTTTCCCTTACAATGTGTCTCTTTTTTTCTGTTCACTATTGAACTCTTTTCTGTTAGTTGTTGAACTTCCCTGATGAAATAGTTGTTGGAAGGAAAGAGAGAAAGGTCTCAAGAGCATAACTTTATCTCTTGAACTATAATCCTTAGTTTCCAAGCTTGGAGTTCCCCACCACTAAATTGTTTTACCTTTAAGCTTACTTCTGCTAAAATTTTCCCAGCTATGTTAGCTCCAGGAGCTCAGCTAGTCCATTCGGGCAGCCAATCCTCTATCTTGAACCAATCAAAGATATTTACATTTCAAAATCAATCAAAAGTGCAAACCATTGTGTTTACATATTTAAAGCCTCATCATATCCTTACACTTATTACACTGTATTACATTAATTGTGGTGGAGTGTGGTGTTAATTCAAACTCTCTGACTCTAACCCTAAGCCACCCTTACTATGGTCATCCTGAATCTGGCAATTAAATCTTCAGGTGTTGACTGGGCCATGTGCAAGGCATATAACTTGCTGAAGTTCTTGAAGGAAGGAAACTTGCAATGTTGGCACAAAAGTCATTCTTTACTCCATTAGAACCTTTTATGATGCACAGCACCTTTTGTATTCTGCTAGTAGTCATTTAGTGCTAATTATGTTGTGCTTAATTGAATGATGAATTTTAAGTTGCAGAAGAAGGATGGAAAATGGATCAGGTAGGCTATACACACATGCCTCAATCAGTCAATCAGTGTCCCTTTTCCACTTCTGGAAGAATGAGCAAATGTTTGAACAGATGGAATCCTGAGCTAGCAAACTGATTCAAGTTGTGTTTGTTGTAATCACCATTTTAAATGGATGTTTATCAAGTCACAATGTGATTTAGTAACAGAAATTTTGTTGACTTTGGGAAACTTCCATACCAGTAATACATTTAATTCTCATTATTAATACTATTTAAAATGATAACATTTATAATGATACACCTAATTTTTGGAACCCTGATTCTTTTGATTAATAGTTGTGTAACCTTAGGCTATATCATTTCACATTGTAGAATCTCTGCATTATTTCATAAGTAAGAGGGGAAAAATAACACTTGGATTATCTATTTGTTGTCTGGGATGTTGGGAGAATCAAGTAAGAAAAGAGAAATGAAAATAATATGTAACCATAAAGCAGTGAATGAAATAGTTCTGAAACTATGGACATCAAAGAGAAGCAATAAAGCACACAGATCCTTTCTTATCTATCATCTAGCCATGGAAGTTAAGAATTCAGTGATATTCATATGGTAATATCCACATGCTACTACCATACACACTAAGGACAGTGACAGATACTGTATTTTTGAAGGTTCTCTTTACAGAGATTATGGATATAAACCACAAATTCTTTGAATATTGTACACTTTAAGTAGAAATGCTGTATAAGATAATAAAATTTGGAGTGATTTCAAATAACAGAAAATGTTGGCATTTTCAAATACTTTTTATGCATTTGAATAGATCTTTTCTTAAATATTTTCTGTAGCTTCAACTCAACATCAAAGTTAATTCAACAAATATTTATTAAGCATGCAAAGAACTCTGCTGGAGTGCAAAGATAATCAGAAGATAGTTCTTGCTCCCAAAGAGTTTGCAATCTAATGGGAGGGAAGGACAAGTACATAAATAACTGTGATGCAAGAGGACAGAAATAAGGGCAAAAAAAGATCAAAGCAAAGTATTAGGAGAAATATGAAAAAGGATATATAATTTTATCTAATTGTGGAATTAGGCAAAGTTTTCAGGGAGGAGATAGTAACTGAGTTAGAACTTAAAGGAAGGGGTTATCCTTTAGAGGGAAATTAATGACTAAGGACACAAGAAATTCATGTTAGGCATTGGAGAACATGAGCAAAGTAATTAAGGTTTAATGGAGGGGTGGGATGGGAATGAATAATATGACACAATTTTGATTGGTAAATTGGAGCCAGATTATAGAGGGCTTTGAATGATAGGATCAATTGAATGTATTTCATTCAGTAGGCAATAGGAGGAGGGGGAAGGATTGACCCTGTTAGAAATAGCTAGAATGTGGCTATATTAAAGTGCACTGGATAATGAGAACCCCCAGCATTCCTTAATAGGGCCAAATGCAAGTAAAAATAAATGGATAACTGAGGCCAAAAGAAGTTAAAGAGTCATACTGCAAATTATTATTATCATACCATTCATCCCCAGTAATGTCATGGGCTAAATGTACCAGACGATTGTCATATTTATATCCATTGAAAATTATACCAACATGGTACAATGAAACAACAACAATTTTCTTACTGAGAGAAATAAGGCAAACAAAGTGATTAAAATGTCTATGCCCTTTGAATAAATTATTCTACTATTAGGCTTACACCTCAAGAAGATCATTGTTAAGAAGAAACTTCCCTCATACAGCAAAATATTTATAAAGGTACTCTTCGTAATAGCTAGGAGTTGTAAACAAAATTGATGCTGTTGTATGCGGAATAAGTAGCTAAACAAATGGTGGTACATGAACATAATGGAATATTACTGTACTATGAGAGAAGGCAAATATCATGAATATAAAGGAGCATGGAAATATTTATATGATCTAATGCAAAAGAAAACAATAAGCACAATATAAACGGAAAGAACCAGAAAAGAATCAAAAATGGATGTTGCGAAATTGCAAAGAATAAGCATGGACTCAAAGAAGAGAAATGGAGAAGATCCTCCCCACACCTCTCCTTTGCAAAGGTGTGACATCCATGTATATGGTACCCAAAATATATTTTGATACTTTTTCTTGGTATTGATAAGTTTTACTGATAGTTTTTCCCTTTGTCTTCTCTTTTCTTTAACACATTATTTGGAATATAAAATGACTCTCTGAGGAGAGAGAGGAAGGATACTGAGAGAATTCTGACGATATACAAAAGATAGCAATAAAATTGCTACAACACCATAATTTAGGTTCTATAAAATGCAGAATAAATATGAGATGAAATTTATTAAAGGCTCATAATTTTGTACACTCAGTGTAATCATACTTTACAGATGGAGAACACCTGAAAGAAAAGTATTATTATAATATTTGGGGAAAAAGTGATGTACAAAATAAAGCCATTAATAGAAATGCTTTTAAAAATAGTCTTATATTTGTTATACTTGTCGAATGTTTAAGCACAGTTTTAGTTTTCTTCCTTTTAATTTTTTTCCCACAATGTACATTTGTAGATAAGAAATTGGGGCAGCTGGATGGTGCAGTGAGTAGAGCACCAGCCCTGGAGTCAGGAGGACCTGAGTTCAAATCTGGTCTCAGACACTTGACACAGTTACTGGCTGTGTGACCTTGGGCAAGTCATTTAAACCCAATTTCCCTGCCTCCCCTCCCCCCCCTCCACAGAAAAAAAAAAAGAAATTAACATACTAGAGTGTATTCTTCCTCTACAACCTTGATATATAATTGAATGAAAAGACAGGCAAAACAAAGCATGGAACAGTAAAGAAAGTAATTATATCTTGTATTTTTTTTTTAAAGCCTGGGTCTCCCTGCCTTTCCCAGGTGTTAGAAGTAGAGGAAGCATTCATGAGCTGGATCCCACCATTGATCAGTATAAGAGTTTTGACTTGCTCTATTTCCAAAATAGGATGGTTTACTCCTCAAAAGGCAAACTGGTAGAATCCTTGCTCAACAGCTTGGTTGTCTTGGTTGTCAACAGACTTAGGATGGACAGCTACATAGCTTTAGCTCTAGTGCAACTTAGAACTCCTGAGGCCGAAAGAGCCACCAACCTCAGTTTCCCTCATCTGAAGGAATTTTATGCATTCACCAATATGTCTAGCTCTAGTTTGAATGTCTAAAAGGCTGACTGGAGTGCCACTGAAATTGAAGGAGAAAAATCCAATAGATATGCAGGGAGTTCTGTGGTGAGGTGTGTAAACTCTTCAAAGACAGGGATTGCTTTCATTTTTGTCATTATATATAGACAAATCTAATATTCTAAGAGCTTATAAATGCTTATTGAATTTAGTTAAGGTGGAGTGAGTAGGAACGTTGTACCATTCACTACCATATAGAGTTTTAATTTAACTCCACAACTTCAGAGTGAAAACTGTTTCTTCCCTTCTTCTATCCCAGACTATATCTGTATTCTCTTCAGAAAGCAGATGAAGTCAAGAAGATTAAAAGGCATAGATAGATTAGGGAAGGATGGGAATAAAAAGAGAAAAAAAAAGTTTTCTTATTGCTTTTCCCCCATGTCTCAGACCCAAAGGTACATGAGAAAGACTTCCGACAAAGCTATCTTGTTTGAGTCATGTGGTAAATATTCTCCTAGAAAGAAAATATCTATGAATGGAATAGGAAAGAAGCAGCTGTCGTTGATTGCAGGGTTTTTCCCTCTCAATTTCCACTTGTCTGGATTTCCAGGTATCATTTGTGCCATTTGAATTTAAAAAGTAAAGAGCTCTATATATGTGTAATTGGCTCAATTTCAGTACACACCTGTGAACTGTTGAGTTTAATTGCATTGCAGATGTTCATGGCAAGAATAAAAGAAAGTGGAGTTTTAATGATTTGCTGTCTTCACGTTTATAGTTCGTTGTTATTTCCCTTTCAGTAGTTTCAACAGGAAGGTAGTTCTAAAGTCATGGCTATTTACCCTATAAGAAATGAAGCAGAAATGGAAATATTTCAACCCAGAACTGCAAGATTACAATCATAACCACTCAATAACTTAGTCCATCACTGCTCACCTCTTTCTGTGCTTCCTAGAGATACCTGACCTGCCTAATCACTCATCTATTTTTCTTGTTTCTTTCTTTTAATATTTTACTTGCTTAAACTCCAAGCTATAATATACTCTGAAATCATAATTTTTATTTCCAATAAAATATTATATATTTGATCCTAGACATAATTCCTCCTCCTCACTGCTGACTCTTAGCATCCTGACTTCCTTCAAGATTCAGCTCACGTCCTACCTTCTGCAAGAAGCCTCTTTTGGTCAATACACTACATGCTCCTCTAGTTCCTTCTGCTATCAGATGGCCTTCAGTCTACTCTAAATGTATCTTCTTTGTACCTATTTATTAATATGTTAACTCTCCCATTAGAATATGAGCTACTGAGACCAAGGCTTTGGCTTTCTTTGCCTTCGGAACTTATCATAATTCACAGAATATAATAAGCCCCTGATAAATGCTGGTTGACTTAGAGGGTCTAAAAACAGGTGACAGCAAAAACAGCAACAACTGTAATTTGAAGACCAATACTGTCCTGGACCAGAACCATAAAAGCTATTCCTGAAAGTACTTTTGATTTTTCTACATGAATGGCATTTCACAGCATCACTCTGGAAATTTAAATCCCCAAATCTGTTGCAGGCAATATTTATAAAAATTAAACTGCATAAATTGTGACAATAGACTAAGAACATTTGGGAGTAAAAGGATGCTCTCTTTGATATAATGTTATTTCTTTTTACCTCTATATGTAGGCTGAGAGGAATTTTTAACTATATAATTTAATGTCTCTGAAGGAGAAAAAGATGATGCATGGCCATTAGCTGACTATCCAGAGGTCAGAACATCCAGTCTGTACAATACCATTGGAGTGTACATCTAACAGGGAGCAAGGATTCCACTTGAGGCACTGAAGCGCTGAAAGGACTTGTTTCTGAATTTAACAAAAGTCAATGGTCAATCCAGAAGGTGAAATCCTATTGAAACTGGAGAAACAGATTACTAAAAATAATGATAGCATTTTTCATGAAAGATCAGTAGCAAAAGGACTAAAATAAAAACTCTAAAATGGCAGGAAAAGAGAGTGAAAATGAATACCTAAAGAAAATAAAAGAAAACATGAAATTAGAAGATAAGACCAGAAGAAAGGAATGATTGGTCAAATAATGAGGGGATAGTAGAAAAGCAAGGACAGTGATAAGAGAAGTAAATTACTTATCATCTGTATAGATGTTAAAAGTACTCTAGGATTAATAAGGCTCCCTGCCAAGCATTCGAACTACTGTAAAGAGCTCATCTTGGATGGGCTCATCATGTTGTTCAATTGCCAAAGAGATATTTGCCTAAAACACTATTTTCTGGAGAACTCATTCAAGGCAAACACACAAATACAGGTCAGAAGAAGCACTACAAGGACACTTTCAAGGTCTCTCTGAAGAACTTTAGAATCGATTGTGAAACAAGGGAAACACTGTTGCAGGGCTGCCCTACATGGTGTGCCTTATCAAAGACAACACTGTATTTTATTAACAAAGCAGAATTGCAGGAGCTCAAAAGAAATGTGAGATGTGAAAATTTAGAGCCATCTCTACTCAAAATCTTCACATGGATTATTTGTGCCCCACCTGTGTAGAGTGTTCTGAGATCAAATTGGTCTAATCAGCCACAGTCAGACATACTGTATTTTGATCCCAACATAGCGAGGCCATTTTGATCCTCTTCAAGAATGAAGGATGGCAACCAACCAACCAACTTTCAAGTTGTACTAAATTACTGTAAAGTCTCTTCCAATCTGAAATCTATGACTAAAAACAAAATCAAATAAAACATATAGGAACAGAAGGGTAGCTAGGTAGCATAGTGGATAGAGTGCCAGGCCTGGAGTCAGGAAGGTTCGTCTTCACGAGTTCAAATGTGGCCTCGGACACTTATTAGCTATGTGACCCTGGGAATGTCATTTAACCCTCAGTTTGCCTCAGTTCCTCATCTGTAAAATGAGCTGGAGAAGGAAATGGCAAAACACATCAGTATCTTTACCACGAAATCCCCAAATAAGGTCATAAAGTGTCAGACACTACTGAAATATGTGAACAATAACAACAATAGGAACAGAAATGCTGCATTAGGGAAAACCCCTTTGTGATTTTCCTATACTTCAAAAAAGTTATCTTTCAACATTATAATCTATTTAAACTGCAATCTCTTTACTTTTCTTTCTTTTTTTCAAATGGAGGGACTATAGCCACCCCCATTTTTTCACCCTAATTCTCAACTTGACTTCTTCCTGAATTTTAGCGTATTAACTAAAAATGATTCTTTTTTAGTCAATGACCTCTCTTCTCACCACAGTTACAAATTCCTTCTCACATTGTGTCCCCAACCATGTGGATTCTTTTTCCTACAGTGAACCAGGAACACTTCAAGGGCTAAATGCAAATTTACATTGTCCTTTATCCTCCTGGAGCCTGTTCTTTACAACCTGCACATACTAACACATGGCTCCATTCCATAGAGGTTGAACATGTAAGGAACCTGAATGTCTGATCACGGGTTCTTATATACAAGGAAGCATGTTTTTGTGTACAGAGTGATAAGGAATTCAAGTCCTGACCAATGAAAGAATTCAAGACTTATTATTTCATTTCACCCTTGCCCTCTATAAACAGGGGTATAGAAAAGCATCTCATATACCCCCTAAGAATTTTTTTTTCATAATCCAAGTTTTTTTTATTGTTTTTTTTAGCAGTCATTTATGCCATGAATTCGTAGGGGATTGGTTCCAACAGTTCAGGTTCCTTGCCATTGGTTCTCACAAAGTGTGCTTCTCTGGGTGGAGCAGGCTGGCGTTTCAGTTGAACCCAAGTGTCTTTTTCTTTGGCTTCCTTCTTCTTCTGATCATTTTCCTTTACACGCTTCAGGAAGCTATCTCTGCTCTTAGAATGCTTAATATGCTCAATACGCACATTAATTCTTTTGGCTAGAATCTTGCCCTTAACCTGTTTGTTTACAACAATGCCTACAGCATGCTGAGTAACATTATAGACTCGTCCGGTCTTGCCGTGGTAACATTTGTGGGGCATTCCTTGCTGCACTGTGCCCATGCCCTTGATATCTACAATATCACCTTTCTTGTATATTCGCATATACGTAGCCAAAGGGACAACACCATGTTTTCGAAAGGGCCTAGAAAACATATAACGTGTCCCTCTCCTTTTTCCTTTTGTGTTCGTCATTTTGGCAACTCACTGGAATATGGTGGAGCCGGCGGAAAAGCACCCCCTAAGAATTTAACTAAGGATTTAGTGATAAGCTCTTTGTCTTCCTGGTAAGAGAGTGTATGTAGAATTGCAGAAAAAACACTAGCTTTGAAGTCAGAGGACGTGGATTCAAATCACATCTATAATGCTCACTATCTATGTCACTTTGGGCAAGTCAATTGTTTACTAGAAATAAAATGTTGGATTAGACGGCCTCTGGGGTCTCTTCAAGCACAAGATCTATGTTCTTATGACTTCTGTACGTGACTTCTTCCAGAAGATGAACTGAACTCAATGAGAATTATTGGCTAATTGACTTTATGGAAATAGAAGATAAGGCATTTCTACATCTTATTGAGCAAGATTTAGTTAAGCAGAATTCTCAAGTTGGTATTCTGAGCATCAAAGTTGTATCTTCTTCAAATATAAATAATAAATAACAAAAGACTTTTTGTCTAAAGTGTCCTGGGCCTCAGTTTTACCTTATTGTAGTTTTTTTATTACAAGGAGGTTTATGTTGGCATTAGAAGTATAGCAAATACCTATTTAAGGTAATCAAAAGGAGGGAAAGAGTGTAACCCTAAAAATGAATGACAAATTAAATGGAAAGGCTACAGAGAGTAATCAGAGACTGCTTGTCATCAAAGACTACATCAGAGACTGAGCAAGAACCAAGTAAGGCAAACTAATTGCCAGAAGGGTAATAAACTTACTGAAGGAATCAGGACTGGAAGATGGATGTTAGGGATTAAGAAAGGAGAATACCAGAAAAGGACAAGCTAGGAGGAAATGAAACACCAGAAACCCCACTGGAGTGTCAAGAGAACTAAGACATATGAATATATATATATATATATATATATATATATATATATATATATATACACACACACGTATGTATATATATGTATGTATGTATATGTATGTATATGTATATATATGTATACACATATGTATATGTATAATATATGTCAATGAAACTAAAACAATAAAATTAATAGATTAACTAAGTAAAATATCAATGGGTTGGTAGACTAAAGCTACTTTGTTAGCTATCACATAAGGAACAAAATAGGACAGAAGTCACTGAAAAGAATGGAGCAATAGGATTTTAAAGTGAATATTAGGACTTGAAATTCATAGAATATTCTCATGTTCAAAGAAAGTTAATTTTTTCTCTTTAATGGATTATGGAAGATGAAGTTTATCTAGGACACACCTGGCTTTCCTATTCTTAACTTTATCATCATTTGCTTTGCTTAATTAAGGGTTTTGCTGATAGGTAAGGTTGTAATTTTTGGTATATAAAAATATTTTGTTGATATGGTATCTTTATTTATACCATCCTAGCTAGATTTCAGAGGATAACCCATTTTGGCCCCCAAACTTAATCAAATCTGCAACCCAGAGAAGGTATTAAGCTGTGTTCTCTACTTGAGCTCCTGGGTAGTTGGGGCATGGAAGAGAGGAAGATGTATATGTGAAGAGACTATGAGAGGTGTTTGTGTTGTTGTGTGTGTTCAGAGATTGGCCTTTGGCTAGTACTCTCTCCCTCTCTAGAGACTTGCCACAGGAGAGGAGGTAACTGTCAAAGGGCATCCAATGTCCTACAATCCTTAGCCTGACTCCTCCAATTTACTGGGGTAAAAGAATGGAAGTTGTTGCTATTCCCATGATCACAGGGATAAGAGCGAGGAGATGAAAAATATTGGCTGTGAAAAAGCTGATGAATGGGGACCCTGAGAGAAGCCAAGTTAGGAGCTCCATCAGAATATAGGAGCAGCCAGGCAAGAGGTGAGTAGCAGAGAGCATATGTTGTATTTAAAGTAATAGATTTCATGAAGCAACACTAAGGCTGTCTTCACTGACTTTTTCCATCTTTTGCTTTGACTAGAGAGGGACCTTGATCTTGCATAGGCCTTACGCTACTGGAACATGAGCCTTTTGGAGAAGTTTATAGGGTTCCTTATCTGGAAACATCAAAATACCTAGGCATGGATTGTTTCATACTTTCTCCTCCATACTCCACACTCATTTGAAAGTATTTCTTCCTTACCATTTGTAACAAAAATGTTACCTGTAGCTACTGTGGAAGTGTAAGGCCAGTAACACCAGCACACAGGAGGGCTGCTAGTATAAGTTCTTTGATCTGCTTTTCTAAAGGAAAACAACTTAAAGGGGTTAACAATCTTACTTTAATTAAGCATACATATATCATTCACTTAGTTCAGGGGAAAAAGTCAGTACTTCATAGCAAATACAAACAAAAATTACAAACAAAGATAATAACACAAATCAACAAAATGGCTTCTAACTATCTGATCATAGCAATATATACATAGTTACCAGAGAGAGAAGCACCAACATCTGGGTTTTCAAAGCTGGGGACATGGGGGGCAGGGCTTCTTAATGGCTACCTAGAGTCTCATGTGGCCAAATCCCACAAACACTCTTCCAATGAGTGAGTCTCCAAGCAAAATGCTAACCTCAGAGTACATATACTGTTTTCAACCAATGACTCTTGATTCAATCAAAGATTGTTGATTCAAACAAAGGCAAGATTTAATCAAAGGCACTTGATTGCCTTAGTACTGAGAAGCACTCCAAAAGAAAAAAAAACAGCAAAAGTTTCACTTTGCTTGCCATTACACCATTGCCTCCTAATATTCCAGGCTTCCTTTAAATTATAGCTCAGGTGACACCTTCTACTCTGAACCTTTTACAACTGAGAAAAATCAAGGCTCTGAAATAGTATATGACTTTCCTAATGTCACAAAGTTAGAAAAATATGTGTGCTAAAGAAATCAGCAAGCTCTAATATTCAATTTGAAAATTATTTTAAAAATAAATATGCATTATTTTTATTATGCAACACTGTAGATCATTCATAACATTTTATCTGTCTTTAGGAATAGACTAGACTTGCAATTCACTGATATAGTGAACTCTAGAGTAAAGAAACTCCCACAAAATGAATACAGACCAGCACTTTCATTGCTATTTAAAGTCTTAGAAAGTTTCCTAGAGAAATAAGATCTTAACTGACTTGCCCAGGTTCATATAGCATGTGTAAGAAGGAACACTTGAACCCAGGTCTTCTGGCTTGGAGACCAGTTTTTTTTTTAATTTTGCTACAATGGTTCTCAGTAATTACTGGTGCTAATTTAGATTTCATTGCTATCCAAAGGAATTTGATAATGCATGAATATTTAATTTAATTAATTAGGGGCAGAAAAATTCAAATATAGGCATTTTGTGACCTTAGTAATGGATTAAATTTATCACAGAAACACGCAACATATTTATTTTATCACACACACATACACACATGTGAATACAAACATACACACACACATACACACACACATACACACACACATACCTTTTCCACATTATTGCTCTTAATTAGGTCATGCACCTCAAAAATCAAACTCCTGCCTTTTTAATGGAAACTTACAGGTATCAAAACATGCCCTTTCTACAAATATATCTTTCAAAAATATTTCTTCTGTAATACAGATATAAAAAGAATGAGAGAAATATGTTACAAAAAGTAGGGGATATTGACAAATGTTTATGATCTTCCAATGTCCAAGATGATTTGCATTTTCACTCTTGCACAAATGCAAGACAAAGCTGGTGTGTGTGTGTGTGTGTGTGTGTGTGTGTGTGTGTGTGTGTGTAGTGAGAAAGAGAGAAAAAGAGAGAGAGAGAGAGGGGGAGAGAGAGAGAGAGAGAGAGAGAGAGAGAGAGAGAGAGAGAGAGAGAAAATCATTTGCAGCTATGAGAAAATTCTACAGCATGAAATTGCCAGTTATTTGCAAGTCTATGCATAGATTCTATTCAGAATAATAACTTCAAGTTCTACTGCTAATGAAAGGTTAATTTTGCTTTCAGTCAAATGTCATATGTAAACACAAACTCTATCAAAATGTGATTATAAAAACACTTTGATTCTACATTTAAAATGGGAAATTATAGAGGTTCATCAGCACAAATATAGTTGACCAGAGTGGAACATAACCTTTCTAAAATGGCTTGCAACCTATGTTCCTTTGTTCTCTGTTGATGAATGCTTATACAAGTACCCAATTAGTGAGTGTAGTAAAAGTTATAGACCCTTTGACCACTGAAGAGGAATCCCTATACAGAACATTAAAAAAAAAACTAGGTAAGCCATCAAAAAGAAAAATGATTAAATAAATTTGATTGCCAATTAATTTAATTATTTTAATATTTAGTTATTACATAAAAATATTTAATAATTAAAATGAATAAAAAAGAATGCCTTGACCTGGTCACACAAAATAAGATAAAAGTATATGTGTATATGTATATGTGTCTACATATATGTCTCTCTCTCTTTAGATAGATAGATATGTATATTTATATGCATTATGAGAATATCAGATTGATTTTTAACAAGCATATCACAATTGCTATATATCATTATGCATGTTATTGCCTTAATATCAGTCTCCTTGAAACTGTACATTTATCCTAAAGATGTTACCACTGTCCAGAACACCTTTTTGTTCCTTTTCAAACTAATTCCCTGCTTTTAGAAATGTTCAACAGTAACAAATTTTCATTCTTGAAGACTGTATTGTCCGCCTTTAGAAGGGGACAAAAGTCATTCAGAGCTAAGATTAGTAAATGTAATAAGGAAACTAGTTGGAGAAGTGTTTTTATTTAAATATTTTTTTCACTTAATACTAGGCAGGGTTATTAATGTGCTGCTATTACTTTGCTTATGTGTGATGTACACAGGTTATAAAGATATTTGAATGAGGACCTCTGCGTATTTTCTAAACTTTGTCATCATTATTGGAATAAAGATACGGTTTTCAAAGGTGACTACACTGATGGGCAGCATAAATAAATTCTACTATGCTTGTCTATAAAGGTGTTTTATTACCTTCTAACCCTACCTCATTTTTGCGTGCATGTCCATTTGCTTATACACACTCATAGATGTCGATAGCCATAAAAAAGAGGTTCTTAACTGTGAGCTTAGTTTATCTTTTCTTTTTGATAATTATATTTCAATTTAACTGGCTTGCTTTGTAATACTATGTATTTTATTTTGTGCATTTAAAAATATTCTTCTGAGTATAGCGTCTATCCATAGGTTTAAACACACTACAAGGGAATTGAAGAGTATGATGAACAGAAAGAAAGAAAGAAAGATAGAAAGAAAGAAAGAAAGAAAGAAAGAAAGGAAGGAAGGAAGGAAGGAAGGAAGGAAGAAAGAAAGAAAGAAAGAAAGAAAGAAAGAAAGAAAGAAAGAAAGAAAGAAAGAAAGGAAGGAAGAAGGAAGGGAGGAAGGAAGAAAGAAAGAAAGAAAAGAAAGAAAGAAGAAAGAAAGAAAGAAAGGAAGGAAGGAAGGAAGGAAGGAAGGAAGGAAGGAAGGAAGGAAGGAAGAAAGGAAGAAAGAAAGAAAGAAAGAAAGGAAGAAAGGAAGGAAGGAAGGAAGGAAGAAGGAAAGAAAAAGAAAGAAAGAAAGAAAGAAGAAAGAAGAAGAAAGAAAGAAAAGAAAGAAAGAAAGAAAGAAGTGAAGGACAGGAGGAAGGAAGGAAGAAAGAAGAAAGAAGAAGAAAGAAATAAAGAAAGAAAGAAAGAAATAAAGAAAGAAAAGAAAGAAAGAAAGAAAGAAAGAAAGAAAGAAAGAAGAAAAAAAGGAAGAAAGAAAGAAAGACAGAAAGAAAAAAAGGAAGAAAGAAAGAAAGAAAGGAAGGAAGGAAGGAAGAAAGAGAAAAAGAAAGAAATAAAGAAAGAAGGAAAGAAAGAGAGAAAGAAAGAAAAAGGAAGGAAGGGAGGGACAAGGGAGGGAGAGAGAGAGGGAGGGAGGAAGAAAAGCTTTGAAGCTCTGACACAGAATGATGCAGAAAGAGGGATCTGTATTACTTTTTTCAAAAACAATAATTTTACATGAAATTTCGAGATGGTAGACACAGAAGTGTTCAGGATTCAAATTATCCAGATCGTTGGTTCATCATTTCTCAATTGTTTACTTGGGTGCAAGTTTGGACTTAGTGCCGGGCTTTGTGTAAGCATAAAAGTGGTCAATTGAGTTCGTCATTGGGATGATTCAGGCTACCTCTCAACACACACTATCTCAATACATCTTCCCTCTCCAAGAAAGATTTTGTTGTTCTTATTGTTCAGTCATTTTTCAGTCATGTTTGACCCTTTCTGACTCCTTTTGGGGTTTTCCTGGCAAAGTTACAAAAGTGGTTTGCCATTTCCTTCTCCAGCTCATTTTACAAATGAGGAAACTCAGACAAACAGGGTTAAGTGACTTGCCCTGGGTCACAGAGCTATTTAGTGTCTGAGGCCAAATTTGAACTCAGAAAGACAAGTCTCCCTCACTCCAAGCCAAGTGCTCTATCCACTACACCACCCAGTAGCTCTCCAAGACAAAGGTATTTATTCAATTTTCTGGATATTTGGAAAGAATTGTATTTGGATCTACCTCATTTCTAAAATTAAATCAATTTTCCACTCTACTTGTTGAGGCAGACCTAGTCTTCATAATACACAGGCATGTACCAGCATAGCTATGGCACATTTGTTCTAGTACTATTTTTATTAGGCAGGCAAGAAGCTTTGTATGTATTTATTGCAATAGGAAGGAAACTGGGTTCCTTTGTGGAATGAATGAGTGCAAGGGATATGTGAGGTTTTCATCTTTTCCTTTTTCATATATGAATTCAATGATTTATTATTTAGATTGTGAGCTCCTTGAAGGCAGCATTTGTCTTTGTGATCTAAGAATAACTGGGCCCTTCCCAATCCCTACCTCCTAGCATGCACAGATATATCTGCCTGCTTCCAGTGACTCTGCCTATTTGCTTAGTAGGAAAAGCTGACGGCACAGGGTGCCACAACTGTAAAGAAGAGTTGACTTTTGACTCAGCAGTCAATTAGGTGTCCTATATCTTCCACCCCTGGAAGCAGTCACAGAATATCATGTACATGCTTAGGGTGCTGGAAGTTAAATATGATTTGTCAAGTTAAGTACATATATTATGTCATTCGTTCTTCAGAACAATTCTGTGAGATAAGTAGTATGTATTATAATTCTTGTTTTACAGATGAGGAAACATGCTCAGATAAGTTAATTGACATGATCACACTCATATTGTCATTAAATTGCAGGGCACGGATTCTCAAAATCTCACTTATTGATTCCATGTACCACTCTCTTTCCACAACACCCTGTTCTTCTCTTTTGTATGCAGTACAAATTAATATGAATGTTTACAAGGCCACACATCTAACTCTTATACTTTAACTGCTATATAGATGAGGTTCTTTCATGCTGAAAATATATATATATATATATATATATATATATATATATATATATACATATACACACACACACATATATTTTAATTTAAATGGGGTTAAGTCTCTGGTCTGACACTCATTAGCTGCTCTTAGTGACCTTGGCTAAGTCATCTAAAGTCTGATCTTCAGTTCCCTCATGTGTGAAATGAAGATATTACTTATATAATTGATCTCACAAAGTTGTTATAAGGATCAAATGACATGATATGTACGATGCATTATGTAAACTGAAACACTTCATAAAAACCCCTTAATTATTACAGGTAATTAGCTAATGTGGCAAATAATACAGTTGTCTCTAGAGCCTTGCCAGCAACTGGGTTACCAAAAAGTGGGAGAAACATACATATAATAATTAGATTTCTGTTTGCTGGGAATTCTTATTATATTTTCTTGCAAACCAGTTTTTATCCTACAGATAAAGAAGTACAGTACATTTAACATTTGGAAAGTGTAAAACTAGACTGATTTTTTTAAAAAAGACAACTGAATATATGGTTTTCCTCTTATCAGGACTTTACTACCCTCCTAGATTTTGGAAATCAGATCGGTATGTCACAAAGGAAGGCTAAGCCTGGGTCCCTTTTCAACACGTAGTAATAATGTAGAGCACGTACTTTTTCTTCATCACATGAATCCTAAGCTTGATTAGACTTACAAAAGGTCTACAATGCCACGGGAACAGCTTTGGAAAAAAAGAATCACTGATTGCTTCTAAGTATTAGCTGTTCCCAGATGACTTTTAAATCCCCTGCAAATGGCTTGAAGTCGCAAAGATTTATTTGCCTCTCTGAATCCCCTCCAAAGTCACCTTTGAATGTGTGGATCAACACTACTGGCTCCTAGCCCTTGATAAAAGGAATTGGTTTGCAAAAAAGAACTATCATTTAGAAAACAAAAAGCCACAAATCTTCCCTGAACAAAGTAATTCAATATGGCTCTCCACCATTCACCACATGCAGTTCAAGAAAAGAATTAGGGAGAAATAAAAATGCTCTCTCATGTCCCCCCATGACAATTTAAGCTCCTTAAAAGCAAGGACTTGTTTTGTTTGTTTCTGTATTCTCATAGCCTATCACAGTGCCTTAATCTACAGCATGCTTAGAAAACCTTTCTTGAGTTGGACATACATACACACATACGTACACACACACATACATATATATATGCACAAATGTATATATGTATGTATACGTGCATACATATATAAAATGTGTATACATACATACATATATGTGTGTGTATTTCCAATTCAACATATATGTATATATTATATCCTTTATTCATCCGTATACATATGTATATATGTATATATGTACATGTATATTTAAATACACATATATACAAACACACACTTGTATATACATGCATTCATGCACATACATACATGCACCCACATATATAGTCTCAAGTCATATGCCCCTTAGCCTCCTTTGTCCTCCTGGAGATGATTATATACACGATTCCCTCTTTTTCTGTCTTTCGTCATTGAGTTAAGTTGGAACGTTGGAAAGAGCATTGGATGAGGTGTTATCAGAAAGTGAATCAGTCATAGGGCTACCTAGTACCCCATACACTTAGCACATTTTATCTAAATTAGGAGACAATTATGAAAATGTGGGTGAAAAAGGACTTGAGAAAATTAGACAGCATTTTCTTTGAATCCCAGCTGTTTGAGAGAGTCACCGCAATCTTCCCTGATGCAGGTAAGTCTTGGGATGCATAAAGCAGGGCCATATTGATTAGAAAGGTGAGGAGTGTGCCCAGAGAAAGTACAATTCTTTGTGTGTAGAAGACATTTAACAAATGTTTAATGAATCAAACTGAGAACTCATTGAGGAGTTTGTGAAGACCTCCAGCTTCTTTTCACCAGCAAATCAGCTCTGTTGTTAATAATAATGATAGTGAGCATTTGTATAGTACTTACTATTTGCCAGGCATTGTGCTAAGTCCTTTAAAATTATTATTTCTTTTTTTTCATTTCAACAACTCTGGAAGGTAGGTGCTATCATTATCACTATTTTACAGCTGAGGAAACCAAATTAAACAAAGGTTAAATGAATGGTCCAGGGTCACACAGCTAATAAGTGTCTAAGGCCAGGTTTGAGCTTGTTTTCCTGACTGCAGACCAGATACTCTATTGACTGAACTATGACTAACTTATATTCCCATAGCAATTTAAGTTTCCCAAAGTACTTTCTGTAGTAAAACTCTTTGAGGTATTTGTGTACCTATTGTTATCCTCATTTGCAGATGGAGACATTGAAGCTGAGACAGCTTAGATAACTCACCTAAGGTACTACAGGTAAAAAGTGGTAATGCTGGGACCCAAACCATGTCTCATGCCTGTACATATAATAATATTTATTTTTACATTATACTACATCTTTAATTTTAAAGAGTAAGATTCAAATTCTTTGGGCTCCTTCCATTCACTAAGACCAAAATATTAAATCCCAACACAAGAAAAGCAAAAGTTGTTTAAAATGTTAGGTCCCATGGAAGTTGTACTTGGGATCAAGGCAAAGTCAGGACTTTTCTTATTGCTTTTATAAACTAACTGGAGCAGAGAATAAAACGAGGCCAAAAAAGCAAATGACTGAAAAGCAATACCAATAGCAGACTTATATTACCTAGGGCCACACAAAGTCGATGGATGATACGGCTGAAGAAGTTGATTAGCTGGTCCCTTCATTTCTTCTCTCCTCTTGACTGTTCACTGTCATCAGTGCTATTGGATCATTAATGCAAGTTTATAACCTTCCAAGTAGCAGCACTTAACCCTTGCTCCTCGTTTTGGCTTTGGTCCACTGCTTTGCCCACACTGTGACACTAATCAGCAAAGAAGACTGCTGTATCATCACTGAAACTGAAGGTGATGTGAGGTATGAAGTCTATCAGAACACTAATATGTGGTTTGCCAGATTACTGAAAATGGACAAAAATGGATAAATGGGTAAAAGAATGTCTAAGGATATTCATTGGATCACAGGCTCTAGCGGTACCAAAGACCTTGGAGATGAATCAGTCTAAACCTATCACCTTCTGATGAAGAAGATCAGGTTCAAAGAAGGGAATTAAGTGCTTATACAATCTGTAGGGATGAGAACTTGAATTTGAACACTGTTCTTTTGGCTGTATTGGTTAACTACCCCAAGTCCTTCAACTGAACTTTATACAGCATAGTCTGAAGGTATCTCATCAATCTTACTTTTCTCTTCAATATTTCCTTCAGCCTATCAATGCCCTTTTAAAAGTGTGGTGACCTGAAGTGAACACAATTCCCTGGGTGTGATCTGACTACAAGAGAGTACAGTGGGACTACTACCTTAGGTGTTCTCAATTCCACATCTCTATCAATGCAGTCTAAGTTCTCATTTGTTTTTTTTTTTTTTTGTGGCCAATATGCTTCTCTCATACTGAGCTCTCAATTCAATAAAATCTCCCAGATTATTTTCTTACAAATTGTTTTTTAGTCACATCTTCCTCATTCCTATACTTGTAAAACTTCAATTTTAGAACCCACATTTATCAATGTTAAATTTCTTTTTGTTCATATCATTTAAAAATATCTTTCATTCTATTGCAATTCATATTGCAGTACTTCTTAAACTGTGGGTGGTTAAGAAGCACTGAAGGAGTTGGAGTGTAAAAAGCTCAAGAAGTCCAAATTAGAACCCAAGTCCAATATTTTAACTATGCCTCCTGTCATTGTGAAATCTGCAAGTTTGATCAACAGTATGTCACATATGCCTACATCTATGTCAATGATCACCATGCCAAAGAATGTAGGGCAAGGAGAAACAGCTAGTATGGTCCATTATAAATCTGTTTCCAAACTTATTTTGACCCATGATCACTGTTTGGATTTATCCATTCAAACATTTCTGAATCCTCTTGAAAATGTCGTAACCTCTGTTAGATTATTGCAGTCCCACTTTAACTGCTAAATAGCTGTGTGACATTCATACATTCATTCATTTATAAAACAAGGATTCCATAGTAACTGTGGCATCCTATTTATCACATCCACTATTCTGATTTGAGAAAGGCAGCAAAAATGCACTTTGAACTTAATCATATTTCTGATCTACATTTGAGAGTTAAGGCAGATGAAGTCAAATCTTGAATTAAGAAGCAGAATAAAATCATTTATAATGAAACTCAAAGCTTCTGGGAGTCTCATAAATTTCTGGCTCCACACAAGAGTGACAAGTACACAGGGAAACTTGGTAAGTTGTCTATTTATTTATTATTAATCTAAATGAAATCTACTCTGCCTTGTTCTAGCATGATATTTACAGCATCTGCTCAATAGCCCTGCCCTTATCTCTCTGGACCATGTCACTGTGCTCAATAAGATTCCCATTTGCTACACTGGCAATGCTCAGGGAAAGCCATTCTCTAATCCTGCTGCTGAACAACATTATTTGCTGCATTGCATTTAATCCACATAATTCTTGTCTTCAGAAGAAGTTGTCAGTGGTGGATAAAAATCTCATTGTTGAGACCGGACAAACTTGGGATGTTACACAAAGTGCAAACACATCTCTTTTGATATAACTCTATTCCAATAGCACATAATGCTACCTTTTTACTGAATGTGGAAAAAGCAGGATGACCATTCTATGGAACTCTTTTGTCTGAAGTAACACACTAGGTTAGTGTTAATCCAATGGGTTTTGTTGCTTCTGATTGTAACTCTTGAAATGGAAAACAGGCTTATTTGCTAATGTCCAAATCACAAAGGAACATGTTCTACCACCTATAATCAGGCAAAAGCTCTGTCTGATGACATAGGAAAGATGAGAAAATACTACTTCACTTAAACTGAATAGTCATGACATTCTCTGACTAGAAAAATAAGAAAACTATTTTTCCTTGAAAAAAGTAAGAATTCAAAATCTGCTTATTACTTGAAAATTCCCAAAAGACAGATTCATATATATATATATGTATATATATATATATATATATATATATATATATATATATATACATGAAATTTCTTTTTCTCCTTGGTTAAATTGGTGATGTCAAAAGTGTTGGCATTACTTAGAGCTTGGTCCCTTTGAATTGAGCTCAAAGAATCTGCTTTGCATTAAATCCTATTTTCAAAAACTTGTAATCTAATTTTTAAATGAAATCTACTCTGTTTTTACTAACTTCATGAATCTGACCTCTAATATTTTTATGATATGCCCCATTCATTGGGAGTTGCCAAAGTGTACTTCATTCTGAATTCCTTGTGGGCACTGAATTGATGATAAAGTTTATTTAAATCTATTTGTTACAGATCCTGCCTACCCCCAATTCAAATTCTACCCTAATAAATCATTACGGCATAAAGATGGCCTTGGGCCCTTGGAGGTGCTGCAAGTAGAGGACAAGCACTGGCAGCTCCTCCCAAGCTGGAAAGACATCAAGCCTAGGTCAGGCAGTGACTCTCATTTGAGGACAAGACTAATTCATTCTGATTCAATTGGGGAAAAATGATAAGTACATAAGATTTACTCTACTTGTGTGATTTATTCCTGAGTCAGGTGTCTGCGTGCAGTAAGACCATCATCACAACTAAAATCAGAATTAGCTTAAAAAAAAGAATGAGGAAAAGATATGACATACATTTATATTTAAATAAGTTACTGGAAATCAACAATGTGAAATAGAAAGTAAAAATAACTTCAACATCTAATACAAAAAATTCATCATGAGATTTAACCAATGCAAACTGGTAGTCACAAAAGACTAAAAGAGTCTTAGTCTGTGAACATTTCACTTACTTGGCAAATCTTGAGATGTGGGCCAAAGGCAACAGTGAATCATAATATAAACTCATATGTATAACTTTATGAAGATAGAAGATGGACTATTGTGGACAATGCAATTTCATAAAACACAGAGAAGTAATAGAGAGTAAAACCAGCTGAAAAAAATCTTGGCAAGATATCAAATTGAGTAAAGTAATTCCCAGGACGTTCAAGAAGCCTTAAACAAAGAAGAAAAATATTTCCAAATTTTTTTTAATAGGTAGTTTTCTACAAAATAATGGAGAAGCCAGAAGAACTAAACTTGGATCCTTGCATCACAGCTAGACATAGTAATAAAGTAAACAAAAATGGGGAAATGTTGGGAAAATAAACTAGATTAGACCATGTGCATATAGAATAGATACATGCTCATGCTGGGAGACACACATTTGTGAGGGCACTTAGGTTCAATTTTATGAGGTACCTGATAGAAGAAAGATGCTAAAACTTAAAACAAAAATATAACACTCTAGAAGTTATTTTTTTCTCATGAGGTAACCAATAACTACAAACGTTTAAGTTCAATCAACCAACATGCATTTGTTCTTTGGGTCAAGTGATGTACTATTATATTATACGGAAGTTAAAACAGATCCTCCCCTCAAGGAGCTCAAACTGTAAAAGGGAACTCAAATACAAAAATAACTAGGTACATACAAGATATATTTAGAGGAAATGGAAAGTAATCTCAGAGGTAAAAGCACTAATATATTTAGAGACCAGGAAACATCTCCTGAAGGAGGTAAGATTGCAGGATGTTGGGAAAATGAAGAAGCATAGGTGAGGGGACACATTTTCCAGGCCAGTGCAAAGACCTGGGGATATTATAGGAAGTATTTTATTCAATTAAATCCCAAGTAAGCTGATGTAGATAGATTTTATAGTGAGTTGATGATGGTAAAGTGTAAGACTGAGAATGTAGGAGAGATTCGGGTTATAAAGAGCTTTAAAATGTCAAAAAGGAGTATATATTTCATTTTGGAGGTGATATGGAGCCCCTGGAATATGGAGGTAATACAGTCAGACCTGTGCTGAAGAAAGATTACCTTAGGTTCATATTAGTAATTCCAGAATCAGACTATGCACAATGGATTAGGTGATCTGTGGTCAGAGGAAGGGCACAGGCTATGCCTTCTGCCCCCATGTAAAGCATAGGGAGGGGACTCACCTAGCTTCATGCTGTTGACTTTATCAAGAGGCATGACTACATCAAGGGCATTTTGAAAACCATAATCTGTGATCAAGGCTAAGGAATACCTCTTGTGAAAGCAGTTTCTGCTTTGAAGAATGGACAGAGCTGTTCACTGATGCTGAAAGCCTTTCTATTGGCCAGTTTGTGTATTGTGATAATAAAACTCAGCTCAACATTGGCAACATCCTCGAGGGTGGCATTATGCCCAAAGGCATCATTCTGTGCTGTTTAAACAAAATCCTGGTGACCTGTGCAAACTTGCCCAGTCATCCAGAAATTATGCCATGGTGATCTCCCACAATCCTGAAACCAAGAAGAAATTGGTGAAGCTACTTTCAGGCTTTAAGAAACTGATTGCCTCAGAAAATAGTGGTAATTGTTATTGCTGGAGGAGGTCATACTGATAAACTCATCCTTAAGGAAGGTCATATCCACTGCAAATACAAGGCCCAGGGCATCTGATGGCCACATGTCTGAGGTGTAGCCATGAGCCCTGTGAAACAACCCTTTAGAGGAGGTAATCATCAGCATTTTGGAAAACCATCCATCATTTGAAGACACATCACAGCTGGATTCAAGGTCATCCTCATTGTTGCCAAGTACAAAAGCCAACTCTGAAGTACCAAGACAGTACAGAAGAAGGAGTAATAGGACCCAGAATCCTGACAAGAAAGATTAGTTGAAGGAAAAAAAAGAAGAAAATTCTTGGCAGCCTAGTGGAGAATATTTTGGAATGAGGGGAGACTTGTTAGGGATATCAGTTAGAAGGCAATAGTACAGATAAAGAGATGAGACCCTGAACTGTGCATGACTTCTTATTATATTTCAATTCTTCTTTCATTGTTCTGTGTCCAACCCACCTTCTCTCCCAGCTTCCTACTGTCCCCCAACCCCCACCCACATAGTTTCCAATATAAAAATAAGTAAGATTTCATGCATCCCTAAATCCAACATGTACTTACAAAGAATCTAAATCCTATAGTCTATCATTTGTTCTGTACAGAAATAGATCACGTGGAGAGTATTAGCAACCAGGTCCCAGCCCAGTCCCAGTTGCTGTTAGTACTCTATTGTCCCCAGAACTATAACTAGGAATTTTTTCACCTGGGACAGAAGTTATTGGGGCCATATCCAGAAGACAGTCTAACTGCAGATACAGTAGGACTATGGTGGTTCTGTTATTCAGTGATACTAACGTCATCTCCATATGATGAGACGGATGGTGGATCCCAGGAGAAAAACGCATCCA
This sequence comes from Trichosurus vulpecula, assembly GCF_011100635.1. Taxonomy (NCBI): domain Eukaryota; kingdom Metazoa; phylum Chordata; class Mammalia; order Diprotodontia; family Phalangeridae; genus Trichosurus; species Trichosurus vulpecula. The sequence continues at coordinate 263,270,337 of NC_050573.1, read as the reverse complement.
AAAGAACCTGACTATGACTCCTTGGGAAAACAAGGGCCAAGGCTGGTGAAGGACTGTGAAGCAAGGTATAAGGGTGTTGTGTGCTGTGAATAGTGAGGGGTGAGGGTGAGTATACATTCCTGGGGAGGCGAGTGTTTCAGATCTTGGTTCTCTACAGCAAAGCCCCATTCACACCCCACCCCAACATCTATGGCTCTGACTCTCCCTTTCAGATTACTTCCCCCAAAATTTGTGGTAGCTTCATCACTCAAGTGTAGTTGTGCTCATTCTCAATGTACTGGCAGGTTTCAGAAACTGTGTACTTCACTAATTTTGCATGGATACCTTTAGCCCCCAAAACTCACAGACCCTGAGAGCACACTCTCATTACAGCCTCTGACTCTCCCTTTAAGCTATTGTACCCACAGCTCCACAACTGTTCTCCTTAAACACCAATTGTAGAGTATATTCCTAGCCCTGGCAAATATATTCTGTGGAATTGGAGAGACTATTTTCATTGTCATTTGAAGTCATGCCAGACACAGCAGGAGATGTGAAAGGGAATCCTCTTTCCTCTCAATTTTCCTCTTAGTGTCCTGAAATTTGAAGAATCTGTGATTTCAACCTTGTGGATACTCCATCTTTCAATATGGATTTCAAGCCCTCTATAGCTTGTTAAGTACAATAAAGCATTATTAAGCATCATTACTCTATCTTATTAGGTAGTCTTTGTAATTCTTCAGGCAGAAAAACAAACAAACAAAAAACACACCACCAATTATTTATTAGATTTTTGGTTGGTTCCATGAACTTAACTGGGTTGGTATTCAGGTAAAACTATGTAGGTCATTGGCCCTCATACTCAAAGCTTTTTCAGCTGTATAGGGCTGATCAGAACATCTTAGTCTTATGGAACTGAAAGTCAGTCTAGAATATGGAAATCATAAATTTATAAGACTGAAAATCACAATCTGGAAGGTTATAAGAGTCTTTTCATGTTACTGAAGAAACTTAAGTCCCAGGAAGATCTTACCACAAACTAGACATCATAATTTTAATTCATAATTACACAGATTAAAGTAATGTTTTTTATCTCTCATAGTAAAATCTTAATCTGTCGTGTTCAATTCTGACCATACTGATAACTTTGCTGAAAGTTTAATTTCAAAAAAAAATCTATTCTTAATCCCCCTTATGACTCTGAGATATTTTATTTTGTTGTCTGAATTTTAATTACAGATTACAGTACAGAAAAAAGGAACAAACAAAATAATTAGAAGCATGCCCAAGAGGCTAAATTGTCAACTTGTTTTAATCACCTGCCTTGTATTTGCTTTTTCTTCCTGACATTTGCCAAAAAGTCTTGTTGCTAAGAATTCAGTTAGCAATTTCAATTTATTGAAACAAGTGAAGGTCACCAATAGGATGAGCATCTCTACCCAAGTGAATCATGAGATGACTTCACAAATATGTTGCTCCTCTCTGGCCTTGTAAATGGACCAAATAATAAGTGGAACTCTTTAAAGAGTTACACTAAAAATTCTCAGAATCACCTCTAACGATTTCCTTTAGAAAGCAAACCACAATTATTATTTTAGGGGGGTGGTTTTCTCTGGTGAAGACTTGAACATTAAAAATGACTGGCTTACTTTCTCATTTCTCAAATGTTATCATCATCATCTTCTAATCAGAGACTCAGAACAGGAACTTATCTCAGAAGTCATCCAAACCAATGTTTATCTGAAGTGAAAACTCATGTACAAAATCTGTAAGAACTGGTTGTTCAGAAACTGCTTCAAAATATCCTTTTTAATAGCTCTAATTATTGGGAAGCTTCATCGAATTGATTGTAAACTTCCCTCCCCTCATCTTACACCTACCGATTAATTCATCAATAAACAAACACATGTAAAATGTTTACTCTGTTTTGGGCACTATGCTAAGAACTGGGGATGCAGAAAAAGGCAAATATAACCCCAGCCCTCAAAGACCTTACCTTCTATTGAGGGAGAAACATGTGCATAAATAGATATATAAATGATACACTCAAATTAAATTGGAGAATAGCAAATATACGAATATGGTTAGACATTAAAAGTACATGGAAAGAATTAATGAAGACTAAGAATAAAAGAAGAATAAAACATAAAAGAATAAAAAGAATAAAGAAGACTAAGAGTAAAGAAAGGAGGTTAAGTTGCAAAGAACCTAATTCTGTCCCTCCAAGATAAATGTTACCATTTAATTAAAAAAATTGCCATTCAAAACAAGTCTTATTCCCCATTATGTCCCATGAGCATCCCAAAAACACTCAGAGAAGCAGAGTCCCCCTAAAATTTCTCCCTTTAGGGAAGGAAAAAACCCATTGTGGTAAATTCTTCTTTTAAAGATGACTTTGTCTAGAAATATATTCCTATTAAGAGAGGAGATCAATGAAAGCTTAAGTAGACCCTCTAAAATAGATCAAAATAGGTTCACATTAGGTGTATTTTTGAATTGTTTTATTTTTCTTCCCTTTTATATCATGGGGACTTTATGAATCATAGAAGACTGTCTGAAACCGTAAAATCAGTCAATGATAGGAAACTGAAGAGGACAGTCCAATATAGTATATTATGCACTGGGTTTATTAAAGATAGTTTGGGTTCCAATCCTGTCTCAGGTATTACCCTCTATGTCATCTTGGAGGCAGTTAGGTGGTGCAGTAGACAGAGTGCCAGTCCTAGGATCAGAAAGTCTCATCCTCATGAGTTCAAATCTGGCTTTTGACACTTACTAGCTGTGTGACCCTGGCTAAGTTAGTTAACCCTGCTTGCTTCAGTTTCAAAAAGAGCTGGAGAAGGAAATGGAAAACCACTCCTGTATCTTTACCAAGAAAACTTCAAACAGGGTCAGAAAGAGTTGGACATGACTGAACAACAAAAATCTCTAATGTCATCTTAGGCAAGTCTCTTTACCTCTTTGAACCTTACGTTCTTTATCTACAGAAATGAAAGAAATTGACCAAATGATGTCTAGGGTATCCTCAGTCTTTAAATTCTATAATCCAATGTCCCTCAAGAAGCAAGAAAGTATAGTAGAAAATACACTAGATTTGGTGTCAGAGCACCAAAATTCAAATCCTAGATCTCTTACTACTTGTGTGACCTTAAACAAATAAGACTTCCTTGCTTATTATTTTGACTTATTGTAATTATGAATTAGTTTAGATTAAGATGAAGATATATAGCTTGTAATAAAATCTTCATGGGACCTTTTATTTTCTTTTCTGTGTTTCAGTTCTACTATCTACAAAATGAGGGGATTTTATTAATATCAATTATAATTATGAGATTATTCTTAAAGTCCCTTCAAGCTCTGGCTCCATGATGGAATTGATGCAGAAAAACTTTTACCATGTTAGAACCATCACTTCAGACTTTTTTTAAAAGAAATTCTTAAGGATGCAAGAGTTCTTCTTGGACCTTGGTCCTTGTTTGAAAGTAGTTAAAACTTCTTTCCAAAGATTTGTCTTCTCAGAAAAGGATTTAACTTGGCAGACTAAACCAGCCAGTTAAGTTTAAAACTCTAATTCAGTTTTTAGCAATCCAGTTATATACAAATGAACATTTTATGCTTTCTGGGTTAATACTATATATACACAGAAAAATAGAGTATCAATTTTGTTCTTTTCCAAGGTCAGCCAAACTCTTTAGCCAAATAACTTAAATAAAATATAGCCCAAGCAGGTGACTTCTTGGAAATGCAGTCAAAAATGATCAACATAATTGGATTTTCCTCTACCTCAGGCAGGCCAACTTGTGTAAAAGAAAGACTTTGGTGCCACAAGTAAGAAATATGTTCAGGAAAACAAAAGGATTAGCTCAGATAAATTAGAGACATGAGTAAGGAAACAGGATTGTGCCATTATTAACCTGTTTGACTTAAATAACTTGATTTATCTACACAAATGCCAGGTATATTTGTATGAAAGTTTTGTCATTCTTAGGCAGGGCAACTTTTTCCAGTATCTTAAATATCTTACCTATCCCTTAAATAAAGGGATCAGCTCTTGTCAACCTTTATTGCTTAGCTGTTACTATGAGACTTTACTATGGAGATTTTTTTTCTTTTTAAGCTACACAAAAGATGCTTTCCCAAAGTCCCCTCAGTACAAATGGAAAAGCAATTATTATAGCATTGACTTCATTCCACTATATTCATGGAGCCTTTTATATTTTTATAGAGACTTGTAATCATTACTTACATAATTCATTAAAATCCATATTGCATGTCATCATATAGAAGAGAGCATGAACATTGGCCAAAACAAAACAAAACAAAAACCCTTAACTTTGGAATAAGGAGGACAAAAGCAAAAGAAAAACCAAATTATCTCCTAATACGTTTTTCTCGTCATCCAGTATTTCCACTTTCAGGGGGAGACGTAAGTCGCAAACTGCCATCTCTTCTTTCTTGAATGACCTTTTATTTCAGTCTCTGCCCATGAATTGTTCCAGTAGAATGCAACTTACACATAAGCATATATTGCTTGTGTTGGTCTCTGTACCCCCCATTCATCAGTATTTTTTTAAACAACATGAGATTAAATTGGAATAGGGAAGTCCTGGTAAGAAAATTCTAGTGAGGTCAAGAAATCAGCAGATAGAAGACATATACAGAATGGATGGAAGGGATAGGTGAATAGCCACTTAAGACCTTGGAAAGGTCTCTTGGAGTAAGTTGGATGTAATAATAAAATATTTTAATAATAGCTGGCATTTACATAGAGCTTACTATGGGCCAGGCACTGAGCTAAGTACTTTACAAACATTATCTCATGTAATCCTTACAACAACCCTGAGAGGTGGTTGATAATATTATCCTTATTTAACATATGAGCAAACTGAGGCAAACAGAGGCTAAATGTGAGTCTTAAAAGAGTTTCAGGAAAACCAAGGGGCAGAGCAAGGGCATGGGCAAAAACTAGTGCAAAGGTCCAGAAATGGGAGGTGTGGGTCATGATCAAGGAACTAGAAGTTGGAAAGTATTTCTGGAACATAGATTTTATAGAGAAGAGTAAATTGAAAGAAGACTGGAAAGACAGGAAACAGAAGGTTATGAAGTCTATTCGCTAGCAAATGAAGGAGTTATATTTCATCTTGGAGGTTGCAGAAAGGCACTGGAATTCATTGATCAGGTGGGTGACATGGCCAGATCTACATTTTTAAAGAAAAAAGTGACCTTGTATTGCTATCTATCTCCAGAGAGAGAACTGATAAACTCAGAATGCAGATTGAAACATATTTTCTCAGTGTACTTTTCAAATTTTTCTTCTTTTTTTTGCAACACAGATAAATGTGAAAATATATTTTGCATGGCTTCACATTTGTAATTGGTATATTGGTTGCCTTTTCAATGGTTGGGGGTAGGAAGAAAGTTTGGAACTCAAAATTTTTAAAAAATGTTTAAAATTAATTAATTAATTAAGGGTGTGTGTGGAATTACTATGAAACAAAAACTAACAACAAAATGGAGACCACAATTTCTCAGTTTTGAATATTTACTCTTTACTATGCCAAACTCAGAAGGGCAGCTAAATGGAACAGTGGATAGAGTGCCAGGCCTGAGAACAGAAAAAAAACCCATCTTCTTGAGTTCAAATCTAGTCTCAGATACTTACTAGCTGTGTGACCCTGGCCAAGTCACTTAACTCTGTTTGCCTCAATTTCTTCATCTGTAAAATGAGCTGGAAAAGGAGATGGCAAACTACTCTAGTATATTAGCCATGGAAACCTCAAATGGGGTCACAAAGAGTCAGACACTACTGAAACCACTGAACAGCAATGAATGCCAAACAACATTCTTTTCCCAAAAATAACTCCTTCCCAGCCCTATAAGGTGTTCATTTTCAAAGTCTAGAGAATCAGGCAAGAGCTGGGGCTCTTAACCATTTTTGTGACACAGATCTCTTTGGTAGTCTGGCGATGCCTACATCCTTAATGGAAGGCCATGCAAAGTTCCAGTTAGAATTTAGTGAAAGTAAAAATGTATTTTTCCCTCCCAGTTCCTTGAAATCTATCCATGAATTTCTAATGGTGGCTTGACCCCAAATTCAGAACCCCCATACAAGAGATTGGGTGTTTATACCAAACAACATTGAGTGAAAATAGTTTATTTCAAAAATCTTAGTTTAGTTTTAATGCTTAATAGTTTAAAACTGAACCAAGACTTTGGGAATATGCTGTATTTTATCCCAGGCAGGCCGATTGGGGCCAGAAAGCCATATGGCGTAAGTAAGAAAGAAACACCTAATGACCCTTTCCTCTCTCACCCTTCTATCATATTTCATCAATTAGACTCGTTTGAGTCAATATTCTCTTAAAGGTATGTAAATACCTCCCCTCACATTTATTCACACCTTGATACCAACTGATTTAATTAGATAATAATCTTTCATCAGTAAAAGGAAGGGGTCATGTTGGCAAAGGGGTTGGGATAATTTTTAAAACTGAGGAATTTCAGAGTGAGGGCAGCAAGGGATGGTGATGAATAGGAGGTGGAGGTGGTAGAGGAATTCAAAGATATGAGTAGGCCTCAAGAATTGGGATTATTTTGAAATTCAGGTGGCATCTCCTATAAACACTGCAAATCATTTCATGCACTGTGGCAGATGTGTCTGCTATCCGCTGCCTGTGCCTGTGAATTTGGAAATACTTTTCAATTCCACAAATTCTGGTCCACTGTGATTCAGCCCAGATTGTCAATTCCAGATTTTCTGTTCTCAATGATGAATTATCTGTACTGAGATGGCATTTGACTTGAGCATAGTCACACAGCTTGTAACTGTCAAAAGCGAGACTTAATCCAGATCTGTCCTGATTCCATATCCAGGGTTGCTCTTTCCTTTACTTGTTAGAAATTCCTAGATCTTTGACCTTATTGGTCATCTATTTAATACTCATTTTAAAAATGGGGAAATGTGGCATGCAGTCAGATGAAGAGCCATCAGGTCCAAATCCCTCCAAAACAGCCTTTTAAAAATCTAAGCTTTTCATTTTAGAAAGCTCTCTTTGCATTTAAAGAGTTTCCTTCTTTTCCTTATCATTTGGAGTACTTGTGGATGTACTTTCATGAGAACCTGGTTTTAGGATCACAAATCTAGAACTGGAATGGACCTAGAGGTGATCTCTTCTAGCCTGCTTATTTCAGAAATGAGAAAACAGAGGTCTAGAGAGGATAAGTGACTTGTACAACTCCACACAGGTTAACCAGCAAAGCTAGGATAAAAATCCAGGCTCCAATGCTCACTCCATTGAATGGCACTGACCTTTACCTCCCATTTCATTTTCCCTTCTGATGTCTCAAGGTATAAATTCATACTTCTCTGGTACATGTTTGCCCATGGTCAATACTCCCTCCAGCGTTGTTATGAACACTAAAATAAGAATGTCCCTTTCTCATTATTTTCTGACTCTTTATTCCACCATTGAATTCTTCTTTGTTGAGCAAAATTAGGTCCATAATAGCAGCTTTCCTCCTCACTAACATCATCTTCAGGAAGATGAGGTTAAAATGAAAGGAAATTTGTCAATGAATTTGAAAAACAAGTTTTTGGTGTAATTAAACTTTCAGTAGGTGGTTAGTTAGTGTGAATCCCCATCACTATCATAGTTTGCCTTAGTGCCAATTCTGTGGTTTGCACTAGAAAGCAGCATTGAACAAACACTAATTTAATGCCAACTAAATGCCAGAGATTAGGGATACAAAGTCAAAAGTAAAACTAACATTCCCTGTCCTCAACTACCACCCTGGAGAACCTTCAGTCACCTTCTGATTTGAGCCTTGCCCCTAAATCTTTCCATGGCAGAGAAGGGTTAGAGAGTATAGCACTTTTAACTTTTGAATAATATGTATTCTTCCATAGCTGTATCTTAGTCTTAGGTGCTATTCTACTAATGTCAAAGATAATTTATGAACTTGTTTTTACTGTGGAAGCAGAGCAGATGAGCTCTAGAAGAGATTTTTACAGATTATCTAGGGCATCTCACACCCTTGTAGACTTGAGGAAAGACCAGCTATGTTGAACTTTTCATCATGCTACCCCCTAAACCTGTACCTGCTACCTCTTCTCCTCCACCTCCTAGCTTTTCAGCTTCCTTTTGTGGGTAATCTTCCTCAATTATATTGGAAACTTCTTGAGTTTAGGGACTTTCTTTTTTTTTACTTGAATTTGTGGGGAAGTGCTTGGTATATAGTAGTCACTTATGTTTGTTAACTGACTCATCATGTCAACCTAAGTCTCTTCGAGACTAATCATTTCTGGTTCATTTGTCCATTCTTTGTGTGCCATTATTTTAAGGACCTTAACTACTTTGACTGTCCATGTCTGGATTCTCCCCTACTTTGTCAATGGCATTTCCAAACTGTCACCTCTAGAACTGAATGAAATACTTTAGATGTGTTTCAACAAAGGCAGAGCAGAGAAGGCTTATCACTTCTCTTGTCCTGGACAATATGGCTCACTTAACAGCACTTTTGTGGCACAGAAATTCGAGTACTGGACCTAGAATGAGGAAGACCTAGGTTCATACAACCTCAGATACAATCTGTGTGAGCCATGAAAGTCACTTAACTTCTGTCTGCCTCAGTTTCCTCATTTACAATTGGGAATAGTAATAGTACCAAACACCTTGAATTGTTGTGAGGATCGAATGAAATGATATTTGTAAAGCATTTGCAAGCCTTAAAGCAATACATAAATGCTATCATTGTCACTATCTTATTATTACTGTCTAAGATTCTATTACCTTTTTGGCTTCCACATCACACAGCTCAATAATAATATGGGCAGGCATGGTATGGTGACTGGAGTGGTGTACTTTGAGTCAGAAAGAGTTAGGTTCAATTATTACCTCCAATACTTACTAGCTGTGTGACTATGGATGTATTACTAGTCTTCAGTTTCCTCATGTGTAAAATAGTGAGGAAAATGACTTTCTAAAATACTATAAAGATTAAATGAGGCTCACAAATTATTCTAAAGCTAAAATGAAATAATACATGAAGAGTTTTTTGTGATATTTAAAGAGCTTGATATAGAAATATGTTCCTATGAAATTTGGTTCACAGTCCCCTTAAAACATCCATCTCCTGGTCAGTCAAATTTCTATCTAGTCAAGCATCAACCATCTTGCCCCTGTTGAGAAGATTTTTTTAAACACACTTATAAAACTATGTATGCATTCTTATTTATTTTTTATTAGATTTGGGTAGGTGTTTTAGCCTAGAGAGATTAAAAAAAAATTCTGTCATATCTGACTTAGGTTAAAGCAATTGTTTGAGGAGAGAGGAAAAGGGAGAGGAAAGAAGGAAGGAAGGAAGGAAGGCAGGAAGGGAGGGAGGAAGATCAAGTCTTTCCTTAACTTTTCCTCTATTCTAATGTACTTTGTTTTTACTTCTTTTACCTTAACATGTTGTGTGTCCTGATTTCTTGACTAAGACCTAAAGAGGCCAGGGGTTAACTAGATAGAAACATATATTTAAATTAGGGCAGACAGCTACACCTCACCCTGAAAATTAGGAATTTTCCTAACTAAGGTCTCTGATTAATTGGCTGTACTAACTTTTGCTCTGGCATAAACTATATAAAGCAACAGAGAAGGGGACCAGAGAGGTAGCAGGTAGACCAGAGGGACCATTACATTTACTTTTTTTAGCTTCTAGGCTAAAAAAAGCAAACTAAGTATTGTAACTGGGGTGTGGCTGATTAAATCTCCATAGATAATGGGCTAGAAAGAAGGAAGTCGTGATAAGTACTGGCCCACTGTGCCCTCCACTTCAGTACCTTCAACCATTACTTCTGTTATCAAGCTGTTCAGAACTGGAAGAAGAGGTTCTAATTGCCCTAAAATAAACAAAGGGATTTTTAGCTAATGACACCTATGAGAGGGACTCATTGTTTTTCTTACCAGTAAAAAGCCAATCTGACTTGCTTGTAGCACTTATTTTGGGAGGGCTGATTTTGATTTTATTGATTTAAAGTAGATAATAACAGATAACTCTGTGCATATTTCAAATGTGGCTATTAAATTTTCTACAAAATTTAGCATGCTTAGAAGGAATGATTGCTAATTATATCATCAATATATGTAATCAAGCAATCTTTCCTGAGAATATTATATTTTATGGTTATTGCTGAAGCTCCAAATGTTTAGTATAAACTCCAGAAGTTCAAAATGTCATAACATTTAACAATATTTTTTTTTCTGCTACATAAATTCAGACCCCAAAAAGCTACAATTAATGTCAATATTTTTGCCTTGGATTCAATGCCATAATATATTATGCACATAATCTTTTCCACCCAGGAAACAATGACCTGCAGGACATTTTTCAAGATCAGTCACTATTTCTGAGATATTCTAAATATTTCTTTCAGAGTTTTTAATGTATAAATTTACGCCATCATCATTCTTTACATCCTGGAATAAGGATTGAGAAGCTAATGCTTTCTTAAATTATTAGAGTATTGTGAAGACTTTAAAGAACTAGGCCCTTTCTAATGACTCAAATAATATATTATAAACTACCAGATATGACCACAACATTGTAGTTATTCTAAATGCCATTTTGTAATCTTGATATATATGCAACTCTCTATCTCTATCTGAAATAGAGATATGTCTATATGAATGAATATATGTATATATGTATACTACACTTGTATATTTTGTGTATCTATGTTTATATGTATGTGTATATATGCATGTATACACACATATAGAAACAAACACATATAGAAACATTTTCATCTCTTGCTCTTTACTTTCATGGTTAAAGTCTTAAGGGAAAAAAAAAACATTTGCATTATCTTCAGACTACTAGATATATAAAATCAAAAGAAAAAAATTGATAAAATACAACTTGTTCTTATCATTTAAAAAGAAATGAAGAACTTTAATTTTGGTCACAATTATTTCATAGGCAAAGATTTTAAACTATTTTATGCATATTACATGCTCATCCTACAATTTCACTGACAGGTTTGGTCCCCCAAATTTGACTAAGCTCTAGGAGCAGGTCTGAGATTACCTAGATACAGTAGTATCTTTCTAGTGTTGTATGTCATAAGCTGACCCTTTGGGATCCCCCTCTGCCCTCAACCACCATGGGTGTCTATTAATCAGCAAGTTAGCTTTTAGAAAGATGTATTTACTAAGGTAAGGCATCTAGGTGGAGGAGTAAATAGAGTGCTGGGGCTGGAGTTAGGAAGACTCATTGTCCAGAGTTCAAATCTGGTCTCAGACACTCACTAGCTGTGTGACTCTAGGCAAGTCACTTAACCCCACTGGCTCAGTTTACAAGATAGAGAAGGAAATGGCAAAAAACTCCAGTATAGTATTTTTGCCAAGAATACTCCAAATGGGCTCAGAGTCAGACACAACAAAAACAACTGAATGATAACAATTTACTAAGATGGAATAGTAATAACTGTTAATATAAACATTCCCAAAGTCCACTCACACTGTACCTAGTACATACATAGTTCAGAGAAGAGAGGGTTCACACCTAGAAAACAAATTAACAAAGGGGCAACTTATAGCTCACTGGAATTTCTTTTGCTGGAGTCCTCAAGATAGTGATCTCAATTTTTTTTAAGGACTCTTTTTTTTTTTCCCTGAACTACTTGTAGAGTTTTGAAACTACCTTTCTTCATCACATCTGTCCTAGGCTCTTGATACAGGCATGACTGCTAATTCTGGTTGTAATAGGACAGGGCAACCTTGCTGATATGATACTGATGGTAATAGGAAGCCCCTAGGGTTTATTGAATAAAGGAGTTGTCATAGTAAGACCTGTGCTTTAAGAAAATCAATTTATAAGCTGAGTGGAGGATAGAGGGGAGTGGAAAAAGCCTTGAGGCAGAGACAAAATAGAAGCCACTACAATAGTCTAGGTTTGAGGTGATGAGGGTAGAAGTAGTGTCAGAGGACAGAAGGGGACATATATGAAAGATGATGAAAAGGCAAAATCTATAGACCTTCACAACTAATTGGATGGGGAAAAGAGAGGAATCAAGGAAATGTTGAGTTTGAAGTGTTATTTTTTTGGACAATTGGTACTTCTTGTATTTATATTTGTTGTTTCTAACAGCACAGTAATATTCCCTTATATTTCTATGCCATAATTTGTTTAGCTTTTCCTCAATCAATGGACATCTACTTTATTTTCAATTCTTCGCTGACCCCCAAAGTGCTGCTCTAAAGATTTTGGTATATATGGAGACTTTCTTCTTACAAAGATCTCCTCGAGTCCCTACATAGTAATGGAATCTCTGGGTCAAGGACTTAATTTTATCATTGGAAAACCAGAGATTTAGATAACTTCCTCTAGTCTAGTTCTAAGTCCTGTGTTCTTATGTTAAAATATAGAATGTTAAAATATCAAAATACAAAATAGGCATTATGCCACAGTTCTATGCATCCTACTCAATGACATAGTGATACAAGATTCAGGATTATAAAAAAAAGTTGTTAGATGAATATCTTTCCCCCCCAAAAATAGGGATATTTTAGAACAGTCCTAAATTAGACAATTGGGATTAGTTCAAGGTTTAAAATGTATTAAACACTTGTCAGCTGTAAAATCCATTTAAATGCAACTTTATTAATAAAAAAATAGAACACAATTCTAGAATTTAAAAGAATATAAAATATTATTTCCAAAATTATCAAAAAAGAAACTCTGCTACATCAGAAGCCATTCCCTAGAGGACAGTAAAAGGTAAATCAATCTTCTAACCCGATTTCTCCCCAGGCTAAGCCTTTTATACTTCTGGCAACAGCAGAAAAAAGCTAGCTTCTTCCTGGGCCAGCCTAGTTAACTTAAATCAACCCCTTAGCCACAAAATCCTAGGCAGGGCTTTTTCATAGAAAAGCTGGGAGGAAGAACAAAGGGGCAAGGACAAATGCAAAAGAACGAGGAGTCTCAGACTACAAATGAGTTAAGACTGCAAATACAATCCTGTCCTCAAAAATACCTAGCCTGGGTACCTATTCCTCATAACATTCTGTAACATTAAACAATCTCCCACTAGAGTGAATGACAAATGTCCAGAACTACGAACCCTGACTACAAATAAATCCTCACAAATCCATTAGTTGCATCTGACTTTCTTTTGATTAGAGTTCTCAAAGGAAGTAGATTTTGTGGGGAACTTGTAACCTTGAGGCATCACTTGTGGACCTAGAGGGCCACTTGAGGCCTCAAAGCCACTGGCTCCCCACCCCTGGATCTACACCCTAGAGCTCTAGGAGTCAATGGGCCATCTAAAGCTAGCATGCAGCTTGGACTAAACTGGTTACTTTGGATTCTGCTATGGTACATATGTCTTTAATTCCTAAGCCTGGGTGGAGCAAGCAGAGATGACCTTGAGGTAGTAGATGCAAATATTTTACACTCTTTCTAAAAGAGTTTTAGAGAATCAGAGCATCACAGAATTAAAGCAATCTCAAAGGTCCTCAAGTCCAACTCTCTCTGAAAAATAATCCCTTTTGCAATATCCAACATAGAATTTATCAAGTCTTTGCATGACTGCTTTCAATGAGGAAGAACTCACAAATTTGTAAGCGAACTCACAAATTTGTAAGCGAACTCATTTTTCACTTTTGAATAGCTCTAATTGCTAGTAAGTCTGCCTTTGTATCAAGATTCTGTTTGATTCTTTGTAGCTTTCAGTCATTCCTACTAGTTTTGCCCCAGGACAAAACAGACCAAGTTTAGTGTTTCTTTCAGGGTACAATCTATAAAATACTTGAAGACTGCTTGGTTGTCTCCATTATGCCCTTCCCTTATCCAGGTTAAAAATCTCTAGTTCCTTCAATTTAGCCTTAATATGACATGAACTCAAAATCTTTCCTCATCCTGGTTAATCTCCTCGATATGTCCTCTCTAGTTTATCAATAGCCTTTCTAAAATGTGGTGCAAAAGACTGGCCCACAATACACTAGTTGTAGTCTATCTCATACAAAGTAGAGGGCAAGAATCACCTATTACTTCCTCATTCCCAGAAGGCATCCCACTGATGGTTTGCATTTCTCAATAAAGCCTATATTTTAGTGTTTCAGCTCTATAATAGGTATTTCAAGGCATGACACCTTGAGATAATCATTCAGTATCTTTAGATCTATAATCTGGTGAAATCCAAGTCTCATCCCAAGTATAAAAAACATGAGGATATTATTTTTCTTACTGTACAGCTGGATTTTTATTTTCTGCTTTGCACAGGGTATTCAAGGAACATCTTAACCACAGGTTAAAGGCAACAAGGTGGCACATCGGTTAGAGTACCAGGCCTGGGGATCTGGAGTCAGTACAACCTGAATTCCAATCTGACCTCAGACACTTAGTAGCTGTTTGACCCTGGGCAAGTCATTTAACCCTTTTTGCCTCTGTTTCTTATCTGTAAAATGAGCTGGAGAAGGAGATGGCAAACTACTCCAGTATCTTTGCCAAGAAAACTCCAAACAGGAGTCACAAAGAATCAGGCACAGCTGAAATGACTGAACAACATCCTTTTCTACACAAAATACCTGCTTGAAGAAAAATAATTTTCCCCTGCATGATGTTTCAGCACTGGATAAAAAGTAACTATGATTAGATTTGTCAGGATTTGGTGCCATATGTTATATTGTGTTTTACCTAATAAGGAGATTGCCCCTTAGGGTATTACCCTTCTCCTGAAACAAAACAAGGTACAACTGCTGTATTTAATTTAAGGAGATGATATACTAAAAATTGAATGTTAGCAACCTGTAATGTGCAAGGTTTTGCTGGTAATTAAAGGATAAATTTTATGATATACAGGAAGACTGGGGCTCAACTGTTAGATGCTTGCAGATGCCTGAGTGGCAAAAATTAGCCTTACATTTCATCATAATCCATGTAACTGAACTGGAAAAGAATCATGTGTCTTTCTTATCCTTAATTGTGCTGGACTTACATACACAGAGGCCAGTGTTTTATAAAGTGCTAGATGTAAGAGTTGATAAAACTAAAGCCTTCCAATTCTTCAGGGAGAGATTTTGCTTCTAATGGAAGGGAAAATGACAGTGTCGTGAAGTGGACAACATTACTATGTGCAGTTTCCCAACATTAATAACATCTCTTTCCTCTTAAGGAGGGAGTACAATATGCAACATTCTTTTTCAAGCTAATTATGAAATTGCCCTACAAATAATACCTCTCATATGGCATTCCATTTCCTGTCTCCATGGCTTGAACAAGATGTCTCCCATAGCTATCTTTCTGCAATAATTTTATATCGTTATCTCGTCACATGCTCTTCATTCTGGCCCAGAAGGCCTATTTGCTGTGTTCAGTACATAACATTCCATTTCCCAGATTCACCTCTCTCTTTTTTTGAATTTTCATATTTGTTTTTCCAATTACATGTAAAAACAGTTTTTAATATTTATTTTTTAAAAAAAATTTTGACTTCCAAATTGTCTCCCTCATCCTTCTTCTCCTCTCTCCTTGAGAAGACAATTTGATAAATATTATATACATACAGTCATGAAAAACATGTTTCCATATTAGTTATGTTATGAAAGCAAACACAGACTAAAAGTAAATGAAAAAAAATTAAAGTAATAAAAAAGTATGCTTCAATTTGCATTCAGACTCCATCAGTTCTTTTTGTGGAGGTGGATGGCATTTTTCATCAGGAGTCCTCTGGAATTGTCTTGGATCATTGTGTTGCTGAGAATAGCTAAGTCATTCACAGTTGATCACTGTACAGTATTGCTGTTAGTGTGTACCATGTTCTGCTTACTTCCAGCTTCACCTCTTTACAGATTACTATTAGCTATCATTACTTTTTCTTTGAGGATAGATTCTTTCCTTATAGCCACTTCAAAGAACCCTTAGATCCCTTCAGGAGTCAATTGTTACACAATACCTCTTCAGATCTTCCTATATCTAAGTGCTCTCCCCAGCCCAGATTACTTTGGATTTACTTTCATACAGGTCATATAAATGTGTATATGCTAGTTTTCCCATCCCCCAAAATAGATGTTAAAGTTTTTGAAGATAGGCATGATTTTTTTTTCTATCATATCTTCAATACCCAGTCTAGTAACTACAATATCATATATACTTGTTGACTTGAATCAAAAATTAGAAATGTCAAAGTCACTCAACATGGGCCAGATGCTGCAGACCAAAAGACCAGCATGAAATAATAGCAGCCTTTCAGAAGATTTCATTCTAAGAGGAGAGACAATTTGTAAAATGTAGGTATATAGAAAAGACATACACAACACATTCAAGATTGGTTGGTTGGTGGGTTGGTTGGTTAATTATTGCCCTTCATTCTTGAAGAAGATCAAAATAGCATCACTATGCTACAGTCATGTTATGGTGTGTCAGACTGACTGATCAGACCAATACAATCTCATAATGTTCTACCACAGGTAGGGCATAAATAGTCATATGAGCATTTGGGGTGGATTCTCTAAATTTGAGCATTTCACATTTCTTTTGAGCCATTTCAATTTTGCTTTGCTCATAGAGCACAGCACCTTCACTGATGAGGGCATGCCATACTGGCCAGTTCTGTGCCAGTGTCTCGCATGTCACACAATTCAATTCCAGCATCCTTGAGAGACCTTGAGAGTGTCCTTGTATCACTTCTGATCTCCATGTGAGTACTTGCCCTGTGTGAGTTCTCCATAAAATAGCCTTTTTGGCAAATGCACATTTTGCATTTATATATGTGGCCAGCCCATTGGAATTGCACTCCCTGCAGTAGAGTTTGAATGCTTGGCAGTTTAGTTAGAGAAAGAACTTCAGGGTCTGGTAACATATCCTCCCAGGTGATCTTCAGAATCTTCCCAAGACAATTCAAATGGAAGTAATTCAGTTTCCTGGCATGGCACTGTCTGGATTTCACAGGCATACAACAGAAAGGTCAGCACAATGGCTCTGTAGACCTTCAGTTTGGTAGTCAGTCTAACTGCCTCTTCTCTCCCACACTTTCCTTCAGAGCCTCCCAAACAATGAGCTAGCTCTAGCATCAACCTCATTATCAACATGTACATCCCTGGAAAGTATACTACCAAGGTAAGTGAATTTATCCACAGCATCCAAAACTTCTCCATTTGCTGTAACTGATGGTTCCACATATGGATGGTGTGGTGGTGGTTGATATAGCACCTGTGTTTTCTTGGTGTTAGTTGTTAGGCCAAAATTAGTACAAGCAACAAAGAACTGATCCATAATCTGTCGCACATCATCTTCAGAGGTTACATTGAGTGTACAATCATCTGCAAATAGAAAATCATGCACCAACCATCCTTCCACTTCGGGGAGGGGATAGGCTGGATGCTGAAGCAACTAGGACAGGCCTACTGCATATGGTGCTCTTGAGCTGGATTTGAATGAAACAAAGGAATTGCAAAGTACAAAGTAGGGAGTGAGTCCAGGTTTGGCAGGCAGGGGTTTATTCAGTGTAGAGGTTTGGAGAAGAGATTGTGAGGAATAGTCTAAAGGCCAGTTTGGCTGAAACAAAGAGTATTTAGAAGGGAACGTTGTGTAACAAGGACGGACAGGTATGGTGGAACCTCATCAGGTTAAATGGAAAATTGAGGATTATATTTGATCTTGACGGTGATAAGGAGCCACGACAGTTTACTGGGCAGGGGGAAACATAGCCAGACCTGTCCTTTAACAAAAATCACTCTAGTGGTTCTGCGGAGAACAGGTTGGAATGCAGAGGGATTTAAGGCAAGGATACTAATTAAAAGGCTTTTGCAATATGCCTCCATTGTGTGAGGCAATGAGGGTTTGAACTAACACGGTGGCTGTAAGAACATAGAGAAGGGGATATATGTGAAAGATGTCAAAAATTTTGAATAGGGAGAAATAAAAGCTAAGAGGGGTTGTGAACCTGGGTGACTAGAAGGATTGTGATGTCCTAGCTATGAATATAAACACAAAAATATAGGTTACTTATGGAACTTGGAGAATTTGGACCTGTTCCCTCATTTCCCCACTCAGTACAGCACTTGGAATCGTAATAGGAGGGCAGAAATTTAAAGGGTGGAGGGAGCTCCATTGAAGTTTTAAGGGTGAGTACTTGGAGCACATTCATCTCTATATCTACACATATATGTACGTATATGTACTTTATATGTTTAGTGTCCCCATCAGAATGTAAGTTCCTTGTTAACAGAGAGTTAATACATTCTTTGTATTTGTTTCTTCAGTGCCTGGCACACAGTAGGTGGTTAATAAATGCCTGTTGATTGATTGACTTATTGATACATAAATATTATACAGAAAACTTAAAGAAATACCTTCCTAGTGCTAGAGCTATCCAGGCTCTCATTAGATGCTGATATACACTATGCCCACTTCTGATTTGTATAACTCTGACTATGAAAGAAAGTGATCCCCAAGGATGTCATCAAAGCAGTGACAGATATTTCACATAATTCTTGTAGTAAGAAATAGAAGTTTAATGGTCAGAAATGGCCATCTCAAAGGTTACAGAGATAAATTGTAAGTGCATGCTAAGTATATAAATATCCCCTGCACCAGAGACCCAAGCATAGATGTGCCTAATAAGTGAAGAGCTCTCTCTTTACTTCAGATATAAAATTTTATTTTCATTAAATGTTCAGGAAAAAAGTCTATCTTTTCTACGGTTCCTTTTTGGTTTATTATTTTGCTCACAGACTTCCTTTATTGCATGTATGAGATTATTGATTTAGTGTCCATTAGTGTGTCCCTGGTATCTTTACATAATTGAGAGGATTCTAACAAAGGACAATGTGCTTGCCAAATAAGAAACTAGCATTCAGAATGAATCAATATGCATCGTTTTATATATAACTTCAAGGGTCCTTGTTTATGATTCACAATAAATTCAGTCAGGAGGGGTTCTGAAGAGATTTCCATTTCAATTATGCATGCCTCATTATCATACTTTTAGTGAAGCAGAAAGTGCATTACAAGGTGAGAGCTAAGTGGGTAAGAGAGAAAGCACAAATTTATAAAAAAATAAAATATTCTTGATGTACTTTAAGCACTGAATGAAGGATATAAAATACATCAGGCAGGCATATATTCTGCCCTTCTGCTTTTGGAAATGTCTGTACTGATTTCAAAAGAGTGGGTCTCCTTAAGTCTCCCAAGAGAAGAGTCCATGAAAGGATTTTATGATATGAAATCCATAATTAAACATCTTTTCAGTGGTCATCAAAATCTCCAAAGAAAGAATATGAGACAGGACAACTTTCCTTTGGCCAGAAAAAGGAATATACTGAAAAAAATCTGAAGGGATTGTAGGGAGATGGCAACATGCTAGGCACAGAGGTTCTCCCATTTTTGGCTAACAATTCATTGTGACTTAAAGATATATAACTCTACTGGGCCACCCAGAGAATTACCATTAGATTTCCTTTACCCAAGCCAAAAATCCATAGAGGGTCCTCTAGATTCCATCACAGATCCAAGACAGGACAGGTCCAGAGTGCAGCAAAGAGGCCAGCTATCTCTGGAGTTTGTCAGGGGTCCCAGAACTACCCTTCTCTCTCCCTGCCTCTGATTTACTGAGCGCTCAAGTCAAACTAAGCCCCCAAACCTTCCTTACCCTAGGCCTTTAGTTGTAAGTCAGCAATAGCACACTGAGCTCAAGTCTTGCAGGGACCTGAGTTTTCACAAATATTCTGGAAGCATTAGCTCTGCTCCGGAGGGAATAGCCTTGAGGTATTACTGTGCAGGTCTAAAGCAGCACTTCTAGAAACAGAGTTTGAGGCTGGTCCTGTTCCTAGAGGACCCCAACCCAGTCCAGGCCTAGCAAAGCAGAGCAGCCTCAAATGACAGTAGTGGCCATCTCCAAGCTGTAGGAGAAAGGGCCCAGTCAAAAATCCACCCTTAGCACTTCCAGAAACTCTATAGTGGGAACCCAGCCCAGGAGTAAATCCTGAGCTTAGAACCAAGGGGGAAGGACCTACACTGAGTACAAAGTAGTGAAAGGTTCCCTGGAGCCATGTGACAAGAGCAAACCTTCAGACAATGTCCCTAGAAGGAAGAGTTCCAGTGTCCCTAGAAAGTAAGACTTAGTATGGCCCACTACTCTCAGGCCTACCAAGTCAGTTGCAAAACTTATAAGCACTGCTTACCCCTTGAGCAAACCAAGGAAAATTTAAATAATTATGACTAAGTACCTCGGTTGGAAAAATATTCAGTTGATACACTTACCCTTCCCCACCAAGAAGAAGAATACCTCACAAGCCCAGGTAAAGCCTCAGGGGTAAAAAATAAAAAAAAAAAACCATTAAATTTTAATAAAACAAAAAAATACCCTGACCACAGGGACTGAATGAGTCCCTGTAGGAATGGAAGAATACACATAGAGTGGAGAAGCTAGGGAACAAAATCTTGCTGAGGATATTGACACCTTATAGTAAGACAGAGAGTAAAGAACACATTCATTGTCAATGTATAGAACACTGGAAAGGGGAATCAAAGAAGCTTCTGAAATGTCTCTTCTTGATTTCTTTAAGAAGAGGCAGATAGAACAATGCACCAGGAGTCAGGAAGATAGGAATTTAAATCCCACCTCCAAACCTTGCTTGCCGTATTATCATGGACTAATCACTTAAATTCTCTTGGCCTCAGTTTCCTCATCTCTAGAATGGGAATAACTATAGTACCTAAGTCACACAATTGTTATGAGGAGCAAATGAGATTTCATATATATATATATATATATATATATATATATATATATATATATATATATATATATATATATATATATATATATATATATATATATGTAGAGAGAGAAACAGAGACACTCAGAGAGACAGACAGAGAGCACATTTTGGACATCTTAAGCATCTTAATTGTTAATTATTTTAAGTAGATCTCCAAAGGTTGTTTCCCAATCTATGATTTCATAACTAAACAAGACTTGGAATAAGAAGGACTTGAGTTCAGTTCCATCTTCTGACATTTACCAAGTGTGTGACCCTGGGCAAATCACTTGCCACTTCTGAATGTATCTTTCCATTATCTATTCTAAGAAGACACTAGTACTCACACAGCCTACTTTTCAAGGCTGTTGTGAAGAACACTTTTTGAAAACCTTAACACGTTAACATGTAAAAGATTCTGGGTGGAGAACTAGCCTAGAAGCTGTAAATTTTAGGTTCAATTTACACCTCCTATAAAACCTGGATGTATGATTCTTATCTAAGGTGATTGAGTTGCCCTGTGGAGAAGGCACTGACCAACATGGGTAAGGGAGTATTTCTCATAACAATGAAATCACAGGTCTAGTCCCTCCTGACTTTTCTTCTTATTAGAATGGTCTGATTCCAACTTCAGATAATTTTAGAATACATATGCACACTGATTTTAGATAAGGATATTTCCACAGGTGTTAATTAGATTTTAATACAATGACTGTAGTATTAATGCGATTGAAGATCTTCCCCACCCATTTAATAGGCCTCAGGTGGGCCTAGGTGGGAAAGCTAGATTATACCCTTGTTTGTAAGTAGGCCTAAAGCTCCAGTTTACTAGGTGCTAAACTGATGTGGGTGTGAAGCCCTCAGGACCCAAAGGGGAGTTGCTAAGACCAGAGCCAGTGGTATGTGCACTGAGTTCTGATCAATTATGAATTTAGCCAATCAGAGATCTGTTTCCTAGCCAATCAGATACCGTCTAGGTTGTAAAAAGGAGAGCCCAGAGTGTGAGAGAAGCAGAATTGAAGGGAAGCAGAATTGAAGAGGAGAAGATAATTGAAGAGCAGCAGAACTGAGAGGAAGACATTGAGGCAGCAGACAATCAAGAGGGCACTGAAGAGCAGACATTGAGAAAACCAGCATTGGCAGAGCTGCAGAAGAGAGTGTAGAGCAGAGAGTTAGGGTTCATGAGTGATTGTTTATAGGAAGGCCCTAGCAGGGCCTTATAATTTCCTTGTTAGTATATTGAGGTGGCCTTACTGGTTTTAGAATATAATTGCTATTATATCGAATTGGAGATATTGGTCCTTGGGTTTGATCCTCGGGAATCTAAATAAATTTTATACTTCTTCTGCCTTCTACATAGAGTTCTTCATACTTCACAATTCCAAATCATTCAAGAATGTTCATGGTCATCCTTGAGGTCATGAATCTTGCCTTATTGATATAATGCCTTAAAAATAGAAAGCTGACAATAGAATGTAAATGATGAATGTTATTATTCTAGTTGTATAGTATTATTTAAAAATCTAAACAACATTGAGATCTAAAGGAGCTTAGGCCTGTATCACCTTTGCCTTGACTAATGATAATCTCCTAATGTTTTCCTATTTCTATTCTTTCTCTCTCTCTCCCTTCAATCCTCCACATATCTGTGAAAATAGTCTTACTAAGACACTGTCTAGCAACATATTTGGCAGAAAATGAAATACAAACTCTTCAGTCTGGCACTTACGGACCTCCATAATCTGAGTCAAACTTAATTTCCCACTCTTCTTTATTTTTTATCATATTGTAACCCTTCACATATTCTACACTGAAGTTATGAATGCCGGCTATTTCCCAAATTCAGTATTCCACAGCTCCATCTAGCCTAGGTATTCTGCTTAAGTAAGTAAAAAGTGAATACATTGGGTGGATCCCCTCTAGCAAATTGAAGAAAGTCCATGTACTACTCTTTAGTACCACAGGATGAACAGGCATGGATGGGTTGTCATGTTTATCATTGGAAAATGTAACCAAATCAATGAGATCCCAGAGGTATCCGAGTATATGACAAATTTCATCTTATACAGTTTAACCCAGCATTCTAGACTGTCAAGAACTTAACATATTCTGATTCTGTCACAAAACATGTCAACAATTCCTCCTTTGTTTTGTCATCTATAAATTTACTAACCTTAATAACTAAGCTTTTTCTAAGCAATTAATAAAATCATTAAAATCCAGAGACTGAAAGAAAGCTCCCTGAAACACTTCGCTAGAGACTTAGTTCAAGGCTTATGGGAATTCCTTCAGGTATAGCCATTGAACTACTTCCAAATCCAATTAACTCTACTCTCTTCTAAACCATGCCTACTCCATCTTTTTTGACAACAAAAGCACAAGACTTAGTTAAATGCTTTACTAAAATCTAAGTAGATCTGACTAAACTGAAACTGTTTGGGTTATGTTTTTGTATCTCTTGCACATTATGCAAAATAGGACCTTGATAAGAGTCTTTAAATTTGAATTGAATAAGTATTCTTACAAGAGCTAAAACATTTTATATGTTAGAACAACGCATAAATCATTGAACTTTCTGTATGAAAATTACGGTGACACATGCCTCGGTTAGAGTCAGGGCCTGAAGAAAGTTCGTCATTATTTATTCTTTTGTTAGTGTGAACAATTCAAGACTGCATTACCTTATAGTTTTGGATCCATGTTTTGTGTAATAAGTCTTGACATTTTTAACTTATGAAAGTTTTTTTTTTTTAAAAACCTAAAATGCCAGTATTCATCTAGAAAAGATGAAATTAAACTTATCTTTAAGGCAAGATGAAAAAGTCAAAGTTAAATTAGTTTTGTGAAAATTTTTTAAGGATGAGCAAAGTGAACTTGATAAATCGTATTTGCTTGATTAAAACAACATATTCCTCCTACTAAACACAATTTAGGATTTAATAACCGCAGAGTTAAATATCAGTCACTACCTTCACTATCAAAATTATCATCTGATTGTACTGCCAAGGATAGTATTACAATAATTTACAATGTACCTCTATTTATTCAATGGTTATATCCCTGAACATATGGCTATAAATCAAATGATATATTGGATATATTTGGACAATGAGAGAGGTTTTTCTTTTGAATTAACAATAATTTTGTAAAGAGAATAATTATTTACTAATTCATTTTTCAAATCTAGATTTTTATACATTACATTTTTCTAAGGGTATGAATCAACCTACTATACTAGGTTTCTAATTATAACTCCAAATCACAAGATTTTATAGTGGCATTCTAATTGTTGATTTCATTTCCTCAAAAACCCATGTAAGTATTCATGAAATGTTTTTCAGTGAAAAGTTTTCTAAAAGAGTATGGATTAGCTGTTGTTGTTTTTCAGTCATTTTTCAGGTGTGTCCAACTCTTCATGACTCCTTCGGGAGTTTTCTTTGTAAGTACGCTGGAGTGGTTTGCCATTTCCTTCTCCATCTCACTTTATAGATGAAGAAACATATAGCTATGGCCTGATATGAAATCATGAAGATGAGTCTTCCTGACTCCTTGCCCAGTATTCTATCCACTGCACCACCTGACTGCCCCAGTAAGTTACAAATACACCAATTTAGCTAATGATGTTTAGAGGGGGAGAAAATAAAGAAGGAAGGAAGGAAGGAAGGAAGGAAGGAAGGAAGGAAGGAAGGAAGGAAGGAAGGAAGGAAGGAAGGAAAGGAGGAAGGAAGGGAGGAAGGAAGGAAGGTAAGAAGGAAGGATGGAAGACAGACCAAAAATCCCTCTGTTTTCATACTTAAATCACAATGACATACATTTCAAATTAATGGTAAATGGGCATGTATTTATACACACACCCACACACATACACAGAGTAAAAACAACTTTGAATAAGTAAAAGTTGACAAGGAAAGCTCATATTAGCACAAAGATTTTTATAAACCTTTACTGATGAAAGTTGCTGCTATTTGTCCTTCATTCTTGAAGAGGACAGTGACATCAGGGAGGAGATGCTATGACATGCAAGTGAATTGGATTTAAGGAGGGAAGGGTGTGGAAAGTCACCAGTCTCACTTTGTCCTCAAGAGCCATCTGGGTCCAGTGGCCAGATTTGGATCAGGACAATTGGAGATGGCCCAGGATGCAGTGGTGGTGGTGGTGGGGCAGTTAGGCAGAGTGGCCTTTTTAAACTAAGGTCTTTGGCAATTCTCAGTCTGACTGAGGCAGTGCCCATTCAGTGACTAAGGCTAAATAAGAAATGAGGCAAAGAATGTCCTCTTAAAAAATGATGAAATATGACAGATAGCTCAAGGCCAAGCAGAGATCCCTGGCCCACTTTACTAAAGAACTTCCAGGTTGACCCCAATCCATTAGTGATTCTTCATAGGACCTGATTCTGAATGCATTTATTTCTTTCATTGTCTAGAACTACACTTTTATATGTTTTTGATCAATCAATACAATTTTATTTGAGATGATTTTCATATCCAAAGACACATGATTTATATATTTCTTTCTAAAATAGAAAGTATCTTAGATCCTGTACCACATGAATTCAATTTAATTCTTCAGATTTTTATACAAGAATATAATCTAGATAGTTTAAATTTAGTCAAATCTCCTTAGATTTTTAGCAAAGCATTTGAAAAGTATCATGCTTTTGGTATGGGAAAGTTAGAGAGATGATAAGGAATAGAATAAAGTGGATAGGGAACTAAAGTTATCCCTGTCACATCATGACTTTCCCTACATTGTTTCAATATATTGCGGGTCAGCATAAGAAATTAAATTGGAATTTGGGGGGAGTCTTGCAGGAGGCTGCAGACAACACAGAAAAAGTTTAGAAACTCAGAAATGCATAAAATATATGTACAGTATTATAGAATATCAACATATTTTGTCTTTTAGTACCATAAATATACATAATTTCTTCTTCTCTGGTATGAAGGAAAGGCCAAAAATTTTTACATGGGTTTTGCTGATTGTGGGGCACTGCACCCCTAACCCCTACGATGTGGAAAGGATATTTGTAGTTGAGTGGCTGGTTGATAAGTTAGTCTCTGATGGAGTGCCTTAGTCAGCTCTCCTCAATTTTGTATAATTTAACATTTTTATTGACTGCTTTGACAAAAGCATGGTTGCTAACTCATAGATGACAAAGGCAGGTAGGAACAGCTGACATGTTTCATGATAGAGTTGGGATCTATAAAGATCTTGACAGGCTAGGACATATGGACAAATCAAATGAGATATGAACTTTCTCAAATACTTAAATGCATCAGTTAACTTATCGATTTAGATGCTCTCTCCAAAGGGGCATACCACAACCCAACCTGTGTGACTCTTTTCTATAACCCAATAAACATGGATATATTGATGGACAGAAAAATGTAGAGGATGGTGGCCCTAAAGAATAGTTCTGTTGCCTCTATCTAGGACTGGTTGAATGGCAAAACTCCTAAAAAAAAAGTCATTAATAGCTCAGTGGAAACCTGGGAGCAGGGTTTTTGTTCGTTTGTTTTTGTTTTGTTTCATTTTGTTTTAGTGAATTGCTCCAGGTTATCTATATGTAGGCTTTAACTATTTAGCATTTTTGTCAGTGAATTCAATCAAAACAAAGATGATATACTTACCAAGTATGAAAATGATAGAAACTTAGGAGGGATGGCTACCTCACTAGAACCAGCAGATAAAGAGCTCTCCATAGGCTACATTTTTAGAAGGAAACTAATGAAGTATAAAATTTTATTCATAGGGTCAATGAATCTACTTTACAAATACAAAATGGGGAAGGAGTAGCTACATAATATTTCACCTGAAAATGATGTGGCATTTTAGTGGATTACAAGTTCATTATCTTTCAATAGTATTATTCAGTACAAAGGGTAAAAAAAAGGCTAAAGCAATTTTGGGTTGCATTAGAGTCAGGTCTAGTGTTCAGGACAAAAGGTGATCATTCTACTATCCCCTGGCCCTTCATCTAGAGCAAGAATTCTTAAACTTTTTTTCTTTTGGGGGGGGGGGTGTCCCGGATCGTTATGGCTGGCTGGTGAAGTCTATGGACATCTCAGAATAATGTTTTCAAATTCATAAAATAAAACACATAGGATTATGTGGGAAACAACTTATTTGAAATAGTAATAACTACTTATTAATAACTGTATAACTACATATTGGAAATAGTAATAGCTACACATTTTAAATAGTAATAACGACATAACATACATATAAAATATAATCATATATACACGTGTATGTACTTATACACACATATATGCGTGTGTGTGTGTTCATTGACTCCTAGTTAAGAACATGTTATCTAGATCCCTGTGTTTCATTTTGGGTGCCATATAGCTCAGTATTCCTAGAGGATCAAATAAAACATATAAAGTATTTTGCAAATATTAAAGTACCAAATTAAAATTAGCTATTAGGTATTAGAAGGGACTTTGGTAATCTAGAGAGCAAAGAGGCTGGAGAGTATTTTTGAAAGGTGGCAACTTAAATTGATAAAGGTCTTGAGATCACAGCATATGAGGAGTAGCTGAAAGAAAGGGAAAAGTGAGTCTTAGACTGGAAAGAAGGCTTGTGGGGAGTGGGGGGATGTGTGTGCATAGGTTTTTCTGTGTGTGTATGTGAGTGTGTGTGAGAGAGACAGAGAGACAGAGACAGAGAGAGACAGAGACAGAGATAGACAGAGACAGAGAGAGACTGAGAAGAGGGAACAGAAAAGGAAGGGTGAGGGAAAGAGGGAAGGAAGGAAGGAAGAAATGAAGGAAGGAAGGAAGAAATGAAGGAAGGAAGGAAGGAAGCAAGGAAGCAAAGAAACAAGGAAGCAAGGAAGCAAGGAATCAAGGAAGCAAGGAAGGAAGGAAGGAATTGTGATGGAAGTTACTTTATCTACAGACAGACAAATTAAGTGTTGATGTAAAGAAAAACTTCTTAACAATTATAATGATCCTAATGTATAGGGGGCTACCCTGGGAGGTAGTATGTTCCATTTCACTATGAGTATTCAAGAAAAGACTGGATTCTCTAACTCCCAACAGTACATGGCACAAAGTTTATTTCACTTAACAGCAAAGGAATATTTGGTAGAAAATATTTGACAATATTTCTTCATAAAATAAATTTGATACAATTTCATATATACAAATAGCTTATTAGATATATTCTGAGCTATCTCTTCTACAGAAATTTAAAGGCTAAAATATTTAGAAAACTGAAATCTATATCAAGTATAACAGTTGGCTTTTTGTCTAAGCCAGGTTAGAACCATTCCAATTTTTTTTAAAGTTGATTTAAATTTTATTACATACTGATTTATTTCTGTGAAGACAATGTACTCCCAGAAGGCTGCATGTGGTAAAGATGGCCTCTGTAAAAATGTAATCATTGATAATGATTTCAAAAACAACAATAAGACTGTTAAATTGATAGCAATTCTTATTCATTTTAAGAATGCCATGTAAATCTTCAGAATTTCTGTATAAGCCATAGAGAAAGTTTGTAGATCTAAACTTGTATACATAAATTATATACTATATGGTACAATATATAACATTTCTATGTGCTATATGTAATGTGTGTATGTTATATAAATAATTTGATATATAGAATATGTATAGATATATAGCTATGGATATAGAGTATGTATATATGCTATATATACATATACGCGCACGTACAGAACACATTATGATAATGTATATGCTTGTAAGTATATCACTGAAAAGTTTCCCAGTTTGGGATGAAACCTATAAAGATACATTAAAATTGAAATATATTATTATGCTAATATATTATTTGTAGGTTTTAAGAATAAATGTCTTTCATTAATTATTATTGCTTCTAAGAATATTGATGGTTATTCAGAAACCTTCCAAAGGTTTAGAAACTGAAACCCCAAATGTCATGGATTTTGAATAAGAGCAATCTCTCCTATATATTTGTAACCTCTGTGTACAAATACACCGATTGTAGATTTTGCTATTACATTCAATCCTTTTCCTACCATTTTTCACTATATATCTAAACTTGTTACCTAGAGCACTGTATGCACTATCCTAGAAATAATTAACTTTATCTAGTTTTCTTATTGAATTTAATATCTCCCCTCTGAATATCCTAATGTGATAGTTCTCTCCACCAGCAGGCAGCATATTTTATTTTATAACAACTACTACAAGAGGTATTTAAAAGCAATAAAGTTCAGCAAGTTTCTATTTCACAAATTCCCTGGTATTATTTTAGCTTTCTCTTTGTATTAATTGGGCCACCATTTATTTTTCCCATTCTGACTTACCTTCTTTTTCCCTTAGTCATGTAGTTGGAACAGTGGATAGAATGCTAGATTGGAATCAGGAAGGTCTAAGTTCAAATACAGCCTCAGACACTAGCTAGCTGTTTGACCCTGGGCAAGTTGCTTGACCTCTCTCTTTGTCTCAGTTTTCTCATGTATAAAATGAAGACAATAATAGCAATGACTTCCCAGGTTTGAGTTTATCTCTGTAACTCTATCTCCTGTTTATTCCCTCTTTTCTATTCCTATTGATTTCCTACAGGCTTTCTTATTTATGGGTTACATATATTGAAACAAATAGTTAACTGGTCTCCCATTCCTTTAACTGGTTCCTCCCTCCCTATGATCCATCCTGCAAATGGTTGCCCAATTAATCTCCCAAAATACTGTAGCTTGTCCAAGACCATAAAGGTAAGCATCTGGGGTAAGATCATCATAGAATTGCTTAAAGTGCTTAAGAGTCGAAAAAAAAACATCATCCTGTGAGTAACATGATAATGACCCTCTGATAATGACTTTGTAGGTCCTTAGATAATAGACATGGAGTTCATAGCTATGCTCTTAACTTTTAGCCTTTACTGAATGATAAATCTTGAAAGAGTTTGAACTCTAATGGGATTGCCTTAAAAAAAAGAGGCACCTTCATAAAGTGCTTTGAGCTGTAAAATGTCCCAAATATATTTTCAAATCAATGAAGAGTAGTTTGTCAGTACATAAATATTAATAAACTACTATGTGACAGACACTGTGATAAATGCTGGGAATACAAAAGGAAGGGAAAAATAAAACAGGCTCTGCCCTCAAGGAGCTCACATTCTAATGGGGGATTCAACAAGCAAACAGATAATACATACAAATGAGCTGTATATAAGGTAAAGAGTATATAACTCAAAGAGGACCTCAGAGTCCATGAGTTTGGGTTCTCTTGGTTGGAGCATTGTGACACTGTAATGGTCTCTACCTATTATCATCCCAAAGTTTCCACTTTAGTGTTTTCCGACCACCCAGGAGACTTCTCATGGGAGTCCTCCACTCTTTCTTTACCTTGAGCCACATATTCTTGGCAAACTATACTATGGTCACACTGGTAGGTTGCCCTGTTATAGCATTGGCTTTGCTGGTGTGTCCACTTTCTTATTTTCCTGTGAAGTTCTGGCTGATGTGTCTATTTGTTTATTTATTTTGGTAGATGTGGCCTGGAAGAAATAACCTAATATAGTTTTCATTGAATTTCTTGCATATTATTCAAGTGTACTGAAAGTTTTGCTGGAGTAAATTTATGGGAAAGCGAGGAAGAGAGGGAGGGAGGGAAGAAAGGAGGGAGGGGGGAGAAGGGGTAAGAGAGAGAGAGAGAGAGAGAGAGAGAGAGAGAGAGAGAGAGAGAATGATGGATGTAATGAAATAATGTCCCAAAGGAAAAAAAAGAAGAGGATGTGATGTCAGGGACATACTTGCAAGTATTAGCCTTTGAAAAGAGAACTAACATCTAATACTTCAAGGAAGAATGCAAAGAAGGATGGGAAGAGTGATATGGGAGCTTAGAATGGATGAACTCAGTTCTTAATAAATTAAGAGGAGTGAGGAGACAAGGTTTGGAACAATTGTTTTGGGGATTAGGATATAGATTCAATTAAAAATGAATAAAGTGACTGTCATGCAGAGGAGAGGGTCCTTTTGAGGTTAGATAACATGAACTTGCAATGGATCCAGTTAGTATGGTAATATCACTTTCTAAATCAGAATGGCTGACTAGTGGGAGGAGAGAGGAAAGACGTTGCATGATTGAAATGATTCATCTTTGGTATTAACTGGCAGGAATAGTAGGAAAACAAAGATACAAGTGATTTCCAGAATAAAAGATAATTTCTTCCTGAAATGACTGTCTATAAGATCGAAACTGTCCAGAAAGCAAAAAGAATCCAATATGAGGAAGAACTGAGTGGACCAGAGATCAAAGTAAAAGGGAACTGGCTCAGGGGAGTGATGTGGTGGGAAAGTAACAAGCTGGGAAATTGTGATCAAAAGTTTGATCTTAGAACAATTTTAAGTGCTGGTAGAATGACCTAACTGAGGGAGAATGGTGATGGAGGTTAGGGGAGTTAGGAATTTAACAATAAATGTGTTAGAATGGTTATCAACACAGGCATTACAATATCTAATTATGAGGGCAAGGTTTAGGTTAAAGAAGAAGACTGGAGTGATCTACTGAAATCATTTTGGAAGATGGGGGAGTACCCAATATGTTGGCCAATGACAACCACAAAGATCTGGACAGAGTGCTATATAATTGAATTTCATGGCTCCAAAGAAGGAAAAAAAAATATTGAGTGATAGTAGCAGAGCAAGACCTGGGAAGTGGGGAAGGATGAAAAAGTAAGCTGCCTCTTCTTGATCCTGTGCATGTGAAGACATGTAAGAAAAAAGGCAGCCTTTAACAAAGTCTGGATCATGCTTTGTCAAGTATGTGGAGAGAACACCCTTGGACAGGTAATGGGTTGGAATAGATGAACTCTGAGGTCCCTTTCCACTGAGATTATGTGATTTTATGGATTGTGAAGAAGCACAATTTGGAGAGTTTTTTGAGGGGGCAGTCTAGTTCAATTGAAATAAGAATGGCTCTAGAGTCAAAGGATGAAAGGTTTAAATCCTGCCTCTGATGCTTACTGCCAATGTGACCTTGAAGAAGTCGCTTAACCTCTATGGGCTTCAGTTTCAACATCTTTAAAATGAGGGGATTGTACAAGGTGGCCTCTGTGGTCTCCTTCCTACTTTCAATCTATGATCTATGATTTTCAGGTATTGCTTAGAAGAGATGGCTCCTGAGATCATATAACCTTGAAATTCTATAATTCTGTGATGTCGTGTCTTCAAGGGAAAGTCAGATTCCAAATAATGTAGTGGGTAGAGGAAGAGTAGGAGGAATAATGAAAGGGATTTTGTTAACAACAGAAAAGAGGTTGCAGAGGACACAGTATAAGTGAGGATCAGAGAATTAGGACGTGAGGATGTACAGTGCTAAGTTGGATGGGGATGAGAATAAGGAGTGAAGTAGAGCAAAAAATCTGAGTGATGGCTCTGAATGACAAGGATTAGGGACTTAAAGGTTTGTGTCTTATAGCCTTTGTGTAGATGGGGTGACAAGTAGGCAGAAGTTTTAGCACAGAGATGCAGCATGGTTCATTTAGAATGCTTCTATAACTGTGCCTTTTTCAGATTCTTCCTTCTGCTCATTTGATAACAGCAGAAAAGGGTCAGAGGTTATAATAGGGGGAGGAGAGTGTTTTAGGAAGATTATCTTCACTGTGGTATGCAAAATGGATTTGGAACACAGAATGGTAACAGGGTGACCATTGAAGAGACTATTACAATTTATCAAGCATGGTAAGATAAGGCCCAATTCTAGAGGGGCAGGAATGGAAAAGGAAGGAAAATGCAACAAAACTTGGTGGCTCATTCCCTGTGGGTGGTACAGGAAGATGTGGTCAAAAATTATTTCAAAGATTTGAGTCTGGTTAACACTCACTGTAGTTGTATGATTGTTTTAAGAAAACAGTTCACAGGGAGTTGCTTTAAAGCTTGTGAGAGGTCAATAAAGTTTGGGATAGAGCCTAACAAATGTTAACAAGTTTAAATTCCTGTATGATTTTGTCACTTAGGATAGAAATAGACTGGAAAAGTTATTACACTGCTATACAAATACATTCAATTTAATAGGGAAATAGGAGGAACAGGGAGAGAGGAGAGGGAGTGGGAGGAAAGGGAAGATTAAGGGAAGGATTTGTCATAGGCATCGGTATGGCATATGAATCTTCCAGGTGAAGAAACACCTTTTACTAATGCAGGTAAATACTTTCTCTGCAATTTATCCATATACATGGTGACATTTAATCAAGACTAAAAGGACTTTCACCTTTTAGAGACTTCCCTGATTTAAGTCAATGAAACCAGGACAGTGTAGAAATAAATCAAATCAAGATTTCTAATAATGTTCATCTGCCTCATGTTTAAGCAACTTTAAATTAGGTAAGTCCAGAAAGTTGTACCTTGTTGTGATGTGAATATATATATATATATATATATATATATATATATATATATATATATATATAAAGAATTTGATGGACTAAAAAATAGGAAGCCAAACATCTCCATTTTAAGCATAAAATTAAAGATGGGCAGAGAGGAAAGAAAGAAGCAACATTATAGATTAGTGCATACTTTATATGTATATACAGTTTATATACACATACACATAAATGTATACATATACACATTCATGTAAGAAACACATTCTTAAATTTGGAGAAAGCAATTTCAGATGAATGATGAGGCTGGAAGTCACATTACAGAGAGTTGAGAGTGAGAGGAAGGGAAGAAGAGGCATTGATTGTAGAAGATACCTCAGGGAGATTAACCATGAAAGAAAGGAGAGATATAGAATGACATCTACTAGAAAATATTAGGTCAAGTGAGGGCTGGCCATTCCTTCATTTCCCACCAGACTACACTCATTCAGACATCTCTGTCATGCCACAGAAGCCTCTGGTTCCTAGAGGATCACTTCAGACCTGGAACTCACAACTCATCAGTACCCTCTGACCCTGGGTTCCCTGCCTATGACTGGAAGATGCAGAGTTCTTCCCCATACCTCCATTTAAAGAATGAGCTGTGGCCTGCCATCTTTTATTTCCTACCAAGCTTTCCTTCTCTGTACTTCTCTATCATGCCTAGCTAGATACCATATTCTCCCACCTCCTTTCCTGATTCAGTCTATATGTTGTCTTCCCCATTAGAATATAAGCTCCTTGAGGGCAGGGACTGTTTTTCTTTGGTACTTGTATTTGTATTCTCATTGCTCAGCACAGAGCCTGGAATATAGTAAGCACTTAATAAATGCTTGTTGACTGATGATTTTTTGAGGATAGGATAGATATGGTTGCATCTGTAGACAGTAGGGATAAGCCAGGTGACAGGGTGAGATTAAAGATTCATGAGAGAGTAAGGATGATAGTGTATAATCTAAGAAACAGGTTTTCACTTATTTATTTAATTTGGTAAAGACCAGTGATTTCACTAATTAAAGGGAATAAAAAGAATACTTCCTTTACCAATGAAGAGCCTGAATTGTTTTGTTTACTTAGTAGCTTAGAGCTTGAACCATAAAAAGCTGGGTCAGTGGAGACAGCACTGGACTTGGAATCAGCAAGGCTCATCTTCATGATTACAAATCCAGCCTCAATCATTTATTAGTTGTGTGACCCAGGTCAAGTCACTTAGCCCCATTTGCCTTAGTTCCTCATCTGCAAAATAAGCCAAAGAAGGAAATGGCAAATCTAGTCTCTTTGCCAAGAAGGAAATGGCAAATCTAGTCTCTTTGCCAAGAAAACCCCAAGTGGGCTCACAAAGTATGGGACACAAATGAAATGACTCAACAAACAAGGATGACGATGACGATCTTGCCCACAAATAACACTACCAATATATGTCAGAACCATTACCTGAACCCTGGTCTTTCTGACTCAGGCTCACTCTCTATTACACCATACTACTTCTCACCCACTTATTAAGAATTCCCAAATAAAATGCTTACAGGGGTAGGCACGTGAATGGCTGGAGAAAAACAGGGTAGCTATGTCTTATTACATCTCCTTGCCTCATTCCAGTGCAATACACAGTCCACTTCCCCAGTTATTCTATTTCATTCCTCACTTGACTGTGAGATCTAAATAAACTTTGTCCTTCTCAAAGTGATCTCTGTTTAAAGATTTTCTGAGTCATGGAAGAAATGGAAGAAATAAGCACAAGCTCTTGAATTTCCCCTTGAGGGAGAAGTAAATAAATCCCTCCCCCAACCCCAGGTACACTGTTCAGCTATCTTGTAAGCAAGCTGAAGGACAAAGCTGTTGCATCTGTGTCCTCCAGTGTCTCATTCTCACTTCTCACGTGAGCCAAAAGACTTAGCTATTGAAGGTGAAGGATTTCAGAGCCTTGGGAAAGTTCTCCTCCCTGTCTGGTCCAATGGGCAGATTTCTTTGATATATGTGAGAGTGGCTATATTCACATAATAAACCCTATTTATCTATCTCACAGCTAAGAATACATATTTTTCTCCAACAAGTATACTATTCTTTTTGAATAAGCACCTGTGTTTATGAATAGCCATCTTTCTTTTCTTTGTTTCCTACAAAGTTACTTTGAATAATGTTTAGCTTATGAATGCTGCCCTAAAAACCTACATGTAAGGAGACACTTCTGTCATGCTTAGGGTAGATTGCCATCCATCTTGCAATCTGCCCCTGCAAGCCTTAATGAACAGCTCTTTACTTTACTCTTAATTAACTCCATACTGCTTTTTTGTGACCCCCCCCAAACTCAAGAACCCAGATTACTGAGTAATAACCCTCTTGAGTCTCTAAAAAATTCTACTACATTCTTCACAATCCAATTCCTTTCTACATTTGCAGTCTTCTTTGTTTAAATTTATTTTATTTTTAACTTATCCTGTAAAAAGCACTTTTATAACATAGTATAATAAAAAAAGATGACTGCATGTGAAACAGCAAATTTTCTTTGTACATGTTTACTCCCATGTTGTCTTCCCCATTAGACTGTGAGTTATTTGAGAACAGAATTGTCTTTTTTCTTTTCCTTTTTGGCTGTCTTTGTATCCTCTTTGCCTCTACCTAGTAGAGGCTTAATAAAATGCTGGTTGACTGACTTGTTTGACTAGAACAAATTGTGTGTGTGTGTGTGTGTGTGGGTGTGTATGTGTGTGCTTCTCACACACTTATTAAGAATTCCCAAATGCACTCACATGCACACACACACACACATATATATATGCATATATATGTATCTGTATCTATATATACACATACATACATGTGTACAGTATATAGCTTCAATTTTTTTAATGTCCCCTCTTTCCTTGGGTTTTCTTTTCTTTTTACTTTTTTTGTTCCCCCTAAATAGTGCTTTAGAGAAAAGTGAAGCGACCTATCAGAGATTGACATTTACTTTCACTATGTTGGTTTGGGGAGGCAAAATTATCATTTAGAAAGTAGCTCATTTTCTTTGCCCTGGTACCTATTTAAAAATGAAGGGATCAGAATGTAGTTCAAAGAGAAAGAGATTAGAAAAAAGAAGACCTGGGTTCCAGTTGCAGAACTAGTTGTGATCATGGGCAAATTACTTAACTTTGTGAGACTCAGTTTCTATGTCTATAAAATGGGAATAAAATTACTCATCTTACCATAGAGTTTTTGTAAAGATCAATAAAATCATCCCAGGTGTGAGGGGGCCCCTTGAGCTTGTTTTCTGGAGTTGCCCTATTTGCCAGAGATGAAGTCCCTTGAAATAACATAACAGTGATCTTTTTCAATTGAAATTATTCAACATTCAATGCCCTTGAAGCCAAGGCAGCTACAAGCCTGGCTCCAGCCAGCCTAACTCAGACTGATAAACCATTTGTGCAGCTGGGACTTTTCAAGTAAGCAAGACCATACTACCTTCATGGTCTAGCAGTTCCCAGGAGGTACCCCAGCCATACATCATGGTTCTCATAACTCTACTCTAGGGAATTCCACCCCCTTGCTCCCTAGTTCTCTTCCTGCAACTTCTCACTCTCACTGTAACATATAAAAATCCCAAGGTTCCACCTGTACTGCGGGCTTCGTTGTACTTAGTATAAGGAGTTTCCACATGTATGTGACTTCCTCTTGTAATAAAGCAAGTTATTATTTATGTCTTGGTGAGTCATGATTTTTGGTTAACATGGGAAAACACTTAGCAAATTATGATGCATATACAAGGAGGAGAACCAGGAAGCCAGAATCTTATCTGAATTTTCTGTCATGACAAGAAAGTCTTCCTTTTCCAATACTCCTTACCACTCTCTGTCTTTGGGAAAGTTCCAGTGTTTTTCCCTCTTTGGACAGAAATAGATTCATGTGTAGTGGAGAGACTGGTGTTAGGGATATGGATTTTAGACTCATCAACTTATCCCACCCAAAGGGACCAGGGCACATATCCAGCAACATGGGAGGCCCTCTACTCCAAGCCTCCCCACCCCCTATACTGCTCAAGTGCTTGCCAGTATAACTGGGCATGCACTCTGACCCTTTCCTATGGGATATGTATATATTACAATCCTGCCTATGATACAGAGATTGTAATGTAGAGCAGGGCTGTCCAAAATGCCTCTGCATGCGACCTGCAGTGCTATGTGACCCACCTACAAGCATGGGAATTTACATAAATGCTTTAGTAAACAAAGCCCAGCTACTACAGAGCTCTCACTAAAATGGCAAATCAAAATATACTGTCTATTGTTCCAATAAAAACCTAAGATTGGACGGCCTTGAAATAGAGGAAAACAAAAGCCAGAATCATCTCAAAATGTCTTGATAGACTCCCAGCTTTGCTTAGGGAGAAATGAAAAATAATATGCTATAAAAGAATATAGTAAAGTATCTAGTATTGTTAAAAAAACACACACAAACACAAAACAAAAACACTGTTTTTTTAGTCTAGACAAGAGACACCTGAAACATTGTCTAAATTGTTACCTTGACCCTGCTGTGTTAGTTACAGTTGTAAAAGTATTTGATCACTTTCTCTGTCTTGTTCTTGAGCAGGGAATTTTTTTCTTTTTTTGAGAGCAAAATTTGCCAGCTACTTTGAAAATATCTCAGAAACTTCCCTTTTCCTCTTGGCTGATTCCCCCTTTCTCTACTTCTTTCTCTTCTGTGAAAATTATTTATCTCAGGTTGCCAGAGAATGCTGCTGATTGGCTGTATACTCTAGAATGAAAGGTTATAAAAGGTTATAATGGCCTGAAAGGTTATAAAAATAAAATCTGTACCCTAGGAACCTGAGGCTGCTATGAGCAAAGAGTCTTCCTTAGCTTGCTAATAAATCTTTTTTTTTTCTCCTCTTCTTTCTGTTTGGTTACTCAAGTTATTCAACCCCTAACGGTGGATGTTGCT
The DNA here is from genome assembly GCF_011100635.1 of Trichosurus vulpecula. Classification (NCBI taxonomy): domain Eukaryota; kingdom Metazoa; phylum Chordata; class Mammalia; order Diprotodontia; family Phalangeridae; genus Trichosurus; species Trichosurus vulpecula. The sequence goes on along the minus strand of NC_050573.1, from coordinate 263,232,325 downwards.
GGTGGGTGATATTCTCCTTCAGCCCTCTAAGACCACAGAATGAGATATTCACCAACAATAATCACATGGAACATCACTATAAATTTGTCAAATAAGTCAGAGATAATAAGTTAAATGACATGACACCACAGACAATATAGAAACATAGTCTTGCTCTATTTATGAAGCCAAATGTAGACAAAGTGACAGTTGCCCTTCTTGCGGTTCCTCCTACACAATATTCCATATCCCAACTCCTGTTATTTTCACAAGCTTTTCCTCATGCTGGGAATGTTCTCCATCTTTGTCAGTTTCCTGGCTTCCTTAGCTCCCTTCAAGTTCCAGCTAAAATCTTAACTTCTACTAGGAGTCTTTACCAATCTGTCTTAGCACCACTGCCTTCTCTTTCTTGACTTATCTCTAATTTATCCTGCGTATAACTTATGAGCATATAGTTTTTTCTGTGTTGTCTCCTCCTTTCTACTGTGAGATCTTTGAGAGCAGGGACCGTTGTTTGTTTGTTTTTTTAAATTGTTGTATTTCTCCGTATGACCAACACTTACCACATTGCTTAGCCAAAAGTAGGTACTTGATTAAATGAGTGTTGGCTATTTAAAAGGCGTTAAGGCACTAAAAGCTTCCTCACTATGGGTAAAAACAAAATCAATCAACCAAAGAAAAAAATCCCTCTTAACTAGGCCCCCAGAGGGTTTCACTGAGGAACTCAACAGCTAAAACCTAAAGAATGAGGTTCTACAAACTACTTATTCATTTACTTTCCTTGGTAAATAGACTCTTTCTTTACAATATTTCAGTTATAACAAGAAATTTGAAATCTAGTTTTATTTATAAGCTGAGAAAGAATAGGCTATCTAACTCTGGAAAGTATTTTAAGGTCAGTGTAACGTCTGTTTTTAAATAGGAAATAAAAATTCCTACTAGAATAGAAAACAACACATTTTTCTGAAAATATCAAGAATGAAAGGAAGGATGAAATAAACGCAAGAATTTGCACCTTTTTGTTCCCTACTGAACTGTCTTCCAAATTTTAATGAGTGAAAAGACTGAGTGTCTTGCTAATGGAACACATCTCTCTCTGGTGATAAAACAATATGGATCTATTTGCCTATTTACCCATCCTCAGAAGGAATAAGCTTGATACTTTGCTTATAAAGTACCATGCAGAGAAAAACAAAACAAAACAAAAAGAAGCAAACAAACAAACAAAACTTAACATGAAAGTCCAACCTGATTCTTCCTCATTTAGCTATTAGTCTGGTAGCAACAGTCTGACACCTGAGATCAGGTACAATACTTCCAAACAACACTCAGTGAATATTTGATGAAGATCAATTAATGCTTGATTCTTCCACTTTTAGATCATTACTAACAAAACTCTTCCTCTTTTCAGACAGAACTCCCATCTTTTCTTTTCCTTCCTTCCTTCCTTCCTTCCTTCCTTCCTTCCTTCCTTCCTTCCTTCCTTCCTTCCTTCCTTCTTTCTTTCTTTCTTCTACTTTTTTTAATGGATTACAGTTAGTTAATTTTCTTCAACTCTACCAATCTTTTCTTCCTTCCCACCCACTTACTTTTCAGTTCTTGGATAGTCTCTTGATGGATTTTAGAAAGGTCAGAATTTTCACGATTAAACTTTAGCTTTCATCATTGGCAAATTTAAATCTCTATTCAATATTAAATATAAATATCATTCTTCATGTTTTTCATTCAAAAATTCTCCCCCCCCTTGATTTTTTTTCTTAGAAAGAACATATACATAGAGAGAAATCTTTTGTTTTAGATGCTTAACATTTAGCTATTTTTCTCATTCAGAATTATAAATTAATACTTGTACTTCATTTGTTGCTGCCTCATTTGAAGTGTTTTCTTTGAAAACCTTATGCTTATGGCATCAGTCAGTGACTCTAGGAGTCAATAAGAAGGAAATGGAAAAAAAAGAAAGACAAAAGGAGTTACTAGTTCATCTTTAAAGAATTATCCTGAGATTTGTATAACATCAATCCCACCATTACCAGGTCAAATGAGAATGACTTCAATCCTCCTTCCAAATATCAAAGTCCTTGATGTTGCAGGAGGGCAGAGAGAAAACAGTGAAAATAATACAAATGGAAGTGTTTGGAAGAAGAATGAATTTTATAGAAAATATGATTACTTTTTCATGTTGTGCTTGAAATGCTGATGGGAAATCTAGGAGGAATAGTACAGTTGGTAATACAACACTGGAGTACAGCAGAGAGGGCTGGATCTTGACATTATTGACAAAATGATGATTAAACTCATATTATATGACAAAAATGATCTTAACTTTGAATTAAAAACAGGGTCAATGTAGCAGTTTTGAATGCCTATGCTCTCAAAAAGAAAATTTTGGGGCAGAAAAATGCCATCACTTCAAAACTACTAATATAGCTTTTATTTTAGAAATATGGGCCATCAAAATCAATTTCCTAAAGCCATTCTAAATTCTAAAGAAGCAAACAAAATTATTCCTAAATAAATGTCAATTAATGCTTATTTAGGAATATTTAATTAGAAATAATAGTTTTATATATGTCAAATTTAAAACATAGTAGAGTTGTATTTTTATGTGCTATGAGTGGACTTTGTCATACATTGCACTGCCTTTCTCTATCTGTAAAAATACATTAATGCACATAGACCATAATTTTAAATGATTATAGAGGTTTATATTTATGACATATTATTAATCATATATGAGATTTTTTTCATGCTGGGTCCTTGGTCAGGAATTAATTCCTGAATTATATCATTCCTCTTATGGGAACATATTATTTGATTTATGATAATACATATAGAGCAGGCTTAAAGGAATACAGAACTTAAGGGTTAAAAGTATGGAACCTATTTTTATTTATTCAATTTTTACATGTGCAATCATATTAAACATATTTCCACATTAGTCATGTTCTGGAAGAAGAATCAGAACAAAAGGGAAAAACTATGAGAAAGAAAAAACCAACAAAAAAGTGAAAATAGTATGCTTTGGTCTGCATTTAGACTTCATAATTTTCTCTGGATGTGCATGGCATTTTCCATCATTAATATTTTGGAACTGTCTTACATTGTTTTGTTGCTCAAAAGGACTAAATCTGTCAAAGTTGATCATTGCACAATGTTGCTGTTACTGTGTACAATTTTCTCCTGGTTCTCCTCACTTTACTCAGCATCAGTTCATGTAAGTGTTTACCGGTTTTTCTGAAATCTGCCTGTTTATCACTTCTTATAGAACAATAGTATTCCATTATATCGACATACCAGAACTTGTTCAGTCATTCCCCAATTGATGAACATTCCCTCAATTTTCAATTCTTTGCTACCACTAATAAGTTGCTATAAATATTTTTGTATCAGTGGGCCCTTGCCCCCTAAACAATCTCTTCAGGATATCTAGTTGTGGTATTGGTGTATCAAAGGATATGCACAATTTGTTTGATCTTTGGGCATAGTTCCAAATTGTTCTCCAGAATGGTTGTATCAGTTCACACCTCCACAAACATGCATTAGTGTTCCAATTCTCCCACATCTTCTCCAGCATTTTTCATTTTCCCTCTCTGTAATATTAGCCAATCTTATAGTGTGAAGTGGTACCTCAGAGCTGTTTTAAATTGCATTTCTCTAATCAATAGTGACTTATAGCATTCTTTCATATGACTATAGATAATTCTAATTTCTTCTTCTGAAAACTGCCTGTTCATATCTTTTGGCCATTTATCAATTGGGGAATGACTTGTATTCTTATAAATTTGACTCAGTTCTCTATATATTATAGAAATGAAGCCTTTATCAGAAACACTGGAAGTGAAAATTGTTTCCAAGTGTTTTTGCTTTCCTTCTAATCTTGATTGAATTGGCTTTGTGAGAAACATTTTTTAAATTTTAATGTAATCAAAATTATTCATTTTGCATTTCATAATGTTCTCCATCTCTCGATTGATCATAACTTCTTCTCTTCTCCATAGATCTGTAGGTCTGTCTCTCTCTTTATATTTACATACTATATCTATATCTATCTACATGTCTACATCTTTCTATATCTATCTGTATATCTACATAAATGTGTGTTTGTTTGTACGTGTATACAACAGAGTCCTAGCCACATGGTCCTTTGCAGCTATTCCCATATGGAAGAGGCTGGACAGCCTGTTTCTGGGAGACTCATGATAGCATGAAATGGAAGTACCTTGTAGAGACTTGGGGTGTGTGTAGACATTCTGTATTTAGTACTTTGTGCCAACTATGCTGTGGAGAGCAGGCTCTTTAGTTGACTTCAGTTAAGGAATTAAACCTGGGGTCATGGATCTGGACCTGGAGGTGATTTTAAAAAGCCTTAATCACCTCAACATGTTTTCCTCTTTTGGTGGGCCTCTGCTCTTGGTCTAAGTCCCTTGCTGACATAAGAGAGGCAGAACTACAAGGAAAGAGGACCCATTAATGGAGTTGCTTCCATACACCAAAAAAAAAATGGACATCCATAAAATTAATATCCTAGTTATAATAAAACTTTAATCATACATTTTATTAGGATCATTCATTTCCTGCATACATATCCTGGCTATTTGTCAGGAATCATAAAATTGGTATAAATCTAGTATAATATAATCCTTTTTAAAATCTATTTTTTCCAACTAAAGATCTGCTTATTTAATCAATCAATTATGATTATTATTAGGTGCTTTATTATTTAAAAGAATTGTTTTTAAAAATGAGTCTTCCAAACAAAAGTGTAGTGACATGTATAATGAATCATTTCATTTGGCTCAGTCAGTCAATAAACCTTTCCCCGTAGGTACAATGTGCCACACACTGTGCTAGGCACTGAGGATACAAAGAAAGTCAAAAGAAAGACTTGACTCTTAAGGAACTCACAGTGTGATGGTGGAACCAATATGCAAACAACTAGGTCTGTACAAAGAGAACATATACAGGATAAACTGGAGATAATCAAGAGTGGAAAGATAATACCATTAAGGGGATTGATAAGAGCTCCTTAAAGAAATTGGGATTTTAGCTATGATATTTTGGAAGGCAAAAATGCTAGGAGATAGAGATGAGGACAGAGAACATTCCAGGAACTGGGGATTGGCAGTGAATACATCTAGAGTCAGAAGGTAAGAGTTTCTTGTTCAAGAAACAGCCAGGAGGCCAGTGTCACTGTACTATAGAGTATGCGGAGGGAAGTAAGGTGCAAGAAGACTGGAAAGTTGCTAGGTTACGAAGGCCTTTAAATGACACAATCTTACTTCTATAAATTAATAATCTTACTCACTTTTTACATATACTCTCTTTTTCTCTGTGTTTTGAAAGTGCGGTTCTGTTTCTTTTCTCTTATCATGAGCAATTATAGAAGAAATGACAAAGGAAGTTCTCATATATTTCCACAAAATCCCATAAAAGACAGTCATATTGTGACAGAATCCCTTATTTATGAGTTTTTCTTTTTGTTTGTGTTTTCACTTTTCCTATTTACACCTCCTTCTATATATTATGTTTCTTTGGCTGCCTAACATGCTTAGACAAAATGGATCTTCCAACTTTGGACTGCCACACCAGACAGCCTAGTTTCCTGTGCCCTTTCAATCAGTCTTCAACAAAACTATGGAGTTTTAAGAGACTATTTAGTGGTTTAACTACTTTTTTTCTTGGCTTTCCTTGCTTCAACTACTTAAAAACCCTGCTGTGTAGTCAAAGGAGGCTATATCACATAAGCACCATGGTGGCATTGACTGCATATGTTCCTAGTCTTCATTGTTAGTGTCTTATTTCATTTCATTATTCATCAGTAAACAGAAAACCATTTTCATGAGTCTCTTTTCTTTCAAGATATTTCAAGCAAATGTCATCAATTGCAGTCCCATGGGATCCTGTGTTAAAAGGCAATGGATCAATTCTCATGTTTAACATAGGAATTTTTTCCCCATGTATGGCATGTCTGATAGGATGTATACAATATTTGTAAAGTTAATTTTAAACAATTCTTTCTCTCTTTCTCTCTCTCTCTCTCTCTCTCTCTCTCTCTCTCTCTCTCTCTCTCTCTTTCTTTCTTGGAAGAGAGAAAACTGAGGCTCAGACAGGTTAAATAAGTTCTGAAAGGTCAGACAACAAGTGATAAAGGCACAATTTGAACCCTAGTACACTGACTCAATTCATTTCTAATCATACCATACTACAGATTGTTTTCAGTCAATAAGCATTTTATAAGCACCTACTATGTGCCAGATACTGTGCTAAATGCTAGGGATACAATTGTAAAAAAAATAAATATAGTCCTTGCCCTCAAATAGCTTACAATTTAATGGAAGAAGAAGACAACACAGAAATGGAAGCTGAAAGAATGTGAGGTGCTTGATACAGCAGCACAGTAAAGATGTCAGAGAAGTCTCAAAGTAGGACAAACAGATAGGAAAGGAGATGGATGTCCTGGAACCTTCTTTAAATGGAAGCTTTTGGAAGAGCTATTTGCTCTGCAAACCCCCACCCTAATCCAGCTTCTTTGATCTGGGGCTAGCAATTATAAATAATTTAAAATGAGAAATATTGGTCCAAGCTATTCATTTGTTTCTCTGTGTTTTTTCATTCTTATTTATTTGATTTCTATCATCCATTCTTAAATAAGGCATTTTTTTTCTCTTCTTGGGCTTGAAAAGTCTTGCAATTTTATAAAGATGATTCTTAGTATTGTAGGATCATTATCTTTTCTTTGTTCCATTAACATTTTACTTTCTAAAGAAAAGCTCTTTAATAATCCTCTCACTTTCCCTAGAGTTTTGCCTGATAATAGTCTCTATTTCCTTCATGTTTTCCTTTTTTATAGCTTTTCTGCTCTCTTAAATATAGAAATAGAAGTATATTTTAGTTATTAAATACCCATTTTGGCAACAGCAGTTCTGTAAATGCTATACAGAAAGAGCGGAATAGTATTCTAGATACATGGCTCAAAGCCATAGGCAAGAAAGCAAAGACTATGAAAGAAAAGGGAAAAATAAATTATATTCCAAAAAATGTTTAGGAAATAGTTTTTTTTAAAAGTATACATTGGTTTGACAATTATAAATTGAAATGCATTTAAAAGTTTTTGTACTTGTAAATGTTGACAATTTTGTATATATTTTTGCATTTGGTATTCTCATTAACAGAAGCCATAAATGACCAGAAAAACAAATGACCAGGAGTTGAATGCCCAATATCAATCCCTATGCACAGTTCATAGTATGGTATTTTCTCCCAATGTTAATCAGCCTCTCAGGGTCTTGGAACAAGAAAAAAAAAAGTAAAGCTATAGCTTTTGGAATAGGAACATTTATGTATGCCATTTTTCTCCTTCTGTGTCCATTATAAAACTCATCCTAGGCTCATGTTTACATGTGTATTATATTTCTTGTTGCCTTAACCTCCTATCTTTTACTGTGTATTTTCAAAGAGGAGTAGAGGAGGAGTCCTGGGTTACAGTAAGTGAGTGAGGGACAGTTAAAGCAGAATGTGGGCCTCTTGACGTGGGAGTGGGGAATGCCACTATGTTTTCTAAAATGGCCAATCTGATTGAATTACAATTATGGATTTTTGTTGTAGCACCAGCTAAATATTTTACACGATAAGATTATGAGACTGAAATCTAATTTAATTCTCCTAGAATCTCCTTTAAAGCACAATTCAAAGGACAGAAACAGGTTATAATAAATTTGGGACAAGAGTAGTTCACATCACATACATTTTTTTTTCCTTTCAGCATAATCCATTCTGAACACAGTATAGCAACAGGAATTTAGCCAAGATTACAATTTTAGTATAGAGTTGAGGTGCAAAATCTCTTGTTTTGTTGAAAATCTGGAAATGCTGGCTTTTAAATTGATGGCAGCATACCCAAAATCCCTTGGTGGTATTGGGCAATGACAGAGATAATTCTGTATGTTATGTTATGTTATGTTATGCTATGTCATGCCATGCTATGTTACATTATATATGCTTACATCATGCTTTTATGTGTCTGAAAATTATCACTTTATATTGAACTAAAGTGCACAAAACCATGTAAACCACTGAGATACAAATGAGACCACATTTTGATGTTGTCTGAATTTGCACAATACTCTACCAGATTCACATATTTCTTTATCTTCTCTACAAATGGAATGCTTCTTTGTATGCATTCCATAGAATATCTCCACTTACTAAAATAACAGAATCAATTAATTTCCCAACATTTTAAGTTTATCAAGTGAAAAAACATCTAGTCTGTTAACTGAATTTGTTCTGTTATCAGAACACTAGTTAGATGCATCATGCAATAGATACTTTCCAACACATTCTGAGATTCATATTTATTATATAGTGTTAATCTATTTACCAGGCAACAAAGGACATTTTCCTTGTTGAAATATCCTCTTAGCAATTTTGTTACAACTGTCAGTTGCTGAGGTAGTTTTTCTTCCTCTTGTATGATCTAATATCTGGTCAAGCAGAAATGGTAAATGTCTTATGAATTTTATGTTTCTAAATCCAAACTCTGTAGATATAAATTTATATTTAAAAAGTTTATTTAAGATTGACATGACTAGCCCTCTACTAGATTCTGTGGAGTGAGATGAGAAAACTACGAGACACGATCTCTGTCATCAGGTAACATAATTATGTTTCAGAAACAACATATATATTTCAAATAGAGATTAAAAAATATTCAGGGTTCAGTTCTTATTCTGTTAAATAAAATGGTCAGGATAAGGGACTTTTAAGATCCCTTCTAGCTCTAAATCTGTGATCTATGATCTGAACCTAAGACAACTTTGTCTTGTAAAAATGCAATCCTACAGTTTTTCCATCACTGAAAAATGCAATCTCAATTAAACAAATACTTTATTTTAAAAATCCAGCAAAAAGCTATTGTAGTTGAACTTATTTGCATGACTCATAATTTAAGTTATACTATTTGAAGTGTACTCCCTGCCATTTGCCTAACTTTTTCAATGAGTTCAGTGCACATGTCACATTGCATTTCCCTATCCCTTCTCATCATCCTTGAAGATACCAATATTCATATGAATGATTCTTTTAGTAATCTGACCATTAAATTCTTTAGCTTCTTCAATTCCAAGAACTACCTTGTTCATTTAGTCGCATAAACAAGGCCTCATCTTACACTTCACTGTCTCCCAAAATTGAAGTGCAAGAAAAAAAAAATTTAAACCTTTAAATTTTACTTTCTAACTACAGTTTCTTATCTTTGGATCCACTCATTCTTAAACTAAACATTTCCTTTGCCTTTACTTGACATTAACCAAGTGGAAGTTGCAAAAATGTAAACAAGGCTTGATGCCAAACATTCCACATAACTGAAACTGTCCTGAAGTGGGATGGGCTGCCTTGGGACGGGTGGGTTCTCCCTCATTAGATTTCTTCAGCAGAGGTCATATGACCATTTGTTGGGTAGGATATAGTAAGAATCCCCTTTGGGAATGGATTGGATTAGATGGGCACTGAGGTCCCTTCCAACTCTTAATTCTGTGATTCTGTGACTCCATATATATTCTTCCAGTTCAGTCACATATATAGCCCCATTTCCTGAGTTGGTCTTGCCACAAATCCACCATTAACTCTTTAGTTTGTGTCTTTAAGTAGCTATCTAATTATTACGTTAGAATCCATCAGAAACCTGATTGCCATTGCAACTCACCTATGAATCTTCATTCCTCAGGAACTCTCACCCCCTTGTATCTTCAATTTTGCTTTAATGTTCAGAAAATTTAAAGTTCATAAAGAAAATATTTAAATCAAGCTGATTCCACCAATCTCAAATTTATGGAACAAAACTTCAGCTGGTCTTTTGCTGCTTACTTTTTTCCCTAACCTTATTACCTTTTCACTCCTCATACCTCACTCTCCATAGTTACTAGTCATTTTTTTCTTCCTCTTCCAGAGGAAACTCTTCTCAAACTTTCTGGTAGCCTCCAGAATATTATATGATTCTGAGCTTCAGAGTTCATGTATTTTCATAGTAACTGGTCTGAAAGAGGGGAGAAAAGCTGAATTCAAGCAATCTATCACTTATTTTAAAAGTAATTTTAATTTGATATTTTCTCTTAAGGGATGCTTGCATGAGGTGGAAAATAACTATAATTTGCTTCATGTTTTTGGAATCCCTCTATCAGGATGTTAAAGAAAAATTAAAAATCAGCAATGTATAAGCCTGTGGGCTTTATATAAGAAAAAAAGAATTACAGAATTTAGCATTTAAAAGGCAAGGTCAGAGACCTACTCTAATACAAAACCAAGCAAAAATCCCTTCTACAACACACACACACACACACACACACACACACACACACACACATACATACATACACTCACACATATAGCACAATGGTCAACCAATCTTTCTTTGAAGATCTTCAGTGAGGAGAAGAAACAAATTACCATCTTTGGAGATTATTAATTGTTATGAAATTTTACCTTAAATCAAACATCTCTTTCCTTACCGCTTCCTCTCATTGTTCCTAATTCTTTTCTCTGGGACCAAGCAGAACAAATTTATTCCTTCTTTCACATGATAGACCTTTAAATACTTGCAGATAGGCATCATGGCATACGTAGTCATCCTTTTCTGTTCTAGACTCAATATCTCCTATTTCTTCCAAAGATACTCAGGTAACATGATTGTGAAACCTTCATCATCCCATTTGACCTCCTGAGGACCATTTCAATATTATCAATACCCCTACTCGGAAAAAGAAAATGTAATCATGTAATAAGATTGAAAACAAATGGATGGTAGGCTATGTGGCAGAATGTGTGCAATTCCCAGGTAGATCCTTTACTGAGGACTTATGGGAGGATGTTGAAGTGATTTCCAGAGGATTAGATGAGTTTTGATAAGTGTCAGTGGAGGGAATCCTAAAAGCAATAAGTCATTGAAATATTGATGTTTAAGTTTATTACTTTAGCTGATCAACATGGTATAATGGAAAGACCTCTGGAAAATGGCTTAGCAGATGTGGGCTCCATTTCAATTTCTGCCACTAATAAGCTTATAACTTTCATCTGTTCATTTTACTTCCTTTATTTCTTTATCTGTAAAATATCATGGTAGAGTTGATCAACTCTATGGTGTGTCCCAAATCTGACATTCTATGGTTCTAGTCAGTTTCAAGTAAAATATTATCAGAATTTGATTTAACTCCCTTCCCGGAGAATAATAGCAGTACCAGAGAATAACACAAAGTACAATTCTGAATTCAGATGATAACTGAATCTAGGGACTTTTCTTAGTTTTAGATACTAAAAGGCAATGTTATGACAGGCCAGAGCAGGAATTTTGTAATAAGAAGGAACAAGTTTGAGGCCGAGTTCTGACTCTATTTTTGTGATGTTCCAAGTCATCTAAATTCTTTGGACCTCAGTTTATCAACCTTTTTAATAGAAATAAAAATATTCATCCTTCCTACCTTAGAAGCTAGTCTTTAGAAAAGTATTTTGGAACTCTCATAGAACTATATAAATATGAGCTAGTTTTAATATTAGGAATCTAATTCAGCAGCCTACATTTAATTCTCTTTCTCCTTTAAGGGCAAAATAGACCAAAAAGAAAAAAAAATAAATACAGAATCTTTTTTATATAATGCACCATAGCCTCTGTTTCTATTGTAAATACTGTTAAGTAATAATCATATTATAAAGGAGAGTTTTTGCAAGTCGCTGTTACCACTTAAAATAATATTCAGTAACATCCAACTCTTTATGATCCCATTTGGGGTTTTCTTGGCAAAGATACTGGAGTGGTTCGCCATTTCCTTATTGGGCTCATTTTAAAGATGAAGAAATTGAGACAAACAGTGTTAAGCAACTTGCCCAGGGTCACATAGCTAGTAAATGTCTGAGACTAGATTTGAACTCAGGAAGATGCCTGACTCCAGACCTGACACTCTATTCGCTGAGCCACTTAGCTACCCTATAAATATAGAGCAATAAGTCTTTTGGAACTGCATTGGCATATTAAGACAATATTGCTTTGACTTTATTAACTTCTCTATAAAACATACAAAACTTGGTTCGTATACAATGTAGACTAATAGTCTGAGGAGTTCTTAAAATTCTGTCAATGGTGCTACATAAGAAAAAGCTTTTTTTTTGAGTTGAGTAGGGCACAGAATATTATCTCAAAGTAAAATAATATTGTTTGAGTTGTTTGTCTCTTCTCAATACATACAAAAATAGATAATATTTTAATTAAGTTTGAGGTAAAACCAAAACAGATACACATAGCTCCCGAAAAATATCATAATAAAAAATTCTCGGTCACTCTGTCACATGAAGACTTTCTCTGTGATTTGAATTTCAAAGTTATATTAACATTACTTTGAGTTCCATTATCCCTACACTTGCCTGCTTTGGGGATGGTTTCCCAAGGGGGATAACAAGTGTCTCCAAATCCTGAACATGCATTTAGGCATAAGAATTCTGCTCATACTTCTATGGAGTAGATTGGGGGAGGGAGAAGAGAGGGAGGGTTGGAAAGAAGAGAGGCCACTAGTCAAAGCCCTAAATGATTTGCAGATTTCTGTAGTCTGAATTTTCTACAAGTTGAAAATAAATATGATTTAGTTTTAGCTATTAAATAGCTGAAAAGGAAGGTGGCCTTGAAAGACAACGTATAGTATCTATTTGGGGATGAGAAAGATGAAGGGTTTTTCACCATTTCATGTTTGAGATGATGCTTTACTGAATTCACTGTAATTATTGTCCTGTTTGAGTAAAAATTTATGCATGGCATAGTGAAAGGGGTGCTAGGTCTGGAATCACTGGATCTGGGTTTGAATCCCCTATATGAAACTTATTGGCTCTTTGATGTTAGGCAAACCACTTAACCTCTCTAGGCTGACTTTTCTGATAAAAAGGCTAACATCTATAAGACCTACCTGATAGGGTTGTCGGGAAGAACAGGTTTTGTAATCAAGAAATAATCAACAAACATTTACTAAACTACAAATACCGTGCTGTGATAAAGTTAAAACACACACACACACACACACACACACACACACACACACTGAAAGAATTCCTGCCCTGGAGGAATTTATATCTATTGGAGGAGAAAACATTAGCTGGTATGTGTCTAACGGGGGACTGTCCATTGAAAATTCCATACTTATGATTATGTACAGTGTGTTTGCCCTGATGCAAGTCCCCTTTGTGGACATGAGCATAGATACAGATATCTCATGACTGTTTCCAGTCTGTTAGCCACCTGATATTGAAGAGTTTGAATTGCTTCAGAGCTAGAACTCAGGCTCCAGTGACAATGGCTCAACTTTGTGCTCTTTCCTGATTGGATGAATTTGAGCGAGAGGCAATAATTGTAAATCTCCAGGTTCGGAGAGGGATAGTGTTGTTCCCAACATCTATTCTCCCCATGTATGTCAACATGAAACCATGAGCATATAGCCCTGCTTTTGTTTCTGTATCTGTTGTTTCTATTCTTTCCTGATTTAGTACAAAGAGTTTTTTGTTTTAAATTTTATTTTCAAACTATTTTATTGAATTAGGACAAGGAGTTTTTAAGATAGAATAGGCTAGACTGCAATTCTGTGAATTCCAGGGACATGAATAAATGTCAGAGTTTGTAGACAGCCAAGCCCACTGAAGAGCGAAGTCCTGAGTCAACCCACTATAGTAGTTTGAACTTGGTGGAGGTGGATACTTTGTTGAAACTCCTTCACTTCTGAAATCCTTATGCACAGGGGCCAAATCATGTTAGGGTTAAGTGTGTGCTGTGGAGGGAAAATTTATTTTTTTACTTTCTTTCTTGTTCTAGCTTTTCTAGTCTTTTCAAAATTAGTTTTTGTAAAAGCTAGTTGGTTTTAAATGATTAATTAATAATATGGTGATTATCACTAATGATTAATCTTATGGAGAACACTAGAATGGGGGTTCAAGTTGATAGCATAAGTAATATAATTCCCAATACTTCAAGAGTACACATAGAATCTTGAAGGGAAGATTTAATCTTGCCCTAGGAACCTTACTTTCCTTGGGAGAGTGGGAGTTGAGATAAAGACTCCCCAAATTTGAATGAGCTAGGTAGATATATACAAAGCAGACTCAAATTAGTGGGGTGTAGTGGAGAAACTAGAAACTAGAGGGACCAAGGAAAAGTAGTACTTTAGCTGATTTCTGAAGAAAATCAGAGATTACAAAATTTATGGAAAGTATTTTAGGCAAAGGGGATAGTCAGTGCAATGATTCAAAAAATTTAAAGCTGAAGTGCCATATAGGTGCGTTAATGATATTATTGTCCAAACATTGCATTTTTTCAGTGTTCAGGTCATGAAAATTAAAGAGACTAGACTAAAGGGTTCTCATATTATTCAGCTGAATATTATTGTCATTTAGTTCCATTTCTTAGAGAACATTCAAGAAATTTCTAAAATCAGGAAGCTGGAGAAAGGGTAGCTTCTACACTAGGAAGTTGTTTTGCCTGAATCAGATTTAACACCATTGTCAAAGGTCAGGGCTACCAAAAATTATCGATTTAAAAAGAATACTCTATTAGGTGATCTAGTCTCTCTTCCATCCCTCCTACACTGTGTCTCTTACCATTTTAAAACTTGTCCCTGTCAGTGTAAGAAATATGGTAGAAGATGGAGTGTAATGAATGCTACAAATAAGCAAAATTGCATATAGGTCACATCAAGAAGTAAGACTATAAACATTCCTAGAGGTCCCATAATGCATTTTTGGAAATTCCTATGTTTCCCTCATTCTGAATCTCTCCAAGTTAGTTTATGGAGGGAATGTTGAGGTGAAATTCCCTAACAGGACTAACTTACCATACTATATTTCCAAATCAGTCAGGGAAATAATTAGACTGCTTAGTGAGGAAGAAGATTCTTACAACATTATCATCCTTTTATTCTATCTTCTTACCAGTCCTTTTCCACATTCCTTCCTAGATCTTTTTTGTCCAGATCCATAATTGTGAATGTTTCCTTGGCCATTTACCAACTTGCTATAGAGTCACATCCACAGAGGAGGCATCCATTTTCATGACTTCAATTTTCCTTTTCATCAATGTCCCTTTCTTATATTTCCAATAGTCCATTGAATATATCCACTTGCAGGTGCTGTCAGGGACAGTAATACAATATGTCCAATAAAATCATCTTTTCCATGAAACTGACTTTCCTCCTTTCTATTTCTATCTAAGCTTTCACTATTTTCTAGCCTCCCACTTTCAAAACTTTATGGTTATCTATGTCTCTTACTTCCTCTATGACCCTAGACAAGCCATTTAATTTCTCAGGGTCTCAGGTTTCTCACATATAAAATGAAAGAATTGTAATAGAGAATGTCTACTGTGTCTTCTAGATTTAAATAATATGGTCCTATCATAGCCAAGAGGGAGCACTGTGGTTATTAATCAAAATGACCAAAGTATTACTATTTGCTGTTCACCCCACAGGCTCTACTGGTTGCTTTTGCTAACCTAGGTTCAAACAGACATCAAACATGTCCAGGGTATTTGTTTGTCAACTAATCAAATTGGCCAGCTTGTGCTTCTATCTAGCCATGTCCTTCCTTTCCTGACCAGTTTGTCAAACACTCCTAAGCCAGTATTATCCTTTTAAGCAGTTAAATGGAAGTAAGTAAACAGTAATAAAAAGAGAATCATTTTTTACTCAGCAGAGACTGTTCATTCCTTTTAGTCCCTGGGAACAAATTCTTGCAAAGGCAGAATCCCTATCTACACAGAGATTCATCTAATCTCTTACCTCACCCTTCCCCCACCCTCTCTGCCTCTGTGGTGAGGGTACTCATAAAAGTTCTAAAGTAGAAGCTAATGCTCATATGGTACTGTCCAAGGGTCATCAATGTAAAGCTGATAATAGCAAGGGGAATAGGCATTGTCATTTGACACCACTGTATCCTCCCAAGTCTAATCTGTTTCACCTTCAAAAGACATACATACAAGGACATACATACTTCAGTATTGTCTTTCCACAAACCATTGAAGTAGCAGTAAAGCATATAGAATTATCCCAATTTTACAAATGAGAAAAACTGAGTTCATAAAGATTAAGTAACTTGTCCAACATCAAAATTAGCTCCTTGGTTTTTTTTCAAAATGTTTCTAAGATTTGACTCTATCTTTCCATTCCCACTGCAATCACCTCAAATAATTTGAACAATATACTTTACATATCTATATGGATTTTATATCACAAAGTGTTCCAGGTCCACATTACCTATCCCTAGAACACAATAACAACTTCCTAAGTAACTGTATGCTCTCCAGTTTTTCTTCTCTGCGAGTTGTCTTGCATAACACTGCCATACTAATTTCCCTGAAACAGCATTTTTATCATATCATTCTATTACTTAAAATAAAGCAACTGAAAATGCATTACCACTAGCTACTCTATCAAGTCTAAATTCACTACATAACTCATTTTGAAGGGCCTTCATATTCTTATCTCTACCTTCTCAGACATATAAACCCTGTTTTAATCTGGTCACTCCCTTACAGATCAGAGGCAAGACTTAAACCGAACTCTTCTTAACACCAAGGCCAATTTTCTCTCAACAATTCCAAATAGTTTTTCACTAGGTTCATTATATTTATTAATAGTTGTGAATTGACCAATTACTACTGTGTTTTGATGATAGTAGAAGTAGTAGTAGTAGTTAGTAGTGAGTAGTAGTAGAAATAGATTACTAGTATTTATAGAGTGATTTAAGATTTGCCTGTGTAACAGCCCTTAGGGACTACTTTCCCCAAGAGCCGTATTTACTTCCAAATTTGAGGGTATAAGTTGTTAAACCAAAACTAAAGAAAGCTCTTGAGCCAGTCCCACAATACTAATGAGCTTATCTTTAATATGTAACTGTGTTATGAAGAGGCTATAGTGCTGGGTTTGAAGCCAGGAAGACCTGCTTTTAAATATAGCTTTAGAAACTTATTATATGACTTTGAGCAAGTCGGTTAACTTTTGTTTGCCTCAGTTTCCTAATCTGTAAAATGAGGATAGTAATAGCATCTACTTCCCATGATCATTGCAAGGATCACATAGATAATATTAATAAATAGCCTTTGTATATCTTACGGTGCTATATAAATGATAGTTCTTATTGCTATTGCTGTTCAGATAATAGAAATGATTAGCTGAAACCAAAGACATTTACTAAGTGTTGCAAAAGTAGAGATACTAAACATTCAGGCTTACTCTTGCACAAAATAGTCTTGCACACATAAGTGAAAAGAATGTGCACAAACATTGCATATTCATTTGTGAGGGGTGTGTATGTGTGGTTGTGTGTGTAATAGCTGGCCAAAGTAAGTGGTGCCTCTGTTACTGAAGGGCCCTGGTATCTTTTGCTTCACAGAGTCCTCATGCCGCTTCCCTCTTAGCATAGTTACATGTTTTCTTCCTAACTGCCATGGATAATTTCCCCTTGGATCTGTAGTTGGCTCTCTTTTCTGCAGTCAGAAATCATGGTCCTTGAAGCTTTCTGGCTTGGAATTCAACTGTCTCCCTGAGTCTGTGTTTTCTGGAAAGTGTGAATGTTCCTATCTGCTGAAACACTCTACTGGATACCAAGTCTCCTACTGATTGAATAGATATGATACAAGATATATGGCCCCTGGGTGAGAGGAGGTAGAACCTCAGGAAGGGGAAAGAAGAGAAGAAAAAAAATGCCCCACCCCCCACCCCCATGGACTTTGGCAGAGGTTTAGCGGTAACACTCCACAAAACTTCTCCAGGCTTAGAATGCTTTGAACTCTCAAAATACATTGCCACTTGAGGTGTGAAGAAATTTTTGCCAGCCAGCATCCAAGCTCCCCTTCTAATTCTGTCAGAAAGAATGGGAGAACTCCTTTGAATTAGAGGAAATAAAAGGATGTTAAAATGCCTTTACATTTAATCAATATGTTAGCACTACATTTTCTCTGGCATTTGCTTCTTAATTTTCTATATTTATATCAAAAGATCATGGTGAGGACCAAATCCCATCTATCTCTGCTACACACACACACACACACACACACACACACACACACACGTATATGTGGAGGTATGTATACATGCACATGTGTGTATGTATACATGTATATGTTTATACATATACACATATAAATATGTAGACATACATACCTGTATGGCTCCTCGGTTTATATATGTGTGTATCCATATATATGTGTATCCATATGTATCTGTGTGTGTGTATAAATTGAACCTCACAAACAACTCTATAATGAGGGTGTTGCAGGCATTATGATCTCCATCATAAATATGGGGAAAATGAGGCTTGGGGAGTTTAGCTGACTTACCTCTGATCACATAGCTAGCAAAAGTAGCAGAGACCCCATTTGAACTCAAGTTTTTCTAACTCTAGGTACTCCATAGAATCCCATATTTCCTATTGTCTGTCTGAAGCGTTGTACGAAAGAGGTTAGAGAATTCAGCATCAATGAGCCAAGGAAGATTGAAACGTCAGTATTAAGGCAAGATCAGTAGCATTAGGAATAGAAGGTCTCCTAAGAAGGAGATCAAATATTATGATTTCTTAATATTTCTCGTAAAGTGAAATAGATTTCTCCTATACTCCTGATAATATTATTTTCTGCCATAGAAGTGGTCTCTATATTTATTTTGCCCAAGTTATAAACTTTTTATTTTACTTCAACTGTGTGATGATCAATAATTCTGTTGTGTACAGCTTCTAAAGTCAATAAATTCTATCCTGATCACATTTCAACAACTTTTATTACATTTCAAACATGTCACTAGTCCACAAATTTTCTATTTCAGTGACTATAAAGAGCCTAAGTAAAATTTATGTCCTGTCTATGAATACAATATACTTTCTCTACTTTCCCTTTCTAGTGTTAAGGTCTATACTAAAATTAATGAAAACATTAGTTTTGTGATGACTTGCACACACAAATGAAAATACACATATTTTTCCTATGTTTAAGATATCTCACTCTTGGTAATGAGAATCACACTGTAGATGCACTTCGTTTTTCTCATACCAATCCAACAATTATTTATTGAACATCTGTTATGTGGAAGCCTCTGTGTTATAAAGGGATACATAAGAATGAGACATCGTCCCATACAGCAGGCAGCATACAAGTATGCAAATAAATATAATACAAGGTAGAATATGATACGTGCAAAGTACAAAGGGCTGCCATTCTTTGGAGTTCTGTGAAATCACATCCCATTGGTAGAAAATATGTAAATTTCATCAAGGAAGTTGTATTTAAGCTCAGCTTTAAAGGATGAGTACAATTTTGATGTGTGGGAGAAGGGCTTATAGTTGGAAAGAACAGCATAGGTGGTAGAAATAGTCAAAATTAGCCTTCCCAGACGAACTCCAGAGTCTGACTTCAGTAAGTTTCCTGAGGTTAGCAGTTTTGATGAGTCTCCTCACCTCCCTTGCTTTAATATCCCTTACTAACCCTCCATGGTATTTTTTTGTATGACAAACAGGCCCTCACCTACTCAGAAACAGTCCTGTGTCAAGGCGTGAGGAATATTTTGTCCTGTAGCAGCCATTTTGCTATAAATGACCCTTAGTCAAACTCAAGGCCAGGTTCAACAGCTAGTACACTTCAGTGCTTCCTTTTTTGTCTCTTAGCAATTAAAAAAAAAAGATTTAGCTACTGAAGGTTAAGGATTCCAGAGGCCTGGGAAGGTTCTCCTCATCTTCTGGCCCAACAGGTAGATTATTTTAATTTGCTGAGTCTAGCTATAGCTATCTATCTATCTATCTATCTATCTATCTTTCTATCCATCTATCTATCTATCTGTCTATCTATCTAGTTATCCAAACATATGATAATTCATTTATGTATCTCCTATAACAGATAATACATATTTTTCTCCAAATGAGCATAATATTCTTTTTGCATAACCACTTCTGTTTTATCAATAGTCATCTTTCTCTTTGTTTCCTACAATACTATTTTGAATAATGCTTCCTTAAAATTTGTATATAAGGAATCTCTAATGCCAGGCTCATTGTGGATGCCTTCCATTTTGGTATCTATCCTGGTGGGCATAATAAATGGCTTCTCGTTTCATTCTTAATTGATTCCTTATTGTTATTTTACAATCCCAACCTCCAGAACCAAAATTGGTGAGTACGGACCCTCTCAGGTTCCTCCCAAATTCCACTATACATGATTGAAGGCACAGATTTGGAAATCATGGGACATATTAAAAGAAAAATAAATAGTACTGTTTGGCTGGAGCATAGAGTATGTATAGGGAAGTAGCTTGATATAAATTTAGAAAGCATTGGTTGGTACTGCCACATGAAGGTAGTTCAGTGTAAGGTTAAGGAGTTTCAAGTTAACTTTAGTAAGTAGGGGATGAGAAATAGGTAAGGAAGTGAAAGTGTCAGAGCACTGTATTGGGAAGATAGAATCTAGGATAGTCCAGGATGAAATGGAGAGATGGAAAGATTGGAGCTAGGAAAATCTGTTAGGCAACTGGTCTCAGAGAGCTGAGGGTGATGAGGCTGTGATCTTGGCTTGTGACAGCATGAATGGAAATAAAAGAAGGGAAGCATGAAATGTGATTGTTATTTCAGGGTGCAGAAACACAAGACTTGACAATTGATTATATGTAGCTGGTGAGGAAAAAAGGACTCAAAACTAACTCTGAGACATCAAGCTTGGATAACTGAAAAAAATACTGATTTTAACCTTCATTTTCTTCCCTTTAGGATTTTGGACAACACATCTTTCTTTGATTTTGAGAAACCCTACTTCTCTTTATCAAAGAAGCAGTATGGCAGGTACGTAGCAATATCATAACACCTTAGGGCTACAAGGCAATTATTTTATTTATTTCAAAACCTCCTTTTACAGAAGAGGAAAATTAAATCCTGGAGAAATGAAATGACTTACCCAGGAGCATGTGCCAGTTAGTGGAAGAGCTGAGAGAAGACAACAGATTTTCTGACTCCAACTTCTATGCTTTAAAAACAAAACAAAACAAAAATTAATATGTGTGTGTGTATCACATGTCATTTTAGGTGGGTAATATCTGATTTTATTCTAAGAATTTTTTTCAAAATTATAACATAGTTCTTTGATATATTTGAAAATATGCCAGAGAATCATAAAACTATTGTTTAGAACTTATGCACAGTAAGGTAATCACACACAAATGAAAGAGAGCAGTGAAGCCAGCATAATGATGAATTTGTCCCAAATGTATATATTCTCTGCAATTCATTATATTATTTGTTTTCTATTTATACTTTTCTTAGATTAATATTAAAATGTATTTGTAATTCCAAAATGTAATTTGTAATTTTGTAAAACCAGGCAGATGTCAAAGGGAGCTCAACCTTCTTTGTTATTATAATTTTAAATTTTGAGAATAATCCATTAAGAGCAGAAGTATGATCATTCATACATATGTAGCCCCAAAGTACATATGAGAATCAAAAATGAAGTTACTATTCTAAGGTTGTATAGGTAACAAGTGGAAGATTCAGAACTCACACTCTAGTCTTCTGAATATAAATCCTTCACTTCCTTATAAGGAGAAAGAGTAGGCAGTTGCTTCTGTGCTATTTGTAACTTCATGAAAGATAGTCCTCCTGCTCTGCAATGGTGCCTGAAATTCTACTACTAGTGATTAATTTCTTTGGGTCTTGAATCCTTTTTGGTTCTCAAGAGACCTTATGAAAATGCAATGTGGAAAACTTAAGGTATTATCCCCTAACAGTTATTAATAGGATTGTAGATTTAGAACTAGAAGGTATCTGAGAAGCCTCTTATCTGAACCCCTTGTTTTATAGATGAAGAAAGCCCAAAGAGGTTAAGTGATTTGGCCAAGGTTGCATAGGCAGGAAGAGGCAGAACTGCAGTTTGAACGCAGATTCCTGACTCCAAATCCAGCAGCCTCTCCACTGTACTATTACACTTTACTATTAGTCTTACACTGTGCTTTGCATTACCTTATATTTTCTTCCAATTGTTAATGCATTTGATGAACCACAGAATAGTACCACTGAAACAGAAAATTAACATTTCCCTTGTTTTTGGATAACTTGAAAACCTTTCCTTCAGTGGTACTGTGAACATAAACCAAAAGGTAGGAGCAGTAAGTGATTATTCTTATGATGTACTTGATAGGGTTATAATTGACAGTCATTTATCCCTCTTTGGAAATGGTTCAGCATCATTTCTGACCAAATGTTGGGTCCTAGTAGAACTTAGCCAGACTGTAATGGCATTGTAGCTAGATTGCATGACTGGGAGTAAGGAAAACCTGATTTCAAATCTCACCTCAGACACTGACTAGCTCTGTGACTCAGGACAAGTCAAATAAGCCCTCTTAAGTTCTGTTTCTTCATTTGTAAAATTGGGGCTAATGATAGTGCTTATTTCACTGGGTGGTTGTGAGATAACATGTAAAGTGCTTTGCAGACTTCAAGGTGCCATGTAAACACTAAATATCATTGTCATTATTATTATAATCAACTCTGCTTCTCAGTGAAATACTATTTCATTGATGTTTTAGTTCAAAGAGTCCATCTCACCTAAAAGACAACTTTGCTATTTTTCTATGGTTTACCACCAGCAGGGACAGAGGATAGAGAGAGCTGGCCTCTAAATCAGGAACTTACTTAACTCACAGCATCTCTCTGATGGTTAAACCAAATCATTTCATTATATGATTTCACTTTCAACGTATTCCAAGAAAAGCAGATACTTTTTCAGCTTATGGGACATTGTAGCTGAAAATGCTGTCATAATTAAGTAATTCATACCTAAGATATATGCTGTTTAAGTGAGCATGTTATCTAAATGTTTCACATCCCTTGGAAACTTTCTAATGGATAAATGGAAAAAAAAAGATCCATAAATACTTACCATTTGCTAAGCAATATGCTTAGCACTATGCTATAAATTTACAAAATAACTGTAGTCCCTGTCATCAAGGAAGTTACATTCTAATAGGACACCATACAAATCAGTGTATGGTGACCAGAGAAGGGGATTTTATTTAAAAATTATTGAATTGATATGTGAAGGAGCCATACGGGAGTAGATTGACAGAGCCTTTCCAGGAGTAAAGGCAGTACTGATTTGATTATAGTTCTAGCGCTGAAGGGGGGTGGGTAAGGAAGAAGGAATGAAAATGACTGGAGAATAAAATAAAGCGAGAGTGGGTCTCATGTGAAATAGTTCCTAAGGAAAGGTTCACCAATCAGACAAGAAGAAACCGAAGTTACTGAGAAGGTGATGATTTGCATTGGCAAAGGAAGGAAGCCACCGTGAGCTCCCTTTTCCAATGAAATTGTTGATTTGAACCACTGGATGGAATGTTCAAACTGAGGAAATGACAGAACCAATGTATGGTTGGAGCAAATGAAACGTTCTTTATTTTCAAGGGAAGGAAGAAACTAAGCACATATAAAAGCCGATTACACGCCAGTCACTATGCTAAGTGCTTTACAAATATTTCATTTGGTCCCCGGAATAACTCTGTGGGGAGGTGCTATTATTATCCTTATTTTATAGATTATGAAACTGAGCTAGTTAGAAATTAAATGACTTGCCCTGGGAGGGTCACACAGGTAGTAAGTGTTTGGGCTGGGATTTGAATTCTTCTCTTCCTGAGAATGCCTCAGCACTCTACCCACTGTGCCACTTTAACTGCCTCAACAGTAGATAACAATTATAACAATTGACTGATTTGTAGATAACAATTATAACAATCGACTGATTTCTAAACTGAAGGAGGTAAAAAGGGAAAGGTGGAATGACAAAAAAGAAAGGGAAGATAATATTTAAGAAGCGTTTTTCACAACCATACCATAAATCAAATTGTCACAGCATCTCTGCAATGGTTAAACCAAATCATTTCACTATATGGTTTCACTTTCAACATATTCCAGGAAAAGCAATACTTTTTTAGCTTAAGGGACATTGTAGAAGAAAATGTTTTCATAATTAAATAATAATGCCTAAACCATTACCCACATTTCTTTTCCAATAATTCATATACTATAATACAATTAATATATTTATAAGCAGCTAGTACCTCTAACATTTGCCTATGTAAAAATCCATAGCAATCAAGAAACAAAAAGCTATTTTTTACTGCTCCTATGGCACCTTCCACAGCCATTCAAAGTCTTGACACTGTTGTAGAGATCATTTTTTCTTAACCACATTTTGTGTAAGACCTATGTTCAAACACTCACTCTAAATTACCTCTGTGCTCCTCTGATGGAGTTCTGACAAGAACAATGTAATAACATATTTGCATTTGAACTGATCTCCTGATCTAATGTCCCATAATATTTCTTTCACATTGCTTTCCTCAAAGAAAGGTTTCAGTTGAGGGTAAAGAAAATTTCAGTCTACTTTATCCCCAAGTATTCATATAGTTTAAAATTACAGTTGATCCCAATTAAGTCATGTAGAAAGTCTTTTCTAAACTATATGCAAACTTAAAAACTTCAACCCTGAAGGTTAACTAAGGGAAAACTTTTTAATGTTTTGCCTACATTCTTCCTTCATTATACCACTGAATTTTGAACTGCTTGGAACTCTGGATTGCTTTTCTGTGGAAGCCAACAAAATTAAATGGGTGAAAATACCTTTTACAATCTTTCCTTGAAAAATGCATTCAAACTAGTTCACTGTGCCCTTAAGCATGTCTTTTCTTCTCATGCTATAGTCACACAGAAGATAGATATTTGATAAGATAATAAAAAACCAAAATATCATTTAAAGTAGGATAGATCTATTTATACATGTTCAGTTGAACATCAGGAATCCCAGAATGTGTCAAAAGTGCTATATTTAATTATTCATTTGGTTAATCTATAAACATTTATCAAGCACCTACTATGTGCCTGACACTGTACTAAGCAGTAGGGAAACAAAGAAAGGCAAAAACAAAAACAACAAAAAGAACAACAGTAACAACAACAAAAACAAAACAAAACAGTTCTCACTCTCAAGGAATCACAGTCTAATGTAAAGAAGAGACGATATGCAAACAACTTTGTACAAACAAGTTATATGAAGAAAGGTATTAGCATTAAGGTGGATTGGGAAAGTCTTCTGGTAGAAGGTAGTATTTTAGAAGGGACTTGAAGGAAATCAGGAAAGACAAGAGATAGAGAGAAGAGAATTCCTACCATGGATTTTATTATAAATATCATGACTATAAGCTCTAGCATAGGGTATTCCACATTACCACTCCCAAAGCTCAGGTCAGGCTGAAGATATGAAAAAGGAGCTTAAAACCACAAATGGCAAACTGTGTGCTGAAACCTATCTAAAGTGACCTGATGCACTTCCTCTGGCTTTGTTCTACCTCTGCAGCAGACCAAGGCAGGGAAATAACATATATCTCTTTTAGAAATGCTTTTTAGGCACCCGGCCCCTAATCCAAGCAAGCCCTTTTCCCCCAGTACATCGCTATTAGAAGGAGATACCTGTGTTGCTCCTTACATACAGGAACAACACACCAGGCTGTGAGAATTCCACAAGTGGGAGCAGCAGTAGAGACTGGACCATTGGACATTTCACTCCACAATTTTGATACCGGAATAAAGTCTACTTCAAGAATTTCCAGTAGACCAATGGGACCCAGCTGGCTTGTTAAAGCCTATTGTAGGTGCTACCGACTACTCCAACAGCAGTCAGGAAGAGAGAAAAGGATTCTTGGACACATTGCTCTTACATGAAATCTGCCTTCCCTTACTGTGTTGTAATCTTTTTGCTTTGTTTGTTTTTTATTAGCCTTCTTGTTGCACTTTCTTCCTGCTCCACTACTCTCAAGAGAATTGGAAAAGAATTAATATTTATTAGGATTCTTCAAGGAAAAATGGGTATACTTTATACCACCTTAAGCCCATCGGGTTCCATAGGTGTTGGGTTTGTCATCATATGCATCAGGAAAACCTTGACCCGTAGATGGTCCTTCCCATTTCAGAGACTGAGACCATTCTGCAACCCATCAAAATTGATGGAGGCAGTTTGCCAATTTCCAGAGATGGTGAACCCCCTCAACTTGTGGGGCCCCTTTCTTTTTTTATGCTGGTTAAATGCTTTGTAATACACCAAAAGAAACTTGATAGTTCCCCAAGCTATTACCTTTGCTGAATCAGAAAAGAGCAGATACTTTATATAGTTTAATGATTCCACCATACCTTATAGGAGTCTGAATATTTTACTACCTATATTGACCCCCTGCCTACATTCCAACTATGTGTTAAGCATAACGAAGAGATTAATGCTACTTTAGCCCTGGGTGACATAGTAGATCACACTCCAACTGTTTCCCAATGTCACCAAAGGAGATCCTTTTCTATGTGCCAATGTATCGATGTGCAGGAACACCTCCGATAAAAAGACCATTCCTAATTGTACTTTTCTTGGCAATCTGACTTTTAATGGCACCACAGCTAGTAGTTTTGATAATAACCTTTGGTCCATTGGGTCATCCTTCTAAGACCCTGCTGGTCTGGTCAGGCCCACTCACAGTATCTGAACATGTCTATCCACTCCACTTGAAGCCCCTTGGGTACTAGTGACTCCTGGATAGTATTTTTGTATGTGCTGAGAGGGCTTATTTCTCTTTTTCCCTGAAATGGTATGGGACATGTGGAATTATTTATTTGGACCCATCAGTTTCTAATCAAACCATAAGATTAGTTGAAAAAAAAAACTATCAGAAGCTTAAGGGTAGGGTTGTTTAAGTATGGAAACAGAGATGTGATTACAATCCAAAACCCTGTAAAACAATATGGAGATGCAATGAAGTTTCTCTGGTCCCTAATTCCATATATGGGGGTCTCTGCATTGCAGCTTGCTGCTAGGTGCCTCTCACTTGAAATTGAGAAATTTGCCTAGGCCACAATTGTTTCCATTTCCTCCCTCCAAATGGAGGTAGATTCTTTAGTACAAATGTTCTTACAAAACCTTAAGAAGGTCTTACACCTTCTTACACTTCACAGAGAGGGACCCGTGCTATGATCAATCAATCTTATCATTCCTACAGTAATTAATATGGGGATTGTAATGAGCCTTCAGGAAATCCAGTAAGTTATACCAGAAACACAATTACCCACTTCAGGTGACCCCCCCGTGGAATTCCTTTTCTTGCCCCCCTTGGCCGGGGGAAATGACCTGGTAGCCAGCATTGGTAAATGGGCCCAAATTTCCTTCTGCCTTATAATCCTTTCCAGACTTTACATTAGTTGCTGTGTTAAAGCCCATTCCATAAAAATGTTGACAATGAAACAAAATAAAGTTGATTTGATTCTCTCAATTTCCCCTTTTGATACTGTCTATACACTAACTCTAAAATTCTTCACATGGTCATGGTCAGTAGAATACACTAACACGAGCCTCTCTGGGACTAGCCTGGATGCAAAGATGCTTCTACAGGGTGATTCTCATTACCAAGACATTGCTTCTTCCTTAACATGGGGATGGCATAGTCAAGCAAAACAGACTTTTAGACCCCAAATGTAGTCATTAAAAGGGGGGGGGGAGGAAGACAGAAAGAGAGGATAGGAAAGAAGAAGAGAAGACAAATATAATCTAATTATAATATAATTATAATCAGCCTTTTAGACAAACAGGTAATGCCTGAACAAACTGCAAGGCATAAATGTCATCGAATATTAGTATACTGAAAGAAATGATAAGAGATAATTTCAGAGACTCCTGGGTAATTTGAATTGATACAGAGCTTGACGGATTTGCTGAGTCACAAACCTAGTATGGGCCTGACATTGAATTTGAACTCAGATCTTTCTGACTCTAGGCTCAGCTCTCTAGCATAGATGCCTACTGTAAGAAGTTACAACAAATAGTTCATTTCTGTTTTGTCTAGAAAATGGATTCTGCTTTGAAATGCTGAGTACTACTCTTTTTTCCCTTTTTTCTCCAATAATAAACTAAAGCTTCATTCAAGTCTCTACTCAAATATTTCCTCCTACATGACAATTTTCCAGATCCTCTCAAATTGTAAAATGTGCCACTGTCAAAAAATTACTTGGTTATTTATTTTGTATATGTTTTGTCATACTTATCTCAAATATTTCAAGCAGCAGGGCATTCTGAGCAAAAGACTGGAGAAAGTAGCATGGGCCAGGCAAATCAAACCATCATTGCCATCTCCCCTCAGACCCCAATGGAGACATTCAAGGACACTGACCCCAAGAATTTTGGAGATAGAAACACTCTTAAAACCATAAGATATACTTCCAACTCAGTCCCCACAGCCAAATTTGTGGGAAGAAATCATCATGGAGAAAAGAATCAACTTGCTTACTACTGTAAGCAGTAACTGCTGACCAATTACCACCAATAGGCAGAGGCAGAGAAGACAAGACCACTGGGAATGATGGTTTCCCCTCATCCCCAGACAATACAGTCATGTTTTCATCCCAGCACCCACAGCCAGCATCCTGGGAAGAAATTCACATGGAGAAGGGGTGAACCATCTCCAATTGTCAACCAAATGCCATTCACTGGGCAGAAAAGTATGTTACTAGAAACAGCAAAGCACAAGGAGAAGGAGGTAGGAAGCATTATGTACCAGGAAAGTCAAAACACTACCAGCTCCTAGACTACCATCTCACCTCAGACTCTGATGGAGACAGCCCAGGATCTTGAACCCAAGAATCTTGGGAACAGCAATGCTTCCAGTCTGATGTGTGAAAATAACATCCTGAGGAAAAACACCCATCTTGAAAGCAGGGGCTGTCTTAAGGTTTTTTATTTGTATCTCTAAAATTAGTACAATGTTTCGTAAATAGTAAGTTCATAATTTTTTTCCCTTTTCATTCATATTTATTCACATTATTTCCATTCAGGAAAATATAAGCTACTTGATGGTAGGGATTATTTTCATTTTTGGTTTTGGGTCCCTATTGCTTTTTCCAGTGGCTGAAGGCACTTAATAAATGCTTATTGAATTTAGTTAAAGACTTGTGTGCTTCTATGTATAATTATTTTTCATGTATATTTATTTCCCTAAAAAATTCACATAGTTAAGTCCACTGTCCCTTTTATCAACATTTTGTATTTAAAATCTAAATGCCCCACTGTTTGCATTTTACAATAACTGAATAAAAAAATGAACCTCATATATCCTTTGCTGGTGTTCTATCCACTGTGCCACCTAGCTGCCTCAATATGGTTTCTACTTCTAATGTTTTTTTTTTTTAAATGGATACTTTGATATTTGTTTCTAAACCAATGCATAGCTAGTATGGTGGCTTGTGCATAAAAAAGTCTGTCAAATGAATATATTGATGAATGAATGCTACATTCAGACTAGTATCAGAGATAGCCATGATGTATCATGTTGTTGCTTTTATTTTAAGGAACAAAAGTCTTTTCAATGACTATGAATGAGTAAAAAGATTGTGTGATCGTAGTCAAGTTCTGATCATAGAATTTAGAGCTGGAAGAGATGTCAGAGATCATGTTAGTTTCCTTAGTATGGAAGAATCTTTCAAAAAAGTATGTTCTGGAAACAGCCTTTTGTAGTCCTAATATTAATGAAATCATTTCCTTTTCTTTTTAACTGCTTGCCCCCTCAAAATATTTTTCCTGCCATCCTAAATCCTATCTCCATTAAATATCTCCAGAAAGCAGTATTCAAAAACTATGATCTATACAATGTTCAAAGTGCCATGTTAAGAATTCATATTGAGATGTAAATAGCATGCATTTAAATCAAGAAAATGTAAAATCAAAGCTCTGGAACAAAAGGTACAATTAGTTCACATCCGTGATTGATCAGAACTCACAAATGCACAAAAATAACTAATTATTTGTGATGAATTCGTGAACAAAATATGCACATAAAGAAAACAAAAGATAAAAAGATGACTGAGCCAATTGTAACAGGCCCTAGTAATGATAGAAAGGAACAACCACTCCTAGAGATGAGGAACAAAAGACATACTGTCAAACATCATTTTACCTAGAGAGCAAACATTGGAACATGATTGGTTTTAGTGGTTTCATCTGAAGGTGAGTTTCCCCTCATAATCCTGTATTAGACACATGAGCTTTTAAATATAATTTATAGCCAATTAACAAAAAGACTGCAAGGTAAGTGATTTGCCAAACTATTTCAAAATTAAAATTATGCTCATCACAGATAATGCAGTCAGCTGCGCTCATGTGAATTAATGTAATAATGCTGACTCACATCGCATACTAAACCAACCATTTCCAACAGCTTGATGTTTCAAAATGTAGCAATAATATGTGAAATACTATTCTCCTATTGCTCTACAATGATTTTTCTGATGAGCTAAAAATTATTCCACAATGTGGAAAATAATCACTTAAATGTAATCTTCATTCTCTGATACCACAGAAAGGTCACACTTAGAGCAGCTGTTTGAGGCAGAAATGATTTTTTTTCTTATTTTTAAGGGAAATATTGCTACCATGAAGATACCAAACTTCCTATGGCTAGGAGGTATCAATGTTCTTTTGTCAGGAGATTTAATAAACCAATAACCTTTAAGAAGTGTGTTTATGATATACAGAGGGATAAAAGGAAAGAAAAATGATGGAAAAGCAAATATAAAAAAATTAGAAGAGGTAAAATAAATCATTTAACTAGGATGTATTAGAATCAGAACCAGGATTATTAGAAGAACATATTACTTATTGGCATCCGTTTGAGGTTCAGTTTCACCTTTGGATTGAGCTGCATTTCCCATTATCTTGTCATTCTATCTCTTTCCTTCTGAGACTCCTGAAACATAGCAGGAATTTAATAATTGCTTAGTGACTTGACTTATCCAGCCTCCTGTAACCTAGAGAAGAAACAGATGGATGCTTCCTCTCATGTAAACTCAGGTTCTTCAACTTTGCCAAAGGGTTCCTGCCCCAGTAGCCATGCATATCACTTGTAAGGTGTGATATAATGAGTGTATTATTGTCTTAGATATTAAAGGATAGGAAAGATGAAAGCCTGCTGTTTCTCTCAATAAGAGAAAATTAGATACCTTACAATCCTCATTTGTAACAGAGGATAAAAGTAGAGGACCATTATATACATACATATATATATATATATATATATATATATATATATATATATAAATATATGTATACACATTTGTCTAGGTTTCCTTTTTCTTTTTAAATGTTGTATTTATAAATCCTTCCACTTTTCCAAATGAAAATATCCCTATTCCATGGGGGACATTAAACAATTAGGACAAAGTCTTCATTGTTATGTTCAAGCAGCAACAATTTGAAGTAACAGGAGGGGTGCATCTCAAACTGATTAAAGACACTGACCCTTGCAATTTGATAAACATAAAACATAAATCAGTTCAGTTCTTTTACTGCCCAATATGATTATTCGTTAATTGGATGTAGCAGGTGGGATGCTATGGGAGCAGCTTTAGTTTGTGACCTAGAAATACAGTCATTGGAGACGAGCCAGAAAACTCTTTTGCTTACATGTGTGTATTGAATTTTAACCTGACACACTGAACAAAAATAAATCTTAACTATTAACTGAAAGCCAAAAAAAAGTAAGCAAGCTAAGGCTACCAACTTTTGTTTGGCCTGCCTTGGAATTTGTGAGCTCAGGATAACCAGAAAAAAAAGTACATGAAAATAGTCACTACCTGAATTTCTTACTGGGCTAGACAGCTGCCTGAAATGTAAAATTGGGTTTGTGAAGTAACTATAGCAAAGAAATGCTTCCTCACTCAAAAGCCGTTAGTTTGATTGAAGTTATGCACTATGATAGGTGAAATGTGTTGTGTAGGCCAGTTTCTTGACAGAGAAATGGCTGTATAGTTGTAATGAATAAACTACTCTCCCAACTCATATCTGAATCAGAAGATTCTCTCTCTCTCTCTCTCTTTCTGTGTGTGTATGTATATGTGTATACATATATGTGTGTATATGTGTATATATGTATATATGCACAGACATATATATATATATATATGTGTGTGTGTGTATGTGTGTGTGTGTATTATAAATAACATTTTATTTATTGAAAACCACATACTGAAACATCTTTGGAAACTAACTACTAGAAGGAGAAAGAGATATCTATTTCAATGAAAATAACATCTACATTTCCTGACTGGGAGCCTCTTGAACAACACCAGACACATAGTAATAGCCTACTGAAATTGTTGATTGATTGACTCTGGTGTTGTTGCACATTCCTTATCTCCTACAAGCTGACTTTATAAATGCACTGGGTTCAGGATAGGTACTTTGACCATATTCCAATAGTCTCCTTTTGGGAACAAGCCAATGATGCTATCTATTATAAAAATAGATTTATTTGTTTGCTTTGCAAACTGAAAACAAAGTGTATTGAGTTTGTGCTAGAAAACATACTAAAACAAGCCTGAGCATTGAGGAGATATGCTGCTACGCTTGACAGGATCATCTAAAATGGGTGGCATTGTCTATATTTTAAAATGACATTGAAGGTGTTTTCCATTGACTTATTCTTTTACCTTTATCTTTCCTTCCACAAAAGAAAAAGAACTGCTATTTTTTTTCTTCGATCTCCTTATATATTGCTTCACTTTCTCCCCTTTTTATTTAGTTTATTTCTTATAATTTATATCATTCTTCTTCCATTTGTGGTGCTTCCTTTACAAATGACATTGTTCTTCTTTAAGTAATTCACAAGCAAAGTAATCCTGTGCTATTATACTGTGTCAAATACCATCCTTGATAACTTATACCCAAATGGAGGGATGCTTATGTTTGTAGATGACACTATTCTAAATGTATTCAGCCATAGAGCATTTCATATCCTTCTAAATGAGATTCATAATTGTTCAAAAGAATTTGGCATAACTACCCAACTGGGAAAAATTAGGGAATGAAGAATGCCTTTCGTCCAGGCTATGATATGCAGTTGAATAGGTAACCAATAGAGCTCATGCATCAGTTTATATCTATCTATCTTGGAGGGCAGACAGAGAAAATGGTAATGAATTAACCCCAGAATTTAACAAGATGGAGGAAATAGGCTTGATTGACTTCAGGAAATTGGGCAGTTCTACTAAAGACCTTGAACTTCTACCTGATACAAAAAGTTACCTTCTTGACATGAACATTCTTATAGGGATTGACATTTGGCTACAAGTTAGGAAACACTAAGGTCTTTAAAGACTGAAACTGAGCGTTACTCAAAGGCAATAGAAAGTTGTAAAGCAGGGTTTCTTAAACTTTTTCCACTCGTGACCCCTTCAGTTCTTCTTAAACTGTGGGGTCGCCATCCATAGTTTAAGAAGCACTGGGCTAAAATATATTATAAACAAGAAATCATGAAGGATATCATCAAATACTCATGTGATCAAAAAGACGAGATTAAGCATTCACAAAATGAGCGTGTGGAATGCCAAAAGACAGTTTGAGCACTACACTAGCATCCACACAGTGCGATGAGGATGAGAAAAGAGGCCTACATTATTTTAATGACACTCCTATGGCAAATTTAAAAGTTCACACAGAAGGGGAAGTGGACATGAATGTCTTGTTATCAGCATCAAAGGAATTCGCATATTATGAAGATAAGAGGTCTATTTGAGTACCAATATGTGTAATACATTGGATGAATGCTCTAGAAAGGATTTACAAGAGCACAAGAGTGAATTATATAGGATAAGAGGGTCTAAATGAGTTGATCATTGTAATCTACATCATTGGAGAGAGTATCTGCAGTAATGAGTTTATAGGTACCAAAAACTATGGAAGTACTGAAGCTCCCTAACATACTTTCAAAAGATAATGAAAATAAATTCTTAAATTTAAGAACTGGACACGTCAGAACATTTGGATTCTATTTGTAACTATGCTATACTAAGTATTGTGAACTTGGACAAGTCACACCTCTTTGGACTCCAGTTTATTCTCATTTATTGATTTAACATATAATTACTGAGAGGCAACATGGCACAGTGGATAAGCCACTGGAATTGGAGTCAAGAAAACTGGGGTTCAAACCTGCCTCAGATACTTCTTGTGAAACCATGGACAAATACCTCAACCTCTCTGTTATTCATCTCCTTATCTATAAAATGATAGAATTAGCCTTGGTGGTCTCTAAATCTATGACCTTATGTTCCAGGTTTCTTATGTATTGAGGCAGTTGAACTTGGAGTTAGAAAATCTGAGTTACTGGGCTTCTTGTCACCTTCAGGAGCAAACATAAAATCCTCTGTTTGGAATTCAAAGCCTTTTATAACCTCCTTCTGTCTCTACCTTTGTAGTCTTCTCTCACCTTACCCCAACTTGTAATCTATTATACAGTGACACTGGCTTCCTTGCTGTTCCCTAAACAAGACACTCCAAGTACAGGCATTTTCACTGGCTATCCTTCATACATCAAATACTCTTTCTTTTCATCTTCACTGTCTGGCTTCCCTCAAAGTGCCAGCTAAAATCCCACCTTCTACAGGAAGCCTTTCCTAATGTCCGTTAATTTTAGTGCCTTCCCTTTATTGATTATTTTCAATTTATCTTATATAGAACTAGTTTGTACATAATTGTTCACATATTTTCTCCTCTATTACAATAGCTCCTTGAGAGCAAGGACTGACCATTTTTTGCTTTTCTTTAT
Source organism: Trichosurus vulpecula (assembly GCF_011100635.1). NCBI lineage: Eukaryota > Metazoa > Chordata > Mammalia > Diprotodontia > Phalangeridae > Trichosurus > Trichosurus vulpecula. Next base: position 263,197,682 of record NC_050573.1, on the reverse strand, counting down.
GTACTCAAAGCTTAGCACTGTGGCTTCTGGGAGGTCTTTAATAAGTGTTTGCAGATGGACACTATTTGCTGTGCAATGCTGGACAAGTACTTAGCTTTTATCTGCCTCAATTTCTTTATCTTTAAAATAGGGACAATAATAGCACCTATATCTAAGAGTTGTTCTGAGGAGAAAATGAAGTATTTATAAAGTGCTTTGCAAAACGTAGAGCTATTAAGGCACTATTAAGGAAAAAATTGATTAGTGAAATATAAACGATAAAGAACTCTCTGAGCCTGTTTCCTCATCTATAGAGTACATATAGTCCACATGATTAGATTCCAGGGCTAGAGAAGCTACTGATCCCATTAGATTTTCATAAATTCTTTTTTAACTTTAAATACATTTTCAAAAGAAAACCGTTAAATGTTTAAATTTCTCACACTTACACAGACTTCATCCATATGAAAAAAAATGCCCAAATACCTCTACAATTCCTTTTAGGAAAGTGAAGATAAGAGCACTTCAGGGAATTCCTCCAAGAAAAATAGTATTAGCTTGGTTGTAAGTAACCTTTTACATAGCCTCCTGCATTATAGCATTCCTTGGGAAAAGAAGGGACTCCCTTAGGGGAAGGTGTGCTTATTTTATAGAGAACGTTGACCTTTGTCAAAATGGTGAAGTAGGTAGTTTTCCTTTGGAATCTTCCTACATTTTTCTCCCTCTTCTCTCTTCCATTTCTTCTCTGTTTCTGTCTCTCTGTCGCTGTCTCTCTCTTTCTCTTTCTCTGTCTCCCTCTGTCTCTCTCTCTGTTTCTCTCTGGTAATTGTCCAATGTACCCAGTCCTAAGAAAATATGCAGAGTACTTAGATAAAATCATCTTCAAATAGACACTTTGGAATATGTGCAGATATTTTATAACTGTTTCTAATCTATTGTTCACGTGATGAAGGTAGACCATTTTAAAATTTTTGTCATAGTTGATAGTGGGTGGGTTGACCATGCACTAATTCTCTACAATCCTTTTCTCTTTGATCTGTCTCAGGGCTGTCCAACTTTAGGTTAGCTTATGGCCTCATTAAAATAAAATAATTATTCAAGGGCCAAACCAAGAATAAAAAATACAGTACACTAATAGAAAGTGGGGGTACACACATCATCAACAGGACAGGTGAAGTTGCGTGCGGCCCACGGGCCATATTTTGGACAGCCCTAGTCTATCTTATTCCTGCCCAGTAGCCTCAGGTGAAAAAAGAGAGACCATGCTCTGAGAGGCATGGAGGTCTCCCTATTTGAGATGGAGGCCAGCATGTGGCCAAGTAATACGGGCTTTGGTTCTTTATAGAGCCATTCATTTGTTTTTGTTTGTTTTGCTTTGTTTTAGGTAAAGGAGATTAGAAATAGAGATTGGAGGTAAGAAGTCTGGAAGGTCAGCCACCCAAGATCTGGGAGTCAGAGTCAAAACATGCTCAGTTTTGCAGATAATTCAGCCTTGAGGCCCCAAGGAAAAAGGAACAACCTGCAAAACTCAGCCCGTCAGGAGCTGAGAGAAGAAAGCTTCCAATCCTCTATAGAAATGACATTACATATGATCTCACTCACCTCAAAGACTGAGGTGATAGTAGAAGGGGAGCGTTCCCCCTTAGGTGCAGAGTTATATACTGTTGTTGGTGTCTGTCTCTTTGTGATACCGTCTGAAGTTTTCTTGGCAAGGATACTGGAGTGGCTTATCATTTCCTTCTCTAGCTCATTTTATAGATGGGAAAACTGAGGCAAACATGGTAAAATGACTTGCCAGGGTTGCACAGTGACTGAGGCTGGATTTGAATTCAGGTCTTCCTGACTCCAGACCTGTTGCTCTATTTGCTGTACCACCTAGCTGCCTTCAAAGTAAATATCTCTTTGTAAAAGCTTTTGAATACAGCATGGCACAGTGAAGAAATAAATGCTGTATTTGAAGTAAAAAAAAACATTATTAGTGATAGAGTGGAAAAATAATTTGTTTCATTTCATTGACTAAATGTGCTTGATGCAGCAATATTTAATTTTGTCTTATTCAGCCACCATATTTTTTAAAAGGACAATGTAGTTACATGATATTGAACCTGAATTAAGAATTTTGCAGATGTTTCTGGAGAAGTTATGTGTAATAAAGGATAGGAATCAAGAATTAAACTCAATAAATCTTCATTAAGCACCTATCATGAGCAATGCACTGTCATAGGTACTTGGGATAAAAAAAGTGGAAAGAAAAAGCCTCTACTGTCAAGGAACAAATGTAGCACTATATGGGGCTAAAATCAGGGGGAAATTTATGAAATAGGAAAAATTTGGATTTGGTTTCCACCTTTCTTCTCATCCCTACATTTGGTTTCCCCTTAGAAAAATCACAGTTCACTTTTCCTCTCTGTGCTTTGGTTGTTGAGCTCATTTAAATATGAATTTCACTTTCCAAGTGGTGAATATCTGGCACATTATGTATTTAAATTCCAATTCTTATTGCATTTAATCAGTGCAAAAAAGAATTGGGTTTCTTGTCTGACATTTCAGTATAGGCACTGTAGTTTATGTGTAGAATTTCCAAATCTTCTGTGCCTTTATGCTTACACTCATTTCCATCTCTTCTCTAATATCTAGCAGACTTCTTTTTCTGTTGTATAAATGCCACACTATACACCGAAGGATACAATTGACATAGGAAATCTGACATGTAACACAATACGCTGAAGTTTGAATGGTGTTAATTCCTCTAATACTCTGAATTGCAATCTCAAGGCAAATGTAGTAACACTTCCAAACATACTTACAAATAACCAGTCATAGTAGGTTCAGGAAACAGATTGCTTTCAGATTTACAATATTAATTTCATCCTTTGTGCCACTTATTAGTACCTAGATCTCCAAAAAGCGACCTACCCTAGAAACAACTAATGATGTTTGCATTAGACAAGAGAACAAAAGGTTAAAAAATTCTTTTTCTTCCCACAAGACAACACTTTCATATTCTTGAAATTTCTGTGGCTCATTCAATTTCCACTTGTTTCAATCTGATTTCTTTTCCTATCTGTTCCACTGATGCCCTGCCCCTCTTGCCTCTTCCCACTTTGTAAGTGACCCTTCCTAGCAGGAAAGAAAAAAATCATTCTGGGATTAATTCAAAATGAATGTATCTAAATACACACTAATGTGTATAGAATGGTATGGAATTTTTACTTTGTCTTTAACCACATTCCACAGCTGTATAATTCAATCAGATTTATCCTACAGATGTAATTCTATATTAAAATAATGTTATCTAGAGCAACAGAGATGGATTTTTAAAATAGCCAGAAACCTTCTTATTCGGCTTTTGAAGTCCACTCCAAACTACTTAAGAAACATCTTGAAGATGAATTAGAAAGATATCCACTTGAATTAGAAAGATGTCTAATGTTAATTGCAGCCTCAATGATGAAAAACTTCTCAAGTTTAAAGTCACCAGGAGAAATGCTGAGAAGCATGGAGGGAATGAGATATTTCGGTGGGGGATAAAATCTTCCATATTCTCTACTCTGTAAGAAAACATTTATCTGTTAGTGATAATCATAATAGGTAGGATTAATTTAGCAACTTATGATTTCTAAAGGATTTTGTTATCTCATAGAACAATATTATCTCATTTGATCCTTATAAAAACTATGGGAATTAGGTGCTATTATTTTCCCTGTTTTACAGATAAGGAAACTGAGGCTGAGTAATGTTAAATGCCTTGCCTCATGTTGCACAGCTCATAAATGTCTTAGGCAGGATTAGGAATCGGGTCTTCCTGACACTAAATTCATTGCTTTATTAATTGTGTTACTGGTTTCATTTATCAAATAAATATATTTTTTAGAAAATTTCTAACTATATTGTTGTTTGTTGTTCATTCTCAAAGAGGATTATGGCACCAGGAAGGAAATTCTGTGACTGTGATTTAAGTGAGGGAGGGCTGTGCAAAGTCACCAGACTCACTTTTTCCTCTGGAGCCATCTGGGTCCAGTAGCAAGATATGAATAAGGATGACTGGAGATGTCCCTGGATGAAAGGGGAGACCTTGGCCTTTTTAAGCTATGGTCCTTCCCAGGTCTCAGACTGAGGCAATATCCATTCAATGATTAAGGCTAGGTAAGGAATGAGACAAAGAATAGCCTCTTGTATCTAGTCAAAAAGGGAAAAAAATCAATCTGGGAGGGAAGACTTTCAAGGTTTCTGACCAAAATGGAAACAGTTGCTATTTATAGTTATTCTGAGCCAATCAGGTCCCAAACAATGACAAGTAAGTGGAGCTTGGTCTGGGACCCATTGTTGGTCAATCAATGAGAGCCAGAGTGAATTGGGTTTAAGGTGCTGTCCTTAAGAAAGAAATCTAGCCTGTAAACCCTAACATATCTTGGGGACGTTTCAGTGTTCAAAATTTACATTACTTTGGGCAGAACACCTGCAGGCAGGGGATGATACCCTATGTGGAAAGAGGGAGAGGAAAGGAAAAAGAAAAATAGTGGAAAAAAGGAAAGAAGAAGAAAGGGAGGGAGGAGCTGAATTGCCCAACTGGAATTGGTCAGTTGGGTCCCCAGTGGGGCAGCCCATACTACTCATAGGTTGTTGTTTGCCCTGCCTTCTTGAAAAGGACCATGGCATTGTAATGGCAAGCAAAGTGGGACTTTTGGATATTTTTTCTTTTGGAGTGCTTCTTAGCACTAAGGCAACCAAGTGCCATTGATTGATCTTTGTCTTTGTAGGAAGGCCCACACCTGTGGAGCCCTTGAGAGGTGTGAAGGCCTCATGCCCTGAAAAAGTATATATATATATATATATACATACATACATACATATACATATACATATACTCTGAGAGTATATGTTAAGCTAGGATTCTCAGAACTATGGAAGGACAGGTTTTACTTTGGAGGCTTACTCATTGGAAGAGTATTGGTGTGGAGATTCTGGATAGGCATTAAGGAGCCCCTGACTTTGAAAACCCAGATGTTGGTGCTTGTCTCTCTGGTAACTATGTATAGCTTTGGTCAGACAGCTAGAAGCCTGTCTGTTGATTTGTGTTATGCGCTCTGTTTATATTTTTCTCTGTTTGTAATTTCTGTTTGTATTTGCTCTGAAGTTCAGGGTGCTGAGTTTTTCCCCTGAACTAAGTGAATGATATATGTATGTTTAATTAAAGCGAGATTGTAAACCCATTGAAATTGCTTTCTTTAGAAAAGCATATCTAAGAACATGTGCTAGCAGACCTCTTGTGTGCTGGTCTTACTGGCCTTACACAGCCATAGTAGCTACAGGCAATGTTGTTACAGGCATCAGGAAAGTGTTACCACGATTAGCAAATGAATTGGATTTAAGGTAAGAGGGTTGTGCAAAGTCACCAGCCTCACTTCCTCCTCCTGAGCCATTTGGGTCCAATGATAAGATATCAGGATGACTGGAGATGACTCCAGATGTAGTGGAAAACCTTGCTGTTTTTTCCCTAGTTTTCAGAATTCACTTTTATAATACTTTGAGTTCCAAAGTTTTTCTTCCTCTCTCCCTCTCCTCCCCACTCCCCAAGACAGCAATTGATATAGGTTATATATGTAGAATCATATTAAACATATTTCCACATTAGTCTGAGCTTGGCCTTTTAAAATTAAGGCCTTTTTCAGGTCTCAGTTTGACTGAGGCAATGCCCATTTAGTGGTTAAGCTAGGTAAGAAATGAGATAAAAAATGACCCCTTTTACCTAGTCATAAAAAAAATAAAAATCAATCAGGAAGGTGAAAACCCTCAGGGCTTCTGGCCAAAACAGAAAAAATTGCTATTTATATTCACTCTGAACTATAACATGTAACAGAAAACAGTATGAGATTTGGAGTTAGAGGTTCTGAATTTGAATTCCAGCTCTGTCACTCAATACTTCTGTAATCACAGGTAAATTCCAAACTATCTTAGTTTCCTCATTTGTAAAATGAAGAGGTTGGATAAGATGGCCTTTAGCAATCTATGATCCATTGAACATTATCAAAATTTTCAATTCAGTGTCCCAAAGGCTTTTTTTATCTTTATTGTACAAATCAGACTGTGATACTGAAACCACATTTCTCTACTATTTGAATCCCTTGAAAACATATAAAAGAAAATAATATCTTGAAAAATAAGGTTTTCTGCCACAGATTAGGCCAATATTTAACATAGCATCAATATTCAGGACTTTAAACAGGGCAAAATTTATGAAGTAGAAAAGTCTGAATTTGGCGTTCACTCACCTTCCTACCCACCACTAAGTTATCACCTCCTTCCAAGATGGTTTAATGCTTTCCCATTATATTTTATCTTTTATGAGTCATTCACTTTGGTTACTGTTTAACTTGATGTTTCAGGGGATTGATGTCCCTTTATATTTTCTTTCAGTGTGCTTTTTTTTTAAGCAGTCAATATTTCCATTCATCAGTGGATATATAACAATCAGATAAAATGCTAAATGTGGAGTGTAGAGGACCTGAATTCAAAACCTACCTCTGATAATAGTTATGGGAACCAATGTTAGTCACTTACCCTCTCTCTCAGTGCCCCAGCCACTTGCCTACAATTTAACTACTTAGACTTGGGAGCAGTTATCTGTTTTGGGGAGGACATTTCTAATATTGATGAAAGCAAAAATCCTTAGGGATTCATTCGGGTATAACCACTCAGACTCTAAAACTCATCTTTTTGGATTGTTCATTTTTCCAGAAAATTGTTCTTTTATTTGTTTGTTTTTACTTGGTTCAATGCTAGGACCATTTGGCAAATAATCAGACATTTACATGTAGAATATTCTTCATTCATTTTATACATTTTGTGTCCTACTATGCCAAAATAGAAAATGTCCAAGGGTAGGAATCTGCTCCAATTTTTTAAAAAGGCAACATCATTCTTGGCAATGTGTCATTATATTTATTTCTGAAATAATTTTTCATTTTTTAGTAAACCAAATACCCCTCCCTTCTGCAATTTTTGATTTTCTTATTTTAACAAATATGAATCTGATGTAGTTTATGATGAAGTTCTGAGGACCCAAGATCACCATTTAAGAAATAAAAAGGGGGGTGCCATCAAATAATTCTCACAGACTAGATAGTAATGATGCATTTCAAAATCTTCCTGCTTTTATGCAGCTTTATCTAGGGGTTAAAGAATCAACAGACATAGTACCATGAGTCATTTCCTCAAATATAATCATTTATGTTCACACACTGACATCTAGAATGCTAAAACACATATCCTTAACCTGATTCCACTGGGATAATGCCATTTTCTTTCCCAGCTTCATGCAGATTATTTAAATTGGAAAGTTGCTGAAGGAATGACTTTTTCCCAATGGCAGTTTCAGATAAATTTCTGGGAAGAAGCTTCAAAGTATTCATTGTATTTATGATTTTTTGTCTAATTGTGATGTGAACTTTTTTTAAGGCACAGAGAATCACTTTGTTTAAGACTCAAAAAAACTTGATATCTGATTTAGGATTCTAAGCAACCATCTTATATACCTCTTAGGGCCTTCCGTCCTTCATGTTAAATTTAGCACCAAAAATAGTAAATAGACTAGTTATGTACATTGCATTTGTGGGAATCTTATTGACATAATTTTTATTTGACATATTTCTAACTAGGTAGTAATACCTGTACTGCAAGAGGCCTTGCCCTTATGATAACTAAACCTCTACTTAAGTAAGTTATCTTGAACTGCAGTCTGCAATCAAGCCAATCATTCCCCAGGGAAAAGAAAGGGAATGATACATGAGATAAAGTTAATAGTGTGAGTGTAGATGAGTTCTTATAGCATTCAGACAGGCAAATAATACGTATTGAAGATCTTCTAGTCCTAGTATGCTTCACATTTTCTTTACTAATGAGTTTATAACTATATGAGGTTATTCTTAAAATATTACATCAGAAAAGTAGAATTTTACAGGAGAGAGAGGGAGTGAGAAAGGGGAGGGGAAAACAGGAGAGAAGGACAGAGACAGAGAGAGAGAAAGGATGAGGAAGATAGTGAAACCATCTGTGTTGAGAAGCAAACCATATAGGCCTGGTCCCGTGATCTTGGGTTACATGATAATCTAAAACAGGGGTTCTTAGCATGGTGTATGTGAACTTGTATATGTCTATATCTATGTGTATATGTATATCTATATCTATGTGGTTATCTATATTTATAATATCTACGGGCAATTAGTGGGATAGTGAATAGAATACCAGGCCTGGAGTCAGGAATAACCATCTTCTTCAGTTCAAATCTGGCCTCAGACATTTACTAGCTGTGTGACCCTGGGCAAGTCATTTAATTCTATTTGCCTCAGTTTCCTCATCTGTAAAATGAGCTGGAGAAGGAAATGGCAAACCACCCTAATAGCTTTGCCAAGGAGACCCCAAATTTGGTCATGAAGAGTCACACAGAACTGAAACAACTGAACAACAAATACAATCTGTATCTATGCCTGTGTCTATAGACCTTTTTATAGATACATAAACCTGTATAGCCATAGATATAGGTATATATGTATATATATATAATGTATGTCTATATGTTTATATATGTACATATACATATTTCATAATAACATTTCAATATAATTGGTTTCCTTTGTAATTATACATATAATATTTTTTTTGCATTTCAAAATGGTCCAGAGGTCCACCAGTCTGTCAAAGTTTACAAAAACAGGCTAAGAATCTCTAGTCTAGAGCATCACTCCTGGGGACAGATCCAGCCATTAAAATATAAGTAGAGGATTTTCCTTAAGGAGATGCATCTGGACAAAAGAGGGAAGGTCAAGAGTGAAAGAAAGTTCAAACTTTCAGGGAGAGAGAATTGAGAATTTGAAAATGCTTATTATAGAAAGAACAACACAAGTCACCACGTATGTATCAAGAAAAAATCATGCCAGACTGATCTTAGTTCCTATTGTGATAGGACTACTAGATTGAAAGATCAACAGAATGCTGTTGACATAGTGTACACGGATTTCAGGAAAGCATCTGACAGCTCTCTCATTATATCTTTGTGTATATTAATATGAAATAATACAATACATACTTTTATAGGAAAATATTGTGTATAATAGGATATAATCTCCTGTATTCTCCCTGAAGGCAAGGACTATTCAATTTTGTCTTTGTATTCATAGTGTTATAAACAATGTCTGGAATGTAATTGACATTTACTGGTTGATTGAATCCCTTATGTACAAGATGGGAAGATCTGAGTTAGATCGAACTATATTTAGGTGTGTTTAAAAAATGACTATATCTAGAAAGAATTCATTAAAGGGTAACTGAACATGGAGAGTGGTCTCTAATATAGAGGTCTAGGATGTACATTTATTGAACTTCAAGATGTCACAAAACTGGGGAGGGGGAAGGGTAACTAACATGTAGAATAAGAGTCAGGATTCAAAAAGACTTTAAAAAGCTAGAGTTGTGAATTGAATCAAATGAAATGTGATAAGAATAAACATATATTTATCATTTTAAGTTCAACTTGTCCAATTTTTCTTTTTTTTTTCTTTTGGAGGGAAGGTGAGATGACAACAATTTACTGACAAAATTCTGGTAGCTCTAAAATGCTGGGAGCTCTACTGGGCAACAAGCTCAATATGAGTTAACAGTATGATGTGGCAGTGAAAAAGACTAATGTAATGATATTCTTCACTAAGGTGGAGATAGACCCAGAATTAGGGAGGTGATAACCCTACTGTACTCTTTCCTATTAGGCTATAGAAATAATATTGTACTTTGTTCTAAAAATCACATTTCAGGAAGACTTTTGATAAAATAAATGTATTCAAAGGAAGATAACCTGGATGATGCACTACTGCTGGTACTAATTCAAAATATGCCTTATAAGGATAAGTGATAGTTGACCTGGAGAAAAGAAAACCTGAGGCAAATTACATTGTTTTTTTTTTTACATTAAATACTTGAAGGGTTGTCATATTAAGGTACACTTAATAGAATTTTGCTTAGCCTTAGAAGATACAACTAGGATCCATGGGTTTTAGTTGTAGAAAGATTTTAGCTCAATGTAAGGGAAAACTTTCCTACAAACAGAATTGATCTAAAATAAATTGGGTTGTTTCAGTAGGTAATCAATTCGCTATCACCAAACATCTTTAAATGGAGTATGGATATGGCTGCTGAAGTTGTCTCAGGTAGTTACATCTGCTTTTTTTTTTTGAGGGGGACTAGGACTTAAAGATTTCCAAGAGGAACAAAATCAAACCAGGCTATATAAGAAAATGATAAGTAAAATTAAAAAAAAAAGAGGAGACACTTGATCTGGCCTGGGAAGTTGCTGAGTTAGGGAATCAGTTATTTATGAAAAGGCTGGAAACTTTTCTGTAGTATAGAAAAATGCCCAGGTATGCTCTTATTGGTAATGGTGACAGTCAGAACTTGTGGGGTGGAGGACAGGGGGCTAGGCTATATCAAGAAATCAAATGAGACAAGGTCTCTTTTTAAAGGCCCCACACTAGGACACTTTCTAAGGGTCTTTCTCATTCACAGGGCCAAAAGGACAATGATATCACTGTACTTCTAGTTCATCACCAGGATTTGAAGAAACTGAATCCTTTGCAGCTCTGAAGTAGAAATCTCTTTCTGGGAGATTGTCTAATGGAAGCATACATCAGAAAATCTGGGTTTGAATACTTGGAGCTGACGCTCAGGAAAATAAATCCTGAATATCTAGTAATGTGTCCAAACTGAATTTATTTTCAGAAAGGGAGCTACTAAAGAAGGAAGAAGGAACCAGAGAAGAGTTGGTCCAAGTTTCATCTGCTTGACTTTCAGAATCAAAATTAATTATAAAGACCTCTGTAACTTCCCTTTAATTTTACATAATGACACTTTTATATCTCACCCCCTTATAGAACTTAGTCACTCAGCTAACCCAAAGAAGGATCATGTCCTGTTTCCAGGAAGCAACGGATAAAAAGATAAGGAATGGGTCATCTCCTCCAGGCTAAAGTAGGCAGAGGGAAAACAAATTGAGAAAAAAAAAATGAAAAACCAGAAACTGCCATCAGCAAATCACAACCTGATGGAAGAAAATCTGGGGTGCAGTAATCACATGGCCTCATAGATTCTATTTCCATTTAAAGAAAGGTATGCAAGGTTTTTCAATGAATTATATAAATTTTTGCTGTTTTTTTCTGATAACAGAAGAAAGATAGTGCCATCTCTCTCCTTCTGGGTCTATTTTCAGCCTCTCCTATTGGGATTTTCTTTGTGTCCCTTTTGCCTACCTCATCGTGAAAAATCTAAATCCTCAAGTCAGGCATACAGCTATCTTTCTTTAAATCCCAATTGCCACAGCAAATATGTCTTTGGAGAATTAAGGCAGTTTTCTCTCTACCTACCAGTGCCCCCTCAATTATCTTCTAACAACAACAAAAAAAATCACATCACATTACTAGCTTGAGAAAGCACCACTTCTAATTTCTGGAGAATAACTTCATCCTCAGTAACTATAGTTAATTTAGACTTAAAACAAAGAAACCTTCATGGAGCCTAGTAAAAGAACCATAATAGATTTTCCCTTTCAATGTCAGGATTCTGGCTTAAAAGTTATGACTACTAGAATTATCACACCAACCATAACCATAATCTTATTTCTGGCAAGGTCATCAAGGCACATGATAATGTAAAGGATGGTTGCCCATGGTCTGTGACATAAAATTTCAAAGGTCTTTAAAACATATTTATTTCTCATAATAAAGCCTTAGAAAATTATCATTTATGGAACAGGACTCTTTGACCTCATTAATTTATTTTTCCTTTCGCATGGGATAAATATTTGCCATAATACTATGATTATACATGGTATATGAAGAATCCAAAGATTTGATTTCTACTCCTGGCTCAAATAATTACTACTTGTGATTAGCTCAACTTAAGATATCAAAATCTAAATTTTCCATTGCAAAATAAATACAGTATTCCTAGCCCTACCTACCTCACCAGTTTCTGATGAAAAAAGCACTTTGAAACTCAATAAATGTATGTTCTTTGAAGTCAGGAACTGTCTTTGCTTTTATTTGTATTTGTATCCCCAGCACTTAGCACAATACCTGGAACATAGTAGGCACTTAATAAATATTCATTGACTTACTGACTGACTTTGGAAATAGTAAATGGCCCACTCAGTGCTGTGCCTTTGCTACTTGGAGTATCACTTCTGCAACCTCCCTACCAATAACCTAGGCTCTGCCCCTGGTTCCTTCAGCTCTAACAGTTGAGCTTTTACTCTATCTTTCCAGGACCTAGGCCTCCACATCACTTCACTTGCATACCTACTTCTCTAAACCATTTCCAGGTCCCTTTTATGTACTATCTTCTCCCATCAGAATGTAAGCCATTTATAGGCACTACCTGATTTGCTTGTTTTTGTACCCTCCTCCATCTCCCAGCATAGTACAATAACTTGTATCCAATAAGTTCTTAATAAGAGATTAATTTATCTTTCTGAATATGCTTTCCTATTATGCTTCACTGTATGAAATTAAATGCTCTTTTATTTGTCCTAGATGTTTTTCTAAGTTTATAGGACGTAAAAACAATGTTGCTTGCTGCTACTGTAGCTGTGTAAGGCCAGTAACACCAACACAGGAGGGCTGCTAGAACAGGTTCTTTGATCTGCTTTTTTAAGGAAAGCAATTTTAATGGGTTTACAATCTTACTTTAATTAAACATACATATATCGTTCACTTAGTTTGAGGGGAAAAAGTCAGCACCATGAACCTCAGAGAAAATACAAACAGAAATTACAAACAGAGAAAAATAAAAACAGAGCACATAACACAAATCAACAGATAGGCTTCTAGCTGTCTGACCAAAGTCATACATAGTTACCAGAGAGAGAAGCACCAACATCTGGATTTTCAAAGATGGGGGGCTCCTTAACGGCTACCCAGAGTCTCATCTGGTGAATTAAACAGGAACGCTCTTCCAATGTGAGCCCTAAGCAAAATTCTAACCTCAGAGCATATATATAGACATCTTCAGGGTCAGCGGGCATCACAACCATGCAACTCAAATCTATATAACCTAGGTCTTCCCATGACTTAAGCAGGTCATAAAAGTCTCTTGATTCAATCAAAAACTCTTGATTGAAACAAAGGCAAGATTCAAAGCACTTGATTGCCTTACTGCTGAGAAGTACTCCAAAACAACAAACACCAGAAAGTCCCACTCTGCTTGACATTACATAGGTCTAAACCCTTCTGTCATGCTAAGATTTGGTAAGTTCATGTTTACCACGTCTTCATACCCTTTATTTTTAGATGTTGAGCATCAAAGCATAGCTCCACTTTCAGTACTACTAAAAAAAAATATGAAAGCTTGATCTTTAGCATATGAGGCACTTTACACTGGAGAGCCAAATGGTTTTTCCAGCTTTATTTTGTAATAATCCCACCCACTTTTTCTATTCCAACTGGATTACTTCTTATCCTCTGTTCCTGTCTAGTCCATTCCTGACTCTTTTTCCTCATACCAGCTCCTATACATATAATGGGCTTCTTTCAAATTTTTGCCCGTTGAAAAAGTACTTCCATACCTTCAAGACTCAGCTCTAATTACTTTTTCATAAAGCCCTTCATGATTTTCCCAGGTGAAAGTGAGCTTTTCCTCTTCAGATTGCTCATGGCATTTTTTCCTGTTCCTATGCTTTGCAAGTAGATGGGAGAAAAGAAAAGGAATACTGATTGACATCAGAGTATCTGGGATCAGAGTCTTCCTTTGTTGTTTATCACCTGTTTGACCTTGGACAAGTCATAAGCTCTTCTGTAGAGGATAGCAGCTATCTGATAGCCTTTAAAGTTCAAGATTTAATCTGCTATGATCACTTGTATCATGGTTTCTATATATCTATATCTATACCTATATCTATATCTGTCTGTCTATCAATCTATCTATCTATATCTATCTATCTATCTATATATATATATATATATATATATTTGTATATGACACTCCTTAGAAACAAGAAATATATCATATATCTTTTTATCCCCCATGCCTAACAATGTTTTTAACAGAAGTCACTTTTTTTACTAACTCAGTCAGCACACATTTATTACTCTTTCACTATGCCAAAAAATGCACGTGCTAAGTATATAAATGAAGATAAGACATAGGTCCTGCTATAAAAAGGCTTATATATACTTATGAATTAATTAAATGGGCATTTTAAAATCATCCCTCATATAACCTTAGTCATTTTGTTTGCCTTTAAAGGTTTTCTTCAAGTCTGATATACCCATTCAGATGTATAGAATACAGAAATCCCCAAGGAATTATCTTTTTTCCATTCACCATGGTTTTTTACAAAGTAGGATAATTTTGTGTCTTTATTTCTTGTACCACAGGAGATGCCAAATATATTTTATCACTTTTCCCCCTACCTCCAGGAGATTTGTCCATCAAAACAAAGGAATTAATGCAGGGATTCTTAACCATTTTTGTTTTACGGGTTCTTTTGGCATTCTGGTGAATCTTATGAACCCTTCACATTCTTAAATGCAAAAAACAAAATCTATAAGATTACCAAAATAATATAGAAATGGTTTCGAAAAAATATATTTTCAGATATTCCATGAATCACAAGTTAATAGTCTATTTTAATTGCTTCATCCTTAATCATGATTACCCAGAAACCTCTGAGATAACTTTTTCCTCCATTATCCCCTACCCTTGATCACTGCCTGAGGCATACTCAAAAAAAAATTGGCTATTCTACACATAGCCCTGGACATGCATTTTAGGTTTCTCAAACTTCAAATAGATTTCAGCTGGGCAGAATTACCCATCCTGCTGTTCACTGAACTGCAGTGCAAAGCCAACTACTGAGGGGAGCTGGAATGGAGAAGAAGAATGCATTAAAGACTAATCTGCCGATAAAAGAAAACAATATGAGTAAGAACTCCAGCTTCCTTCCTCCATTACCATTTTCCTTATTAAATGTCTTTCTCTCTTGCCTTAATCATACAGATCCACAAAACAGGAACAAAATTTCATTGGATCCTAAGAGACTTCAGTACTAATGTCTCCATGAGGGTATTAGCAAACATGGAATTGAGTTCAAATACACTGTCAGCCACTTACTGTCTATGTGATACTGGGCAAGTCCCTTCACCCTGTTTGCCTCAGTTTTCCCATCTGTAAAATGAACTGGAGAAGGAAATGGCAAACCAATTCAGTATCTTTGCCAAGATGGGGTTGCGAAGAGCCAGACATGGCTGAAATGACTGAACAACAACAACAATGTCACCATATCCTAGTAATGAACCAACTCTTGATAATGAAGTTTCTGATTTTTCAGCACTTCAACAAGGTGTTGTTTTGCAATGACAATATTGCAAATGTAGCTGAAAAACATGTATATCTGTTTATTTATATATAAGGAAATACAACTCATATATGACCATATATTACCCAAGGGAAAAATCATTCATTAAATCATTTAGTTTTCTTATAAGAAAGGAAGTTATCACAGTTATACCCACATATTCCATTTCATATTTTAAGGTATAAGAACGTTTTTTCCTACATTTGCTTTCTCTTTAATTATATTTATAACTTTAACTCTATAATACTACATGCTTAAAAATGGAATCATCCTCTGATTCAGTTCCAAAATGTATCTTGTTCTGGAGGCTGTAATCTGGAAAAAAATTAATATTTAATCCACAATAGAGATTAGAAAATTAAATTATTTTCAGTTGTGAAAGCGTTGCTTACCTATATCTATTGCTATACTCATTATAAGAGAAAAATATGTCAGAAGTAGAATCTTAACATATGAAAGTGACAAAATTGTGGTTTTATTTATGAACTAGAGTATTTAGAAAAAATGGCTGTATTTTACCATAGCTATTGACATTCCAGGCTGCCTCCTTAAACTCAAAATATTAAGTCAAATTTGTGATATACAATTAAGTGGAAAGAAAGTTGGAATATTTAGCTTTGGAAATGATAATCAATGCCCACTGCTGAAACTTTTGTTTAGCAAAGATAATACAAATGCATTCAATTAAAATAAATACATTTTTAGTCTGCTCCTCCCATAATTATGTTGACTGCAAATGCAACTAGTCTGGCCCCATTGCTCAGAAATTAAAAAAAAAGTAAAATGAATTGGAAAATTAGTATTTGGCATCAATAAGGAAGCAAAAACAAATAGATGTTGGTACATGGAATGCCTGATCTCAATATACATGTAATGTTTCATATATCAGAATTGTTTTCTTTCAAATGACAGAAATTAATTTAAATATCTGTGCAAATTTGGCTGTTTTTAACCTAATTCAGTAATTTCTGTTTACATTGTTAAATAAAAAGTAATAATAATTGAAATTTATAGAGTTCACAAATTTTATTTTTAAATTAAAATTGTTAGAATTTTTTATTTATTTAATTAAAACATTTCTGTAAATTTGAGTTCCAAATTCACCCCCTCTCTCCCCAACCCACTGAGAAGGCAAGCAATATGATATTGATTATATGTGTGAAATCATATACAACATTTCCATATTTTCCATATTACAAAAAAAAATTTAAAAAATAAAAATAAAGTGAAAAAATATAATTTACACTCAGAATTCATCAGTTCTCTCTCTTGAGGTGGACAGAATTTTTCATCATGAGGCCTTCAGATCTGTCTTGAATCACTGTATTAATTAGAGTAGCTAAGTCTTTCACAGTCATTCATCTTCACAATATTGTTATTGTTTACAATGGCCTCCTGTTTCTACTCACTTCACTCTGAATCAGTTCATCTAAGTTTTCCCAGCTTTTTCTGAAACCATCCCCTTCATCATTCCTTATGTGGAAATAGTATTACCTCATAATCATATACTACAAATTGTTCAGCCATTCCTCAATTGATGGGCAGCCCCTCAATGTCCAATTCTTTGCCACCACAAAACAGCTGATATAAATATTTTTATATAAATAGATGTTTGTTTGTTTTTTACTTGACCACTTTGGGCTATAGATATAGTAGTGGTATTATTGGGTCAATTTTGCATTTTCTTCTATATTTTTTTTTTAAAATCAAGAAACAACTAAAGAAAGTCAAAAGGAAGAAAAAAAATATTTCACTAGGGCAAAGTTATTTTAAGGAATTATTTTCTTCAGTGAACATTTGTTCCTCTTTCTCTATTTGGTCAATTCTTCCTTTTAAGGTTTTTCTTTTCTTTAGTGAATTTTTGTGCCTCCTTGGTCATTTGGTCAATTCTGACCTCATTTGGTCAATTCTGTTTTATTTTTTAAAAAATATTTTCATCAGTATTTTTGTGCCTCTTTTTTACAAGCTGTTAATTCTCTTTTTATATTTTATTGATTTACTTTCATTTCTTTTCCCAATTTTTCTTCTGCCTCCATTATCTCTTTCTTTGATTCTTCCAGGAATTCTTGTTGGGCTCATATCCAATGTACATTATCTTTTCTTGTGAGGCTTCGCTTATAGCTGTGTTCATGTTGTCATCTGATCATGTTGTCATTCTTGATCTTTGCTGTTATCATACTAACTTTATCTGGTTAGATGCTTTATTCTTGTTTGCTCATTTTTCCAGACTTTTTCTTTATTTTGAAACTTATGTTAATTTGGGCTGCTTTTACATGGGATTGAGGAGGTAGCATCCCAAGCTTTAGGCATTTTTATGCAGCTGTTTTCAGACCTAGGTCTCTAAGTTTTCAGTGCTTCCAAGGTGGAGCTATCCTGGGAAAAGTGTGGTCACTTCTGTACTGGTATACCTTCTGGTCTTTACCCAGGAAGGGCCCCTGATCCCCTACAGCCGAAAGTACTATTGTTCATCTCTGCCCTGGAACTGATTCCAGGGCCCTTGCTCCCTTGTGACAAGCTCTCCTCTTTGCCCTGAATCTGATATACAGAACTGTACATGAGCAATATAGTTGCCAAACAGTGCCCAGGCCTATGCCCAATGTCAGCTCAAGGTCACCCATAATCTCTTTCTGATCAATTGTCCAATTCCCTTACCCTTTCTGTGCAGAGAGCTCCTGAAGCTGCTGCTCCTGTTACTGTTGTAGCTGCTTCCACAGCCTGCTGCTGATGTTGCTGTCTTGTGTGCTCCAGGCCAGTCCATATCAAAGTGTCACAGACCTCTCCTGCCAATCTCCTAAATTGTCTTGGACTGGAAAAATTCTCATGCTGACCTTTTTTTGGTTATGCTCATCCAGATTTGATTTGATGTGCTATTTTCACATTGTGCGCGATGGGATTTGGGGAAAGTTTGGCCAAATCTGCTACTTCTTAAGTTTTTATTTAAATTTTTAAGATAATTTTTCTTTATTTATTTTAATATTCATTTTCTTCCTTTTTCTAGCCTCTTCCCTAGCTATTGAGAAGGCAAGCAATATATCAATTATATATGTGAAGTCATACAAAATATATAGAGAGCTTTAAAGATTATAGAGTGATTAAATATATTATTTTCATTTGAATCTCAAAATTACCACATATAATAGCTATTAGAATTACTATTATCCCTAATTTACAGATAACAAAATTGAGGCTGAAACATTAAGTGCCTTGCTTACATATATATCTTGGATGCATCATTTGTAGGATTAGAATCCAATTCACCTGATTCCAGGTCCACTGCACCAGACATTACACTATAATGTCTCATATGGTTGGAAAACTAGAAAACAGAAGTTTAGTTTTCTGTTCTGAAGGTTAAATTCTGTTTTGTGGGATTGCCTGAGGTCAAAGGGTAGAGTATTCTACATGCTGGTTTAATAACACTACATCATACTTGTGATGTACTGGCAGCTACAAGGAGAAGTAAATAAAACAGCAGCTTTTAGTTCAGGAAAACCTGACCCAAAGCAAGTCACTTAGCCTGTCTGATCCTCCATTTTCTCATCTATAAAATGGATATAACATTAGCATCTATTTTACAGGGTGTTTTGTGAGTGTCGAATATGTGTGAGGCACTTTGCAAAAGAGCTGTATAAATGCTAGCTCTTTTTTACTCACATGATTTTTGCCTCCAAAATCTCATATACCTCAAAATATGAGAAAACCAAACTGTTTCTTGGTGTTCTAATAAATTAGGCATTACTTGGAGTGTTGACTCAGACAGATTTTTATCAAATAGGAGAGTTAAGAAGGCATTTGTCCAGTTCTAGGCCTTAAGGAAAGTCTAGGAGCAATGCCAAGAGTCAGCACCTGCTGGCCCTGCCTGAGGCAAGTGAATATTTTCTCATAATCCAATCCATTCCATTCTCCATTCTATACTAGACAAATCCTAATTCATTTCACATCTCCCCTCTTTCTCTGCCCCAAATCTATTAATTCAAGTTGACCAAAAGCTAAAAAACAAAACAAATTGTGAGATTAAAATACACATATTTTTCTGGAATGGCCAGACATGCTTGGCCAGCACAATCAGTCCTGGTTTTTGTTGTGTTGGGATTTTTTTTGTTTTCCCCATAAATTTATATACTTTCAATCAACTTAGGAGAAAAGGCATATTATACACAACATGGAAGTTAAAGAGTTTTTATTCTTTTCTCTATGAAATTTTAATTCCAATTAGAACGGTTTCCTAATTATTTAGTCAAATTTTAAGAGAAAAACTAATCATTTCTACTGATAAGGTCTATCTGGAATAGTCACTAAATGTTTGTCACATGAATGAATAAATTAACAGATGGCAGTGTGGTAACAGATATTTTACTTGAGATCATTTAGAAAGTTGTTTTGAAGATTCAGATCTTACATTATCTAAGAGTGATCTTTTTTGGAAGTATTTCCAAGCTTATTTAAGGAAATTTTCTTATTTTTTCTTTGTTTAAATATATTTATTTTTAAGATGCTAAAGTTATATTCTTTTACCTACAATCAATTTATTTCACAGTTTGGATGCTTGACCTCAGTTCATTATGTTGCTCTTTTGCACAAGAACTTATAATAACTCACCATTGCCTACAGGAGAAAATTTCAGCTTCAATCTCCATCAAAATCTGCATCCACCTTGGCTAGTGAATGATTTCTCATAACAAATTTGTCCCTCCAGAAAAGCTGTTCTCACTACTCACTCCTCCCCTTCTTGCCCCTCAACATATCATACTCATTCTCAACTCCAAGTCAGTGCATTAGATTGCATCAATTCCAACCCCAGGTCTTCATTTTACAAATGATGAATCTGAATTTCACACTCTTTTCCATAGTTTTAATAATTCAAGTATTTATAATTTCATGTTGCTTCTCCCTCCATCATGGCAAAACCTCTATAAGTTGTAGATTGTCTTTAAGAGTTGTTATGATTAATTCATTTATCATCCTCCACTTAGCCTTGTGATAATTCTCTCCAAAGTTAGCCTGGCTTGTACTCAGACAACAGACACACAATTCATTACTGGGTCTATACTTCAATCCTTTCTAACTTGGTGGGGGTAGGGAGAAGGAGAAAATCAGCTTTGTATGAATGGTCAAATAGTCTAGTTTGTTCTCTGCCAGCATAGCCTTCTAGAAGTGAAGATCACTTCCAAATCACAGTGAGATTTTGGAGCAAGATACATTTTATTTATGAGAAATATATCTCTTTGAGAGCTAAATGTAAGACACTTTAAAAGACAATATGGTAGGGCAGTTAGATAAATAAAATGAGTGCAGAGTATACTTTCTCACTAACCCTTTTCCTTATTTTGATCAATTCATCTGAGCTTTAATGGCACCAAAAGCCCTCCCACTTATTTATCTGCAATTTTAGGACAAAGTCATCACCAAGGTACCACTGGGCTCCTCATCTCAGCAGTTGACTACTCCCTGTCTCAGCCACAACCAATCATTCCTCTTGATTCAGCTACTCTAGAATATTAAATTGAATATCTTTTGTCTGCCTTTTCAATTTGGCTGCTCTCAGAACACTTGTTTCTCTTCTACACAAACACAAGCAAAAGAATATTAAGGCTCAGGTTGTTGATATCGCAAAGGTCTCAATATGTAATTTTTCTCTACCAGAAGAAAATGATTTATTCACTTTACTCTTTTGTGCTCTCCTCATAGCCCTCTCCTCAGCTAGTTATTAGGGGCAAGTTACATGAAATGCTTAGCTCTGTAATGAATTGTTCCTATTTTCGATGGTCTAATGGTTTAAAATAGGCAGAAATTTGTTTTTGATAAAAAATCTCTTTTATCTCTTATAAAGAAAAGATCATTTAAATGTATTTCAGTCCATTGCTAAGAATGTGAATATGAAAAATATTTCATTACAGTAATGAATGGCCCATATTACCACATAATTTCTATTTTAAGATTGGTAAATGTAAGATAATTCTTTCTACAAGTACAGAGAATAACCTGAAACAGGCTGAACCCTCACAGTCTCATCCAAAATGGAGAGGGGCCCAAGTATAAAAAAAAAGAATTATTGAAAGGAAAAGAATAATGTAGACATAAATTAACAAATATCCCATATCCAAAAAAGATCAAATTTTTTAAAAGAATATTTCCATAAACTATTTCATTAATTTAGTAAATTATAAGTTCTTTTTAAAAATATAGTATTTTCCTTTCAATCTACATTCTCAAACTGAAAGTGTATTTTAAAAAGTTTTTCATTGTTTCTTTGACTCCAAATCAAAATTTTCACTGTCAAATAATGGCTTCAAAAGGTGATTTTACAAATAAGGTCTGTTTGCATAAATATCTATATATCCATTAATGGTTAGATAACTTTGTGCATTTATGTGGTGTGAAGATAAAGTAGTGAGATTCACTTTCACATATAAACTAAGTATAATTAGACTCAATACTTTATAACTATAGGTTCTGAATCATAAATTCTAGAAATATAGCTTAGAAATGAATCTGTTTAAAGACCAAATCAACAGAAATTTTCAAATACGTGTCAGACACTATGCTGAAGTCTTGGTATGCAAAGGGGAAAATATTGGGGGGTGGAGCCAAGATGGCTATGTGAAAGCAAGGAACTACTGGACCTCTCTCACAAATTCTGTCAGATACAGCTGAAAAAGTGAATCTGAATAGATCTGAGAGAGTTAGAAGCCACTGGTAGACAGAAAGGGGTAGGAACACCGGTCACGGGAACAACACCAGTCCAAACCAATCAGGAACAGCAGAGGAATCTAGCCAGCCCATGGGTCTGGGAGAGTGCTGGGCAAGCAGGAACAGGCCCAGGGCAGAAGTACTGGGCTATGGCCGTGATTGAGCCCCAGGACCCTCAGCCCAGGGTGGCTGCAGGTGCAACTAGCCCAGAGGCTTCCAATCCCAGGCAAACCCAAGGGCACCAGACCAAACCAGGGTCTGGGAGGAAGCTGGGTAAGAGAAACACCTGAGCAGGATCAGGCCCAGGGTGGAAGTACTGCTAGGGCCACTATTAAGCCCCAGGACTCTCAGCCCAGGGAAGGAGTGCAGAGCCTGCGGTCACAGGAGCACCTAACCCAGAGGCCTCCAAACTACACTCTAAAGGTTTGAAACTCACCTTCTTGAACTTCTGGGAGCCATGATGTTCAGGTAAAATGACATTTAACCCTCCATTGAATGAACTGAGAGAATATTACCTCAGGAAAAACAGAGGAGCCTGAAGGGGGTCTTCAGTAGTGAGAGAAATGGGGGAGAGGGCCCTTCCTGTGGTGGCAGAAGGAGACTAGTACAGGAAGAGAGGTGTCCCAGCAGCCCTCACCTGAGCAGAACAACAAGAGTAACTGAGCCCAAGGGGACAGAGCTAACAAATGTCAATGCCAGGAACCCAGATTGGGCTTGGCACAGCCAGGAGAAGTGGCAGACACCAGTACAGACAAGAGCTGAGACCACAAATTCTGTAGCACAGTGCTGGAGGAGACAGACCCCCCAGCAGCCAGATCACCCTTCCCCACACCTCACAAACTCAGAGGCCATATAGCATAAAAACAGTGAGCAGACCCACAGATTCCAACACAAGAAACGTGGGACAGAGCCCCCCTGAGCTTCAGAAATAGAGATCCACTTAAGAAGACAGGAGAAAAAAAAAACACCTTGAAAAATCATGCTAAGAAGCCAAAGACTATGGATTAATATTATGGAGACAGGAAAGACCAAAATACAAATTCAGAAGAGGACAACATGGACACTATACCCACATCTGAAACATCAAAAGGGAAAGTTAACTGCTCTCCAGACCAAAAAGCATTCCTAGAAGAACTCAAGGAGAGCTTTAAAAACCAAATTAGGGAGGTAAAAGAAAAAATGGAAAAAAAAGGAAATAAATTCAATGAGGAAAACAAGTCTTTAAAAGTTAAAATCAGGGAATTGGTTAAGGAAAATCAGAATATAGATGGAGAAAAATGTGTCATTGAAAAGTAAAATCAACCAAATGGAAAAAAGATAGAGAAGATAAAGGAAGAAAACAAAACATTAAAAATTAGAATTGGGCAAGTAGAAGCTAATGACTCTATAAGACATCAAGAATCAGTCAAACAAAATCTAAAGAATGAAAAAATAGAAGAAAACATGACATCTGATTGGAAAAACAACTGATTGTGTCAGGAGAGACAATCTAAGAATTATTTGTCTATCTAAAAGCTATGATGAAAAAAAGAGCCTGGACAGTGACTTCCACGAAATCCTTAAGGAAAGTTGCCTGGATGTCCTAGAACCAGAGGGTATAATTATCATTGAAAGAATCCATCAATCAACCTCCGAAAAGATCCCAAATTAAAAACTTCAGGAAATATTATAGCCAAATTCCAGAACTACCAGGTCAAGGAGAAAATACTGCAAGCAGATAGGAAGAAACAATTCAAATATCATGGAACTACAGTCAGGATCATGCAGGATCTTTCAGCTTCTACCTTAAATGATAGGAGAAATTGGAATATGATGTTCTGAAAGGCAAAGGAGCTAGGACTACAACTAAGGATCAACTACCCAGAAAAACAGAGCATAATTTTCCAGGCAAGGAGATGGACATTCAATGAAATAAGAGAATTCCAGACCTTCCTGATGCAAAGGCCAGAGCTCAAGGGAAAATTTGATCTCCAAATACAAAACTCAAGAGAGACATAAAAAGGTAAATGGGGGAAAAAACCTAGTTAATCAATACGGCTAATTAGTTATATCCTGATATAAGATTATTTTGTTTTATATATGTTATATATATATATATATATATATATATATATATATATATATATATAATATATGTCAATCTTGAGAATAGTATACTTATTATGACAATTGAAAGGGATATTCATAGACTGAATGTCAGTATAAAATAACTGATATAATGATAAAATTATAATTAAGAAATATAAAGGTATGGTTCGGGGAGAAGAGGTAAGGAGGTAGAGGAAAAGTGTAACATATATCACATGAAGAGGCACAAAAACATATTGTAGTAGAAGGAAAGAAGGGAAGGAGAAGAGCAGTATTTGAGCTTGGTTCAAGAAGGGAATAACAAACCCTGATAAGTATAGAAATTTAACTTGTCCTACAGGCAGTAGGAGGGGAAAGGGGAAAAAGGGGGGGGGTGGTCAGAAGGGAGGGAAGAAGTAGCAAGGGGACAATGGTAAGATAAAGGAGGGTAATCAAGAGAGAGGGTAAACTGAGGAAGGCAGCAGTCAACAGTAAAACTCTGTTGAGCAATGGTAGGGGAAAGGGAGAAATAAAAGCATAAATGGGGGTAATAGGATGGAGAAAAAGACACAGATAGTAATCATAACTGTGAATGTGAATGGGATGAACTCTCCCATAAAATGGAAGTAGGTAGCAGAATGGATTAAAAAGCATAATCCTACAACATGCTGTTTATAAGAAACACATTTGAAAAAGGGGGGTACGCACGTGGTAAAAGTGAAAAGATGGAGTTGAATATATTGTGCTTCAGCTAAAGTAAAAAAAAAAAAAGCAGGTGTAGCAATCCTAATCTCAGACAAAGCAAAAGCAAAGATAGATCTAATTAAAAGAGACAAAGAAGGACACTACATCCTGCTAAAAGGCACCATGAACAATGAAGCAATATCATTATTTGACATATAAGCACCAAGTGGTATTGCAGGCAAATTCTTAGAGGAGAGGTTAAGGTAGTTACAGGAAGAAATAGACAGTAAAACCATACTAGTGAGGGACTTCAACCTCCCTGTCTCTGAACTTGATAAAACTAACCTCAAAAGAAACAAGAAAGAATTTAAGAAGGTGAATGGAATTTTAGAAAAGGCAGATATGACAGACCTCTGGAGACAACTGAATGGTGACAAAAAGGAATACACTTTTCTGTCAGTGGTACATGGTACATACTCAAAAACTGACCATGTACTAGGGAATAAAAATCTCACAATTCAGTGCAGAAAGGCAGAAGTATTCAAAGCATCCTTTCCAGATCATGATGCAGTAAAAATTATTTTTAACAAAGACCCATGGAAAAATAAGCTAAAAATTAATTGGAAACTAAATAATCTAATTCTAAAGAATGAGTGGGCCAAAGAACAAATCAGAGAAACAATTAATAACTTCATTCAAGAGAATGACAATAATAAGAAAACATACCAAAACTCATGGGATGCTGTAAAAGCAGTTCTTAAGGGAAGTTTTATACCTCTAAATGGTTACATGAATAAAACAGAGAAAAAGGAGTTCAAAGAATTGGGCATACAACTGAAAAAGCTAGAAAAAGAACAAATTGAAAATCCACAATGAAATACCAAATGAGAAATATTGAAAATCAAAGGAGAGATTAATAAAATTGAAATCAAGAAAACTATTAAATTAATAAATAAAACCAAGAGCTGGTTTAAAAAAAAAACAGTGAAATTGCTAAACCTTTGGTCAATTTGATTAAAAAAAGAAAGAAGAAAATCAAATCACCAGTATCAAAAATGAAAAGTGTGAATTCACCTCCAATGAAGAGGAAATTAAAATAATAATTAGGAAATATTTTGCCCAATTGTATGCCCATAAATTTGACAACCTTAGGGATATGGATGAATATCTACAAAAATATAAATTGCCCAGGTTGACAGAAAAGGAATATAATACCTTAATAACTCCATCTCAGAAAAAGAAATTGAGCAGGCCACCAATGAACTGCTTGGGAAAAAATCTCTAGGGCCTGATGGTTTTACATGCGAATTTTATCAAACATTTAAAGAACAATTAATTCCTATGCTTTGTAGACTACTTGGGAAAATAGGTGAAGAAGGAGTCATACCAAATTCTTCTTATGACACGAATATGGTACTAATACCTAGACCAGGAAGAGACAAGATAGAGAAAGAAAATGAAGACCAATTTCTCTAATGAATATTGACATGAAAATTTTAAATAAAATATTAGCAGAAAGACTGCAGCAACTTATCATGAGAATAATACATTATGACCAGATAGGATTTATTCCAGGAATGCAAGGCTGGTTCATTATTATGAAAACTATCAGCATAATTGATTATATTGACAACAAAACTAGCAGAAACCTTATGATCATCTTAATAGATGCAGAAAAAGCCTTTGATAAAATATAACACCCATTCATATTAAAAAACACTAGAAAGCATAGGAATAAATTTACAAGTAGAATCTACCTAAAACCATCAACAAGCATTATTTGTAATGGGGATAAGCTGGATGCATTCCCAGTTAGATCAGGGGTGAAAAAGGATGTCCATTATTACCCCTATTATTCAATTTGGTATCATAAATGTTAGCTGTAGCAATAAGAGAAGAAAGAGAAATTGAAGGAATTAGAATAGGAAAAGAAGAAACTAAATTATCACTTTTTGCAGATGATAAGATGATTTACTTAGAGAATCCAAGAGGATAAAGTAAAAGACTACATGAAATAATAAACAACTTTAGCAAAATTGCAGGATTTAAAATAAACCCACATAAATCCTCGGCTTCCCTATACATTACTAACAAAGCCTAACAGCAAGAGATTGAAAGAGAAATTCCATTTAAAGTTATTGTAGATGTTATAAAATGTTTGGGAGTCTATCTGCCAAGACAAAACCAGGGCCTATATGAACATAATTAAGAAACACTTCTCAGACAAATAAAGTCACATCTAAAGAAATGGAAAAATAACAGTTGCTCATAGTTAGGCCAAGCTAATGTAATGAAAATCACAATTTTAACTAAATTAATTTACTTATGCAGAGCCATACCCATCAAACTACCAAAAAATTATTTTACAGATCTGGATAAAATAATAACAAAATTTATCTGCAAGAACAAGAGGTCTAGAATATCTAGGGAACCAATGAAAAAATGCTAGAGAAGGTGGCCTAGCCATATCAGATATTAAACTATACTGTAAAGCAGCAGTCATCAAAACTACCTGGTAGTGGCTAAGAAACACAGTCATGGATCAGTGGAATAGATTAGTTATACAAGACACAGCAGTCAATGACTATAGCCATCTGCTCTTTGATAAACCCAAAGAATCTAGCTTCTGGGCTAAGAATCACTATTTCACAAAAACTGGTGGGAAAATTGGAAAATAACAGAGCAGAAACTGGGCATAGACCAATATCTTACGCCATTTACCACAATAGAGTCAAAATAGGTTCATGATTTAGGAATAAAGGTTGATACTATAAGAAATTTGGGAGAGCAAGGAATAGTTTACCTATCAGATTTATGGAAAAGCAAAGAATTAATGATAGAACAAGAGATAGAGAGTATTACAAAATGCAAAATGGATAATTTTGATTATGTTAAATTGAAAAGTTTTTATATAAAAAGCCAATGCAACAAAGATTAGGAGGGAAGCAGAAAACTGGGAGAAAGTCTTTACAACTAATGTCTCTGATAAAGGCCTCATTTCTAAAATATACATGGAATTGAGTCAAATGTATAGGAATACAAGTCATTCCCCCATCGAGAAATGGTCAAAGGATATAAACAGGCAGTTTTCAGAGGAAGAAATTAAAGATATCTATACGCATATGAAAAAATGCTCGAAATCACTGATTAGAGAGACGCAAATCAAAGTAACTCTTAGGTACCACATCTCTCCTGTCAGATTGGCTAAAATGGCAAAACAGGAAAATGATAAATGCTGGAGAGGATGTGGGAAAATTTGAACATTGTTACATTGCTGGTGGAGTTGTGAAGTGATCCAGTCACCTTGAAGAGCAATTTGGAACTATGTCCAAAGGGCTATAAAAATGTTCATACCCTTTGACCCAGGAATACTACTTCTAGGATCGTATCCCAAAGAGATCACACAAGTGGGAAAAGGACCCATATGTACAAAAATATTTGTAGTGGCTCTTTTTGTTTTAGCAAAGAATTGGAAATTAAGGGGATGCCCATCCATTGGGGAATGGCTGAACAAGCTGTGGTATATGAAGGTAATGGAATACTATGTGCAATAAGAAATGGGGATGATACAGACTTCATAACAACCTGGAAAAACCTATATGATTTAAGGCTGAGTGAATAGATCAGAACTAGGAGAACATTAAACACACCACAGACATATGGATTCTGTGATGACTAACCTTAATAGACTTGGCTCTTCTCAGCAATACTGGGTTCAAAGACAACTCCCAAGGACTCACAAGGAAGAGAGATATCTACATCCAGAGAAGGAGCTATGGAGACTGCATGCAGATTGAGGCAAAACATTTGCTCTACTTTTTTTTTTTTGTTTTTGTTTTTCTCTCTTTCTTTTTTGTTTTTGTTTTTTTGGTTTTGTTTCTTCTTTCTCATGATTCATTTCATTTGGTATAATTCTTCTTTACAATTTGACTATTGTGTAAATAAGTTCAATGTGAAATTATATGTAGAAGATATATCAGATTCCATGCCATCTTGAGAAGGGGGGGAGGGGAAGGGGAAGGAAGAAAATCTGGAACTCAGATTCATGCGGAACTGAGTGTTGTAAATTAAAAATAAAAATATCTTAATAAAAAATTAACAAAAAAGGGAAAAAATACAGTCTGCCTTCAAGCACCTTATAGTCAAATGGGTTAGGGAGGCAACAAATGCAAATCAGAACAAATGAGATAAAGAAATAATAGTTGAAAGATCAAATTAGAGATGATGTCATCAGCATCAGTGAGGATAGAAAGGAGTCCTAATGCAATAATGCTGGAGCTGAGCTTATAGGCCTTTCCCAAATAATCAGTAGCAAAGCAAAGTTTCTACATAGGTCTTTTGCCGCTGAATTGAATGTTTTTTGTTTTGTTTTGTTTTTTGGTGACCAGCAACAGCAGCAACAACTGCTATTTATTTAGAATTTTGCCTCACTTGAAAAACCTAAGAATTTTATGGGTAAAGTATCACAACTATTATTATCCCCATTTTACAGATGAGGAAACTGAAGCTCAGAAATGCTAAGTGATTTGCTAATTGTCACAAACCTGCTCACTTTATTAAAAATAATTGATAAAGATATGCAAACTGTAGCTTATCCCTAATGTGTAAATAGCAAAAGGTGATGAACAATTTTTATAACAAAATTTAAAATATTAACAAAAATTGTCCAAATTACTCTTAAGAAAAATGCAAATTAAAGTAATTCTGAGTTTTACCTTGTACACAGCAAACTAGTAAAGATTTAAAATCAATAATGGAGATATACTAATACACTGTTGATAAAGTTGTGAAATGTAAAGCATTTTGGAATTATGTTTTTAAAATTACTGAAATAGTCATATGCTTGCACCAGAGATCCCACTGCTAAGAATAAACCCCCAAAGAGGTCTTAGACAAAAATAAAATTCCTATAAATACAAATATTTATAGCACTATTTATAGCAAAGAACTGGAAACAAAATAAGTGCCAAACAAATTTTCTTACATGAATGTAGTGTAACATTATTATACCATAAGAAATAATATTTATGAATTTTTAAAATGAGGCTATATGAACTGAGAGAGTATAAAATTAGCAAAACAAATAAAATAATATACACAATGATTATAGTAATATAAAAAGAAAGTAACAAAATTAAACTGAATTTCTATGTAATTATAATGACTAAACTTGAATGTAGGGAAGAGTTGATGAAATTAATGAAATTAATAGCCCTTTTTTGGAAGACTAGCTATAGAATTTTGCATTACTACCTAATATGCTGATACATTCGTTGGCTTTTCTGAATTTATTTTTTTTTAAGCTTTGGCATAGAGGATGTGTTTCTGGGTAGGACAGGGAAGAAGGAGAATATAATGAAACATAAATGTTAAGTCAAAATTTTGAGCAAAGCATTGACGGTATCCAGACTTTGAACAGATTTACTTCCTGAATTTTTTTTTCAATCTCTCCTGTATTTAATATATGAACTTGAAAGAAAACAGTAATTTGTGCTTATCCAAACCTCTGTAGTTTTCAATAACACTAAATAAGGTATTTTGATTAAGCTGCTTAAGTCTAATGACAGCTTGAGATGAGAATGTAATCAAAATTTGTAATGATTCTTTCTGAACTGTCACTTCTATGGGGAAAAAATAGTGGGGGGAAAACAGCCTTAAAATCTCTACAGAAAAAAAAAAAAAACAATTCCTAAGTGCTCTAAATTTCAAAGCTCTAAACAGAACTCAAACATTCAACATGTATCACTAAGCAAATGTTTTCCTAGCTACCTTTATAACAGATGATTACTTCAGTGGTATTAGCAGAAGAAAGCTCTCTCCCAGAGCTTCTAGTCCTGAAAGCAAAGAATTGATGTTACTACCAGATTTTGCAAGGATTCCTAAAGAAAAGGCAATTTCTTTCCAAATACGGTTTTGGCTTGGGCTAGGTGTTTTGCTATGAGTTAGAATAAGCAGAGAATAATATAATTGCATAAATAAAGGTAGTTATGTGAGGAGAAAATGGGAATCACCAAAGTGCTTTGTAAATTAAGTGCTACATATTTATTGTAATACTTGAAAAGAGTGATTTAATCTATTTAGTAATCTATTTAATCCAATCTAAGAAGGGGGATAGTCTCTTTTACTCATATTTACTGCATTTGCTTGTCAAGTAAGTGGAGAATTTAATGAGTTGTTATCAATTTAACAACATAAATTACCTATTTTCTAACTATCTGGTGATGAACCTTTCCAAGTTTTTCTAGTTCATTGGTTGTTCAGATAAAGTTGATGTTCAGATAAAGACAAAGTCCATTATCTGACCTATGCCTGAGACTTTTCTGTCTTCATAGGGCTACCAGAAAATGCAATCTCTTGGTGAAATTTCCTCAAGAAATCAGGCTTACCTATACTATTACTATTATGATGCCTCAAAGAAGGAATTTAGCTGATTTCAATAAAAAAAAATGGGAGCTAGTCAATGATAAATAAAAACAATATATTTGTAATAGGCATCTATCTGCCAGAATATTGACATTCTGTATTAGTTACATATATGTAGTTTATTTTCCAACATCCTTTGAGCTTGGAAGGACAACATATAGAAGGGTAGTGTGACATTGAAAAGGGGACAGTATGAGGAATTTTTATTTACGTAACATTCCTTTGACAGTAACTTGCTGTGAAATGTGACAAGAAAAGGTTGAAGAAGAAAAGTTTTCTTAAGTGAGAGCTAGAACCATGCTTTGATTGGATAAGGCACACATAAAATTCCCAGAAGAGAGGTTCCTAAACTATGTCATGGTCCTCTATGGTAATCTAGTGAGTCCTATGACCCTTTTCTCAAAATAATGTTTTAAAAATGCACAAAAATAGGAAACATACTAAAATATATCAAAATAATTTTAAAATCCTCGTAGACACCAAGTCAAGAGCCCCAAATAATGCTAATGAGAAGCAACCTGGAATACTATTTTCAGAGGGTGTAACTGAGTCATGATAACTGCAGCATAGCCTTCAAGAGACCACAGCCCCCAGCTGTAGATGTTGTTCTAGAGCAGAGATGTTAAACATCCCCATTCAAAAGTGCTACCAAAAACCAAATTAAAACATAATTGGAAACTATTTAACAAAATAAATTAAAATGTAATTAAACATAGATACTGTTAACATTTGGTTTTCTAAGTCTATTTATCCCTGCTGGTATCCTTATGCACAATTTGAGACAATTGCTCCAGAGAATTCACTGATAGTTGATATCCAGTGTAGCTGGTAAAAATAGAGAGACTGAGAAAAGTCCTGTCACTTTGGTCCTAGCAACCCTAACTTTTATATAAATAAAAATGATGCTGAAGATAATATGAAGTTTGATTAACAGTAATGCCCAATTTCAGTAACTGAGTACAGATAAGAAAACACATTTTTCCTTTCCAAAGAGAGGAAGGGGACTATGATACATATGTTGTCAGAATCAGTTTGTCAGATGACTATAGTTAGTTTTCCATGGTGGGTGTGGAGGTGAAGAAGGGCATATAAGAAAGTATTGTGTATAAAAACAAAACTCATTAATAAGGCTGTTAAAAGTTGTGAATTATCATAGTTACATACTATTTTTCTGAAAGGATAAGGACATATTCATTTTATAGATGCGGTCCTTCCTGACTTTTATTCATATTAATTTGAAAGAAAAAAGGCAAGAGAATAATAATCTAGGATATCTGAATTTCCTACACAGTGAATATACTTTATTAAAATAAAGAAATTAAAATAAGCATAATTTGTGTCCCCCTTCCCATATGCCCCATTGAGAAAGAGTTCATAGCTGGTAATAATAGGAACCCAAAAACTCATCTTAAGAATTAAAGTTGTAAGTGACCATGTCCAAAATTTTGGGAGAGAGGGACAATGGATACATGTTGGCTAAAGAATATTGCAAATGATGGTCTACATGAAATTTTAAAAAAAGCATAAGGGTTGTTATAGAGGAAATGCATTATAGAAAAACAGGGAGAGGGTATGGTAAAGCCCTGACTTCTTCATTGGTACTACAAAAGGATAATAAAAAAGACCTAAAGAAGACAGTTCTTTAGGCAGATCATTTACTGAGGCTATATGAAAGAACATGGGCAGAAATTGTACAGAATGAGAGGCATGGATTCAGATCTGTAAAGATGGAAGGCCTATCTTTATCAAAGAGATCACAGAATTATTGAGATATCAAAGTATGTTCTTCACTGTAAAATTCTATATAGATATTAGTTATTTTTATTATTCAATTTTATGGTAACCTTCTTCATTTCTTTGTTGAGAGACAAAATAATACTTTTATGATCATCTTTTTGCCTGATCATCTTAGAAGATAAATATGCAACAATATACAGTGATTTATATAGATACGGAAGAAATCTATAGACAAAGAATGTTGTATAATATATGCTCAAATTATTTTTTTAATCCCTATATTCTTGGATATATAACAGACAAATAATGGGCTATTGATGGCAGAGAATGACAGATGTTAGAGAAGTAGTCTATTTGTTCATTTAGCCATCAGTTTCCCCATCTATAAAATGAGGAAAGTGGACCCGATGACTCTTTATTCTGTGATTGTGTAATCTGAAGCATATTTTCTTTTGTTTTATGCATATTTCTAAAAGCCTTAATTGTATTTTCCCAGTTTTTGGCAAATTAGAAAGGGAGTAGGAGCTGGAGGGGATAGCCACACAGACACCAGCAAAAAGTAGCTGTGTGAAGCCTGAAAGAGAGGAAGGTGATGAAAACAAGAAATTTTTAAGCATATCAAAAGGTGAATGTTTAGTTCAAGAATGAATAAACCTGGGTATGGAAGCCTAATAACCTCAGCAAAACTCACTGAGAAAAATGTAATAAAGTAATTAATGTTCCTAATGCAACCTTGAATCAATCTATAAAAGGTTAAATTATATTTGGAATATTCTTTCCTGAACTACTGTCTTATTTAAACATTAAATTGTTTTGTGGAAGTGACTATGAATTCTCAAAGCTACACAAAAAGAATGCTAATTCTCACAGATTATTCATACTGAGTTGGAAAGGCTTGAAATTATTGTCTATAAAAGGTTCAGTTATCTGTGGTCCAGGTTAACTCATCAGATTTTTGGCCATAGAAACTTACAAAACCATCCACTACTTACTAGATGGCACTGGGGCTATGATTTGTCTTAATGGAAAGAATAATTAGATTGGTGAAATCATGGATTCTTGGACTAGTGATAAATATATTCTGTTTAAGAAGGCAGGAAACTGTGACATTTTAGAAATATATTCACACAGATGGTTAAATATATACTTGGTTAAATAATATGCTGCTCAAATGCTAAGGTTCAGTCATTTTCAACATTCTTATACACATGTAGAATCATCATATTAGATGAATAAATGGTGATTCTATTTGTATTTTCAGGAACTAGTATTCCCTCAAATGTGTTTCTTGAACTCTAGGGTTTCTTTTGAATAACAGTTAAAAAAAGGAAAGAAAAGAGAAGAAAATACCTATGTATTCCTAATAAAAGGCCTTCTTTTTATCTCTCAAATTTGGATTCCCTGGGTAAGATCTGGGAATCATTTTACATTAAAGTGAATACTATACCCTGGGGCTTTTAGGTGACATCATTATAGTATTCATGGAAAATGAGAGAATCTGAATTAAAATATAGTAGTTTGAAGTTGAATAAAAGTAAAGGTAAAAAGGAAGAATAAGTTTCAAGGACAGAACCTCCTAGGATACGATGTATTCTAAATAGAATATAAACTCCAGTGATCTGTGAAATATCTTTTCATGTTTGCTGTAAGTGCCATTTATTCTAATTCTAAAGTGAGTTAAATCTAAAAAAAAAATGCAAGCTACTGTGTGCTTACCAATAATTGGAATTATTTTGTCATTTGGGCTGCAGCCAAAATATCAAAGCAGGGTGAAAAGCTTTACTTGTTAAGTGCATAGATGAAAGGTTAATACTTGACTTTCCCAAATTTTCATCCATCATAAATATTTTATATATCAACCCTTTGGGCTGGCTCTGAGCCACTTGGAAAAGGATAGAGCTTCAAATCTCATTTTGCAATATATAGTTAACATCAATTAAAAATATAATACTTTCATGGAATGTTTATTATACCAGAGTCAAAGACCAAAATCCAAAGGCAAAAGGACTGACAGTTTAGCTTCATGGAGGACTTTGGAAGAAAGAAAAAATATATATACCTCTTGAGAGGCTTTGAATTTAAAGCAGATTGAGCAAGGGATTGGAAAATTCAGGGCCAGGGATGCTATTTCAACCTCTGCCACGAATCTACTTTTTGAGCCAGGTTATGTCATATTATCTACCATTATCTAAGATTTCTCATTTGTAATTTTGAAAATGCCCTGGGGCTGTAATACACTATGAGATAGGGCAGAGCCTCAGTCTGGTCTTGATCCCAGAGATATCAGCTATGGACTGAACAATGTACAGCAGCCTTCACTGTGGCTCTCTCTGAATCCCAATCTGTGGTCAACTAAAGGCAATCTTTTTCTGACCCATTGCCAGTAACAAACCCATTAGCAGCAGCAGCAGCAGCAGACATCCTTTCACCTTTCTGAACTAATTTATAGCTCATGAACAAGTGTAACACTAAGCATTCTGGGGATCGAGGGTGGAGAGGAGACAAAAAAAAATGCATTGCAAGGCAATAACCATGCACAAAAAATATAGAGCAGCAGACTAGCAGGCATTGTGGTTAGTGAGCTGGCCCTGAGGCCAGGAAGATCTGGGCAAAAATCTCACCTCTGACACATACTTCTTTCATGCCTGTTATTTGACCCTGGCCAATTCATTTTACATCTCTATGATCTAGGCAATTCTCTAAGACAATAAGTTGAAGAGAAAGTCCTGACTTGCACTGATAGAGGGAGTTTCCTCACAAGAATTCCTTGTACCAATAAAATCACAAGCCCAATCCCTGTCCTAGAGACATATATTGACTATGAAGAAAATCCTTTCAAATTAACTTTAGTGTTTTTATTATTCTCCTAGTGTGGTTTTGGCAGAATCACAACTAGCAATTTTTTTGGACCCAGTTTAAAAGAAGAAAAATGCAATTGATGAGAGGGGACAGGTGGAGAACAAAGTACACTGGGGTAAGAAATAGGAAAAGTTCATGACTGTGGAATCATATAGTGGTTTCTATTCCATTCCAATCTTATTGAACAAGAATTAAGTGTTTACTAATGCAGGAGATGTAGAGGAAAAGTGAAAACAATTTCTGTCTTCAAAGACCTTAAATTTTAGTTTTAGGGGGATAATAACAAGTTCTAATTTTGATTTTTTGAGATAAAGTTGCCTATAAGACATCCAGTAATAATAATAATAATATAATATTAATTACTATATATTAATAAGATAATAATAGCTAGTTTTTAAGATGTCTAACAGACAGTTGAAATGGGACTCGATTTCAGGAGAAAAATTAGGCCTAGGTATATACATACGGAAATAATATGCAAAAAGAAGATAATTTAACTTGAAAACTAGTAAGATCAAGAAAGAAGGTAGAGAACTGTGGTTCTAAAGCTGGAATCCATAAACTTGAATGGAAAATTAGAAATTATTCATATACATGTATATATACATACATATAACTATATGTACTTTATATATGTAAGTGTTGATTTTCCCTAGCATTTGGTTTCCTTTGTAATCCTATATAATTTATTTTATTAATTAAAAAACATTATGAAAAAGGTTTCATAGATTTCTCCAGACTGTCAAAGTGATTCTTCACATCAAAAGGTTAATAGCTGGTATATAGAGACAAGATAAGGCTCAGGACACAATTTGGGGAGACAACCTTGGTTAGGATGATATTTCAGCAAAGGAAACTTAGGAATGATCAGAGAGGTAGCAGAAGAATAAGGAAGAAATAGTGCAGTATTAGCAGAGGTGAGGTCAGATCCAGGAGGAAAGGTTGGTCAACAGTATCAACAACTGTAGAGAAACAAAAAAAAGAAAAGGCTACTAGCCTTAGCAATGACAATTTTGGAGAGGGCAATTTAAGTTAAATGGTGAGCTTATAATGCAGATTACAAGATAAAAGAAGCACAGTGTAGCATATTAAGTGCCCCTTTCCCTCCTTCCACATAAGGAGTTTTGCTGTAAGGTGAGGAGAGTTATAACTTGCTATTTTATCTTTTTTAAAAATTAAATGTTATTTAGGCTGTTGAATATTTCCAGGATGGTAGATGTGGAGGTTGGTATCCTAATACCTTTCCCCCCAAACCTGCATATCTCACCACCACCACCATTCTTATCCTTGTGCATTTCTTTCTGTCTACCTCTCCTCACAGATGATGGGTGATATCACATCCCAGGCATGGAGTGGCAAAGGACCAGTTCCCTTCTTGAAAATATGAAGATGGAAGAAGTGCCCATGAACCAGGACAAATAATCCAAGCCTAAGTGTCCTCACTCCTGTTGTGTGAGGAGGTAATAGAAGTTGGTAGCAGAAGAAAGCAAATGCTAATGAGCTCCACTTATCTCTCCCACCCCACCTCCCATGTCTCAGTTTTACCAAATTGCTTGGCTACAGAGGGAAAGAGCTGATCAGGTGAGAGTATAAGTATAGAAAATCTACTCCCACAGTTCCACACCCATTGGTTTCTTTCCTATGTTTCTGCTGATATTCTTTGGTCTTCCTTGACTCTGATGCCTGGTCTAAGACTCTTATCTAAACAGGACATAGCCCCACACCAAGACTTAGTAGTGCACCAACCCATATTAGGTTTATGCCCATTCTCTTGTACTAAACTTATCATGGGAGTTTAAATATGAGGGTCCACCCAACATGACAATGCCTATGGACTCCTCCTAGCCTCTGATTGGAAGGGAGATACCAGGGTGTTGGAGTCATGTCACTTGGTCCAAACTAATCCCTTCAACTCCCCAGTATAGAGGCAAGGATGAGCAACTTACATTAACAGAAGAAACTTAAACTATGGGCAGAGCTACTTAGTCTTAGGTGCTTTGCTTTCCTCGCTCTGAATTTACTTATGGGTCCTATTTTTGGGGGGAAATTCTAGTTCTAGTTTAGGAAATTCTAGTTTTCTTAGCATCTCATTAACAGATCTTTTTGCTTTTGGGCATCCTGGAACTCACAATGGATATTAACTTATACTTAACAATAAACTGAGCTTATATAATACATGACTTTCCTAATAAGAAGCAATGCCACAGGTGGAATTGAATATGATAGGATCACAGATCTAGAGCCAGAAGGAATTTCAGAGGTTATCAATTCTGATCCACTCATTTTATAGCAAGAAAACTGAAGCCCAAAGCCAGCGTTCTTTCCGTGTTTGTCCACTCCCTCCAGGATTAGGAAAATGATAATCAGATTGTATTCTTTCCTGGTAAGAATACATTTGAAGCTTTGTGGTTAGTTCTGGGTGCTACATTTTTAAAAGAGAAGAAGATTTGAATGAACATAATAACTCTCTTCAGGATTGAGGGGCTATCCCATGGGTAGGCAATTATACTTGTTCTTCCTAACCTCAGAGGGTAGAAGTAATGGTTTTAAGTTGCAAAAACAAACAATAAATAAACAAACAAAACACTTTAGACCTGGATGGAGGAAAACATGCCTAAAAATCAGAGATGTTTAAAAGTGGAATGAGGCTGTCTTCCAGGTAATAGTTTCCTCTTTACTGGGTATTTTCAGTAAAGGTCTGGATGATAACTTATCAAATAAATCAATTGTTTTTTTGTTTGTTTGTTTATGTTTTTTCAGTAGAGTTTTGGACTAAAAGGCTCCTGAGGATACTATCACCTTTGAGATTCTGTTATAGAGACATCTATTCCAACTGTATCCTATCACTTTCTTATCAACATCTTGGAAAAATAACTGACCTGGAAAATAGAGGAGAGATAATTTAAAAATTATTGGACTACCTGAAAGCCAGGATAAAAAGGAGCAATCCATATTTCAAGAAATCATAAAGAAAAAAAATACTTTGATATTTTAGAATCAGGTGGCAAAATAGAAATTGAAAGAATCTACTGATTACCTCTTAAAAGAGATCCCAAAATGAAAACTCCCAGGAATATTATAACCACATTTCAGAGCTCCCAAATCAAACAGAAAATACTGAAAGCAGCCAGAAAGAAATCATTCAAATATCATGGAGCCATGGTCTGTATCACACATCATTTAGCAGCCTCTCCATTAAAGGAGTTGAAGGCTTAGAACAGGGGTGGGGAACCTGTGGCCTTAAGGCCCTGACTTGGAATATGATATTCTGGAAGGCAAAGGAACTAGGAACAAAACCAAGAAGAACCTACCAAGCAAAACTGAGTATAATTTTTTACAGGGAAAAACAGACACTTAGTGAATTAATTTCAAGCATTCCTGATGAAAAGACCAGAGCTAAATAGAAATTTTTATATTCAAACACAAGACTCAAGAGAAGAGTAAAAAGATAATTATTGTCATGGTACTTCATTGCACTGGATAAAGACATGGCATGCAGTTTTCCAGGAATGTCAAGCATTGTTGACTTCTGAGTCTATGCTAGTATAGTACAATGAACATTAATTGCTGATTCTTAAGACTGATATTTCACTTTTGGGCACTGGAGTTGTGTAAAGAAGTATTAATTAAATACCCCCATCAGCCATCTACAATTGCTGAAACAAGAATTGTTTGCAAAGAGTTAATGGAGAAACAAGAACAGGGTATCCTAAAAGTCTTAGTGTAGCTTTCAGCTTTAAGAGCAATAAATGAAGTAATGATGATGATGACGATAATTGATATTTATAAAGCATTTACTATGTGCTACTACTGTGCCAAGCACTTGACAATTTTTATTGCATTTGATCCTAAAAACCACTCTGGTAGGTAGATTAAACAGACACTAAGAATTTTGTGATATTATGTCCATCTAGTAGTATATACAAACTACAAAGAGAATAAGTGGCTAAATACAATATAGTCTGAAAGTTAGGACCCTAGTAGTTGAGGGGGCATGGAAATCAGGAAAGGTTTCACATAGGAGGTGATGATGTCTGTGTGGCATCTTGAGGAAAGAGAGGGATCCTATGAATCAAAATTAAGGAGGGAGGGCATTCCAGACAGCAAGTGCAAAGACACAGATACAAAAAAATGGAAGTGAAAGGGAAATAGAAATTGGGCTGGGATGGAAGTGTCCATGTCAGTCAGAGGCATCAAAAAACAAACAAACAAACAAAACAAATGGGAAGACCAAGTCAAACCAGGAACCAACCCATATAAGTTGTTGTTTTC
This sequence comes from Trichosurus vulpecula, assembly GCF_011100635.1. Taxonomy (NCBI): domain Eukaryota; kingdom Metazoa; phylum Chordata; class Mammalia; order Diprotodontia; family Phalangeridae; genus Trichosurus; species Trichosurus vulpecula. The sequence continues at coordinate 263,157,574 of NC_050573.1, read as the reverse complement.
TCCGGTAGCTCTCTGACCTGAGTTCACTACAGTTTATTTGAAGTTATTTCTTTAACAAGCTATTTTCTTGAACATTAAGAGAGTTAGGAGCCAAAGTTTATTCTGACTTCCTATTACCCTCAAAACATCCAAGCATGTCTATGTGTATGTGATCCTCTTCGCAAAAGAATAAAATAACAAATTCATAGAAAGGTTGACAGCACATATAGAAAATACCCTAGCTCACTGTGTGTAATGTTGAGCAGGGTGAGACTTTTTTGTTGTCTTCTTTTTTGGAATGCCAAGGCCATCACATGCCTTGTATAGAGTCTTGCTTTTGTTTGAATCAAAAGTCTTTGATTGGATCAAGAGTGTTTGACCTGCTTGAGACAAGGGAAAGCTTAAATCACATGGGTTTGAGGCGAATGGTTGTGACACATGGTTGTGATGCACAATGATCCTGAGCAAGGTATATAAGCTCTGAGGTTGGTGTTTTTCTGTGGGACTCTCACTCACTGGAAGAGTGTTGGGTGACTTGACCAGATGAGACTCTGGATAGCCACTGGAGCCCTCTGGCTTTGAAAACTCAGATGTTGGTGTTCTCTCTGGTAACTTTGTATTGCTATGGATAGACTGATTTGTGTTTATTTGCTCTGTTTATATAACATATGCTTGTAATTTCTGTTTGTATACTCTCTGAAGTTCAGGGTGCTGACTCTTCTCTCTGAACTAAGTGAATGGTATATGTATGTTTAATTACATGAAACTGTTAACCCCTTGAAGTCACTTTCCTTAGGAAATCAGATCAAGGAGCTATGCTAGCAGCCCTTCTGTGTGCTGGTGTTATTGGCCTTACACAGCCTGTTTCAACAATCCAGCTAGCAGCTGCTGTGAGGGTGTAAAGTCAACAACAACCAGCTTACAGAAGGCTGCAAGCCCAGGTCCTTTTCATCTGCTTTACTAAAGAAACAACATTAAGGGGTTAACAATCTTACTTTAATCCAGCATACAAATAATATCCACCTAGTTCAGGGGAAAAAGCCAGCACCCTGAATTACAGACCAAATACTATTCATAGTTATCAACATCTGATACTTCAGCCGGGTAGCTCATTACAACAGCTGGCCCAGAGTCATGCACCACTCTTGCTGTGGCTACCAGCTCGGAAAGAACATGCTAACCTCTCCGCTTATATGTCCTGTTCAGGGCCCCAAGGGCCCTGACCTCACCCAGGCTGGGCATGGAGAAGTTCCCCACCCCCAGTATCACATCAGATACAAATCAATGGCTCCCAATTGTCTCAGTGCTGAGAAAGACAAAAACATCCCACTTTATCTGCCCCATTCAAACAAAGCCAGAATCATTAAAGGTCAACAGCAAAAAGTCCCACCTTAATTACTATTACATAGCCACAGCAGCAGCAAGTAACATGTACTCCGGAAAAGTTTCCTTTTATGATAGATGGCATGTACTGACCACGTCTCCTTAATGTATAAACTTGTTGATGAAGTGACAAAATGATTTCTGCAGCCAAGCCTCTGTAATTTATACTGGTCAAAATATCCCAATGGGATGCTTTTCTAAAGATAGCATCCCTGTACCCCAAATTATGCTGTCATAAAATCAGTAGTAGTCTTTTGCCCCTCACCTATAATTATAAATTCTCTATTATTTCATGGCAATTTCCTAATCCATTGTCTCTTACAGACTGAAATTCATATTGGTCATATCCACTGGAAATGTTAGTGTTAGAAAAACTCCCTAATCCAGCTATTTAGGCTGATCAAAGCACAAAGAATCTCAGAACGGCCTGGGCTTCAAAGGGGTGTATAATACAGAATATAATATAATACAGAAACTAAGTAATTCAAATGATTCACAAGTTATCACAGTCATAAAGACTTTTAAAGGGGAGAAAATAAAAAGCATTTGCCTCAGTAGAGCAAAATATCACTTTAAAAATTCTCCTGCATATCTTGCAGGAGATATATATACATATATATATATATATATATATATATATATATATATATATATATATATGCATATATATGTTAAAATAATATCAAAATTACTTGGTAGATACAATAAACATTAATTTTGTCCCTGATCATTTGAGTGTAAGTATTAAGAAAACCATAAACAAATGTTTACATCTTAGCCACTGACGTTTTGCCATTGATATGTATTATAAGTGCAGAGTACAAATGAATGGGGGATTTTCTAAAGAGGGTGACATCCATCAGATTCTTCTTTTTGTAAATGACATTGTGCTGACTGCATGAAGGCCTGCAATACTATAGAGCAAAGAAAAATACTTGGAAGAGAGTCATCTCTAATTTTTGTTGTCACTAGTTTTCTTAAGAGGAAAGAAAAATAGAAGATTATTTTTCCAAAATAATATGAACTTAGTGGATTATATGAATATGCCTTAAATTGTGCAGACTGTCATTTAAGTATAAGAACGTGAATATTATTTGTGTCCTAAAATAATTCTTCACTAAGATATACAAACTTTTTGTGAATTAAATAAGAAACAGGCAGCATTGAGAAAACTGATTTATCAGAATCAAAACAAAACCAAACAACACTGCCAAATTGAAAGCGAGTTCATTTATATTTCAATCCATACTGGGACAAAAAAATCTACTTCACAAAATATCTATCAAACAGACATTCAGACTTTGCTTCAAGGCATTCAATGAGGAGGAACCTATCACTTGCTAAGACAGCCCATCCCATTTTGAGCAGTTTTTAGGAAGTTAATCCCTTCATCAAACTTAAATTTGCTTCTTTTCAACTTCAAACCATTGCTCCTAGTCCTCTTTCCTTTGGATCTTCCCAATTTATCAGTACCCTTCCTGAAATTAGGGTGACTCCAATTGAAGAAAATACTCTAGAAGAGGTCTGATGAGGGCAGAATAAAAAGGGACTATATTCTCCTTAATCTGTTTCACAGACAAAAATATGAAATGATTAAATAAATGGAAATCAAATGAAAAGTATTTTTATGCATTAATTTGTTATGCTAAGATAAATAACAAGATAAATAGCAAACCATGCTCAAACATCACTCTGTGTGGCCTATTTTCCAATGAGAGGAAATTCCTTGGTCATTTTGGTGAGTTTTTAGTGCAACTATTTCTTTGTTGCAATTTTGGCTTTTCTTCCTAAAGGTAACTTTTGATTTGTATGACTTTCAAAAATACTTATCTTTTCTTTCCATAACAAGAGTGTTTCATGATTTACTTGTTTTTTTTTAATTGAATGTCATTTTTTAAGAAATGCTCTAATCTTTGAAATAAAAAAAATCAACTTCTACCCAATTGGTGTCACAGAAACTATAAAAGCTTCACTTCTGCCCTAACTCACTCAGGCACCCTGGTCTACTTAACTGAAGCAACACTGTCTCCCTAAACCATCAGAGCCTTTTGTTATAAAATAAAATGTCTTTTAACACAGCAACAACCTCAATTAAACCTGGCATCTGCAGCTCTAAGCATACTTTCTATGATGCACTGTATGCATATGAATCAGGATTTGCATAGCAAGGGGAAACCAGCCTGAGAGCTTTAAGGCTTGTGATGGTGGTAGCCTGCTGAAACTGCATGCTACAGTAAAATGATAAAAAGGTACTGAAGTTACTGTGGAAGAGTTTTCTTCCAAACTAGTCAATAGAGGATGTGAAAGGTGATTTGTAACATGCGTAGAACCATTTTACAGGGAGAGGATAATTAAGTTGATAACGGATTAACTGCTTTACTTAGGAAAAAAAAAAGCCCAAAATTTTACTATAGGATTACTTATGTTATGGGCATGGCCCTGTTGGTTAGAGTCTATCTGGAAGCAGATGATGTAGCAGAAGATAAAACACAGATGGAAGGAAGGTGATTATGTTTTAAAGTTATCACCCTGGAACAATGACATTTTTGCATAATCGGTATATGTTAAAGAGTAATCAGATTGCAGATAATGTGTTACCAAAAATCAATTAGGTTGATATCTTTTCATGGTTTGTTCAGTACATTCACAGCACATCTAATAGAAACTTATTATGTGGAGATATGTGCCTGGAGACTGATACTATTATTCACTTGCCTTCTGCTTACATCAAGTTCCAAGTCAAAGTAAAATTAAAAACAAACACTGTATTGCTCACAAAAGCTGAAGTGTCACGCTTAAGTACAGGGGTTCCTTTCTTCCTCTCTTGCCTCGGAGTTATGGGAAAATCACACTGAGGGTAACGGCATTAGAGGCTCTACTTTTGGGCAAGGAATGAATACAATGCTTCATTCTTTCCGGCATGTCCATGTGCATGTGTGCCCATTCCGCTGTCTCCTTCTTGCAGAAGCTATTTATATCAATCAATCAACAAGAATTTATTAAGTATTTATGTGGCAGGCACCAGGGATAAAAATACAATGAAAGAAATAATTCTTATTCTCGTATCATTTGCCTCCTGCCCTGGCTGTTCCAGCAAATCCCAAATCACAACTGCAATTAAGATCATCAGTTAAACATCATTGTTTTAAGTTTGAGCCACTACTTTTATAGGTTTGTCAAGAGAAGTAAATTTTCCACCTAAGTTAATTGCTCTTATATTAACTAGGGTAAATGCTTTTTAAGTTTTGAGTGAAGTATTTAACAATAGAATTAATGATGACTGCCTACACTTATTCACAAATCCAATGATACAATTTGTAGTTATCAAGAAAAAGAAATACCATAAGCTTCAAAACAATTATTTAAGCATAACATTTATAAATATAATTATTTTTAATGTTACAGAAGTTTCTTGGATCAGTTTAAGGTTAATCTAGATTAATGTCTCAAATAAGAAAAAAAAGGACAGGCACAGAAAAAAAAAATACATTGTCATTTTGATTGGTGTTTAAAGGAAGAGGCCTTTAAGTGAAATTCTGATATATTGGTGAAACTGACTCAATTAATTTGCCATCTAAGCATAGTTTTTCTAAAAATATTTTCCCATTCTTTAAGTTACAGCTGAGTTAATCAGGCTTCTGAGTAATTATTAAGTGGAAGTCTTTAATTCATAGAACGGCACCTGTCTGAAGGAAGGTTACTTTCTTGATTCTTTCACGAGGAATTTATTTTTGACAACAGAGAAAGAGCAATGGAGAGAAAATGGACTGTTTATATGATTCCAAATACATTGCTGAAAAGTGAAAATGTCAATTTCCTGGTGGTTTTGTAAACAAAATTTTAAACAGAACATTTTTCAACAAACATCCCAACAAATCTAGTAAACTATCGAAATATAAATCAAAAGCAAAAGTCATTAAAGCTGCTAAATGGATACAAGTAATCTATAGTCAGTGGGCAAATTTGGAGACCAAAAAAATAGGTTTCTAAAGTAGTTCTGCTTGTAAACATAACATGGTTTTTCTTTATCTATAAAATATCAGGGATTGGACTAAGTCAGGGGTACTTAAGTTGGGATGAGGTCTTTGAATAAATTTCAGGGGATCTGTGAACTCGGATGGGGAAAATCAATATACTTGTTTTCCTTTGTAATTCTATGTATTTTATTTTATGAATTTAAACATGCTTTTGAAAAAGTGTCCATTGGCTTTACCAGGTTGCCAAAACATCCATGACATTAAATAAAAATTTAAAACTCCTGTATTAGGGAATTCCCAACATCCCTTCAAGTTTGAATGGTTTATGAATCTAGTAATAATACCTGATAATCTGCCTATCATCCCCCAAAAAAGGAGCAGTAAAGAAACAAGAAAGGAAAAATGAGGAAAGTATTTCATGGCCAACCATCAGGATTATTGTTGAATCATCAGTTAACAGGGCAAAAGATGGAGTTAAAATGTAAGAGTAGTACCACCATCTTCTATAACAGTCTGGTAATTTTTTCTCTTTTTTTTCCTTTTCATAAATTCTTGGATTGCAAGTATTTTTCTGTGCATCCAAACATCTCTAAACCATTTTCTGTTCTTCCAAACATCTGCCAGAGCCTTTCATTCCTATCAGGCATTGGCTTCTCTTTGATACAGAAAGCTAATCTTTCCGAGGAGATAATGTGTGAGAGTCAAGGTGACTGGATGCCACTCACCAGGAATGAAAACTAACCTGCAAGTATAATTGACTTCAGTTAATTAAATTGGGCCATATGAAGTCAATTACATTCCTTCCAGTAAATAAGGGTATGCCTATACTGTCTTATCATCAGGGTTGGAGAAAACATTGTTCTAGATAAAATTACTTAAAAGAATATGAAGCCTGAGTTTAAGAGAGAGAGAGAAAAAAGCCCAGCTTACTTCCATTGATTCAATCCAATAAGGAGCATAAAGAAAAGGCTTTTCTTTTACTCTAGCAGAGAAATTAGAGACAAGAAAAGTACCAGGATGAATATAATCACTTGATAAAAGATATTGTTTTCTGGAATAATAAGCTTCAAGAAATTGATTAAAACCTTGATACTATAGAGGTGATAATATCTGAATCATATATACAAAGGAACAATTTTAAAAATGCCTTCTGAGAAAGCTGTAGTAGTCATTTTACAGGAGAATGTGTTTGAAAGTACATCTTGAAAAGGGTTAAAGGAGAGTGGGTTACAGGGTATGTGTGTGTGTGAGAGAGAGAGACAGAGACAGAGACAGAGAGAGACACAGACACAGACAGAGAGAAGGACAAACAAGGAGTAATCATAACTATGAAAAAAATAATAGCAAACTTCTCTGATAGAGACCTCATTTCTCAGTTTTCAGATAAGTAATCAAAGCTATCTATAGTCATATGAAAAAATGCTCTAAATCACTATTGATTAGAGAAATGCAAATTAAAATAAATCTGAGGTACCACATCATACCTATCAGATCAGCTAATACCACAGAAAAGGAAACTAATATTAGAGGGGATGTGGGAAAATTGAGACACGAATGTAGTCTTGGTGGAGTTATATGCTGATTCAACCGTTCTGTAGAGCAGTTTAGAATTATGCCCAAATGGCTATAAAACTACTGATCAAGGCAATGACAACAGAATGGGAGCGGGAAAGGAGGGAATTGAAGATGTATATATATGAAAACAAAATTATGATATTGACAGAGGTTCAAGTGAGATAATGCTGAACATGCTCATGTACAAACACACACACACACATGCACACACACACGCACACACACACACACACACACACACACACACACACACACTATCCGCTTTATTTTCAGATGGGGATGAGTCCAGAAAGGATCAGACTTATCCATGATCATTTCTGTATTTAGTGTTAGGAGCAGAAACTAAACTCAGGGGTTCCTGACTTCAGGAATAGGAAGTATTAGTATAATTATTTTCTTTCCTTTAAAGACTACTTACTTTCAAATGCCTCCTGATAGTCTGCTAGGGAATGATATGAACCTATCACTTCCTGGAGAGCATCCGCTTGATAAAGCTTTAAACTGACAGCCACTGGCAAATGAGGTTTACCATCTCATCTACTGTTCATGCTTGTCAATTTAGAATTATTTGCTCTCTATTTGATCCCTTTCAGCCTTGATTCTGAAATACATCCATGTGTAACACTCATTGTAATTGCTAATCATGTCATCTAAGCAAGCCCTACAATAAAACTTCTGAATAGTAGGGCTCTAATATTTCATTTTATTTTAAGCATCATAGGATTCCATATTTGTGAAGAATGCTTTCCATTTGCTAAAAATTCCTATGACCATTTATTTAACATACTCAGCAGATTGAAGTTGCATATAACACAAATAAATCTGTACTTCCTTTCTAGGGAATCTGTCCATGTCTACATTGGTTTTTAAAATATAAACTATTGCCACTTACACAAGACAGGGGGAAATATGTCAAAGCTTGGTCTTCTTTTATGTAAATATGAAATAATCACTACTCCTACAACATTGAAATTTAGTTTTATATTATTAAGTCAGGGTCTGGACAGCATCCAAGTCATCATAAGTTAAAGACATAACCAACCGTTATCTCTTTTGTGGGGGGTGGGGTGCAAACTGTCTGAACAAATAAATCCTCCTCACCATCAGGGGAACCATGAAGATAACATACTCATCCCTTTTCCTTTGTATCTTCATTGCCAACAGATAAATTAATTCTACCTCTGTCAATATCACAATTTTGTTTTCATATATACACATCTTCAATTCCCTCCTTTCCTGCTCCCATTCTGTTGTCATTGCCTTGATCAGTATCCTTGGGAAATCTCTCCCTCTTTTCAATAGATAATGAAGTTCCAAAAGATCATAATTATGACTGATAAACACAACAGTCATGTAGATATTAAGCTTAAATAAAGGAAAAGGAAGGCCATGTCTTGAAATAAAATTCGGCAATTTACAATCAGTGTTGTCAAGGTGATATTGAAACTATCTAAAATCTCCAGAATTTTTATATTTTCTGAAATACCAGCCAACTGTTCTTTATTTATTCTTAATATTTTTCTGTTTTGTTCAATTCCTATTATTATAACCACATTATTTCCTACATTTTTTTTCAAAAAATTAAGACTGGATTTCCCTATTTTACCTAGGCTGAAAGTACAGTGGCCACTTAGGGAATCTATCCTATTGCTGATCTGACTCACCATATTTAAAGCCTGGGCAAGTTTGCTTCCCCCTTAGAGAGCCTGGTGACCTTCTTGTCTGCAGGACTCACTATATGGTATTAGATTAGAGTGGACCTTTGATCAGCATTAGCCTTACCTCAGTTCTGAAACCTAAGGTAGAGTTTCATCAGCCTCCATTCTACCTCTTCTGGGATCAGGAATTATAGGTTTACAAATCTACTATATTTATCACATATCCAGAGTAATTTATCTAATTTGATAGTTTCACCTGAGTATGTATAAACTTCCTGTGGTAGCAAATGATAACCCCATAAAATTCCTTCATCCTCTGTAGTTGTTACCCATATAGTTCCAAAAATCTTCCAAAACAGATAGATCCCACTAACTGGAAATTTTCTTCTGGTTCTTTTAATAACTTGGGATAACAATGAAGCATTTAAATTGTGTCTTATTCTTAATATGTTAATAAATCTTCTCATTGGTGCCTTTTATATTTTGTATGTAACATTGGCACCACTTAAGGATACTTCCCCAAATCCTACAGGCACTTGCAAATAGGCATCCTCAGAGGATTGACTCACTAGGACTGCAATATTCTAGGGGAAACCTAGCTTCTAGATTTGCTGCTCATGAACTCCCCAATGGTTTATTTCCCTTTGAAAATAGGTAGTATAATTAAATAGAAAAGGGGATTAACTAAGGTGGTATAGTTTAAAAAGTTGGTACAAAGAGTTCCCCCCCAAATTGGGGTACATTCTTCTCTTGAACACAAAAGGTACTTGAGGAGAGTAGGCTCAAGTTCCTGACATTGGAAGTCTCCTTCACTGTTTTGGGAGTCTTCATCAATTTCCCTAAAGTGTAGCTTGGGCTATCCTCTTAAGATTGGTATCTTTCTAGTGTGTATAGTTAGAATTCTCTCTGCCACAAGTGTTCTCACTCCCTGAAGCTACTTCCTTCATCAAGTGGTTATCTTTCTTTACCTATCTGTTCTGCCTATGTTTGTCTTCATATCTGTTTCTGTTCACATTTGGGTATATTGTTTCCTATTGGCCCAGCCTCTCCAATATCATTATTATTATTATTATTATTATTATTATTTTGGAGCAGGGCAATTGGGGTTAAGTGATTTACCTAAGGTCACACAGCTAGTACATGTGTCATGTGTCAAGAGTCTGAGGCCGCATTTGAACTCAGGTCCCAGTGCTCTACTCACTGCGCCACCTAGCTGCCCAATAATGTTATTAATGGACATGTAAGAAAGAGAGAAAATCTGCTCTAGAATGGTAACCTTTCAGCGGCTGGGCTTTAATTTAAATCCTCAACTCTGACACCAAATCTATTGAAAATCATATAAACATATTTAAATTACAAGTAATAAGAGAAAGGAAAATTAAATATATCTGAAGCATTACCTTGTTCATACCTATCAAACTGGCAAAGATGAGAAATGATGAGTGTAGTCATTGTTTAAGTGGTTGGGCAATGATAGCCACTGTTGGTTGAACTATGAATTGGCCTAGCCATTCTGGAATGCAATTTAGAATTATGTAAAGTAAAACATATCTATATCCATTGACTTGGAGATTATAAAGGATGGCTTTCTGAGTATGTGGGAAGGGATACATTTGGAAACATAGATATCAAAAGATATTAAAAAAACTTGAAGGCCAGATGATAAGATTAATGTGAAAATTCTAGATATAATGTACAACCTGAAGTAAATTTGAATTAAAATTTCAATCTGACAACTCTGCAGTGGTTTTACAATACTATGTAAAAGAACTACAGTGATGAATGCCTTAATTCAGAAACAAAAGACATGTTTAAAAATGCCCAATTATCTTAATTATGTAAATATTTTATGGAATAGAAAATTAAGTATTTTAGAACTTAAGCTTTTAGAACACTGTAAAATTCAAATCAATATATACTTCCTGGTTATCATTCAGGGTAAAAACAATCCCACAAAACTTTCAAAATTATTACAATCAACATTATGGGTAAAACCATTTAACTAGAAAAATAAAATCCAGACTTCCAAAATTGTGTCATATCAGATAATACCTTCTAACAGATCTCTGGTGGAAGGAGGCCATCAGCACTGACACCAAATGTCAATTAAAAGTTCAGCTATAGATCCTACAGACAGAGTCTAATCCTACTGGGGCATCTGGGCCACTGACTTGCATATGGATTTTAAAATCTCCCTTAACCATCAACATCCCTTTCACTTATATTTGCATAGAGCTCATAATGATTTCCGAAGCCCCTTCAATACAAAACTGCTGAAAACAAACTGGAACTTCAAGTTTATACTCCCTAGAACATCTTTGTATGAAGTCTTGCCACAATGAGAAATAGGTTACAATTCTCTGACAGACAGCACATACAGTGCTTTTCTTGTTGAATTTGATATAATTTCTTTCTTTCTTTCTTTCTTTCTTTCTTTCTTTCTTTCTTTCTTTCTTTCATTCTTTTTGTCCATCACTGTTATTTCTTTGATGTACAGGATTCCTAGTAAAGGAACTCAATCTTACCAATGTAAATTAGTAATTGTCCTTTAGCTTAAAAATTGTTCGGGAAAGGGAGAAATAAAGAAACTCAACCCCATAATATATGCTTCCAGGGCTTATTTGAGATAAGACTTTAACCTTGATCTTGTTGACTCTTAAGATTGGCTCAACCACAGGATACTACCTTTCAAAGTGAAACTTTAAGAAGTTAGAAGGGGATGGTTATCATCAAACACAAACTATAAGCAGTCACAAATTATGAATATAAAATCAGAGTACAGGAAGGAAAACAGCACAAGGTTTTCTGGATGATAGAACTGAACTTTTCTATATTCAAATCAATTCTTCAAAATGGGAGACTTTCTTGGGAGGATGAGGTCACTTAAAGCAGTATGACTTGCCCTTTGCAATTCATCTCAAAAAAATCAATATTTATTTCCCAGTGACCATTGGAAAAACAAAACTAAAGCTTTTCCAGAAACATTCAAAAATGATTGAAAATGACTTGACACCATAGAGCCATTGTGCTATTCAAATCTAATCCAATCTTGAAAGGCTGGGGGGGGGGGGGGGGCTGGGGGTATAAGGACAGAGGGACATGTTTTCAGACCCTGAGGATTAGTGGAGAATTTGTAACACGTCTGGAACAAATAGTTAACTATTAGTTCAGACATTCAGTGCAATGGCCAGGATTATTAGGGGGATGGCAAAAGCATATTAAATGTAGTGAATAGAGTAAATGCCAAAAATATAGCATTTTCTCACTGTTCACTGAGCAAACATCAAATGTCTTTGTCCATATGTAAATAGCAACCTGTTGAAAACACATTAAACTGACTCTGGTAAGGGGACATTTTTAAATGACCATGAGCTGGACAGAATCAATTACAATTTAAATAAATCACTTTAAAAAAACATGAACTTATTCTTAAAATGCACAATTGGAGTGAGATTCTAAATAAAACAAAGATTTTACTCATTCAGTAACAGACAAAATAAATGCATATCAATCTTTTCTTTCTATATCAAAACTACATGATCACAAATCTTACAAAATTCAAGGCTCGAGCCTAAAAGACGTGCTCAGACACCAAACTGCTATCCAGAAGGTTAAAATGCCATTATCCTTGGCTTCCTGCAAAGTCTTTTTTTCTTTTAGCTCTATTATCCCTTTAACAGCTGGTGAATCAATCAATCAAGCACTTATTAGTAGCCTGCTAGTATGTGATAGGCACTGCGTTAGTAGCCTGTGATATAAAGACAAAAAAGAAATGTTCTCTGCCTTCAAGAATTTCACATCCTTTGGGGGTAGACAACATGCACAGATATAAAGTAAAAGAGTAAATACAAAATAACTGGGGGGAGCTAATATCCGGAGGAATCAAGAAAAGCTTCTTGTAAAAGGTGACAAGTTTTGTTTTGTTTTGTTTAAGGAAACTCTTACTCCTAAGAGGCTGAATTGGTATGATGCTAAAAGATATGGTCAAGACCTTATTCCTTATAAAATAATCTTGGTCCTGGTACACTTGCCCCAGTACATCCTGTTGTACCATTGGCCCAAACCTGATTTTTCCATAAGGAATTTTGGCCAGCCTAGTCTTCCTTGCCTTAAGTATAGTTGAATATTTTTCAAATCATGGCTACCAAATACTTTGTAGAAATCATCATAATCCTAGAAGCGTGGAACAGAGGTTGCTATGGAGATGGGTGATAACTCTAGCTCAAGTTTCACAACCCTCCTTTGAGGTAGATATATACTGTGAAGTCCATTTTACCTTAAGGGAAATTAAAGGACTTGAAGATCAAGGTGGAATCAGAATGAATTTTGTTGTTGTTGTTTTTACTTTGTTATCTTTTGAAATTTCTAATTGTGATTCTAAACATTATCTTTTCCTAGGATTCAATTCAACAAGCATTTAGTAAACATCTACAATGTACAAGTCATTGTGCTATGTAGTAGGGATACAATGACAAGGAGTTCATACAATATATCCTCAAATATGATCAATTCTCCACAATTTGTTTCTAAAGTTGATATCATTATGTGTTCTTAAATGTTCATTCCTTTTCTTAGGCAGTAGCTGCTCAAACCTCTTTTGCCTCAATGATTGTCTTAATATCAATAAGGCAATATCATCAAAACTGAGATCCACTCATTTGTGTGGTAATGGATTGGAAGTAATAACTATATATCTCAAGAAAAATCAATGCAAAATTATTTCTGTTGTTTTTTAAAGTTACAAATACTTATTTAGATCATTAAAGAAATATATATTGGAGGGCAAAGCATGAACTATCATTATAAGACCATTATACTTTGCACTACTATTGGGAAAGTGTGGGGGAAAAAGACTTTTTCTCATTAATTAACTGCCTTTTTTAAAAATTCGCTTTTGTAGCTAGTTATGAAACACCATAAATAACATTTCTTCAGAAACTATAGAATAATCTTTTCTGATATGCAAATTCTTTGAAATTCCACAGTATTCATTTCCAGAAAAGTTCCAGAAAAAATTAAGTGTTCTTGTTTTATTTTATTACATGTAAGCAGTGATGTTTTGAGAAACAATGAAATACATTTGGCAGACAATGAAAATTTGATTCTAAAGGTATTTTTGTGTATTAGAACCTTGACATGAGATACTGTAAGATGCCAAAGTGGAGAAGGAAATAGCTTTAGAGTCAAGAAGAAAAGGGGTCAAGTATTGACTGACACTTATTGATTACTTGATGATGAAGATAAGGATGAGGATGAGGATGAAGAATACATTTTTATAGCACTTTAAGGTTTGCAAAGTACTTTACAATTACCTTATATGTTTCTCACAAAAATGCTGGAAAGTAGCTACTATTATTATGCCATTTTACAGATTAGGGACCTGAGACAGATAGAGGTTAAAGGACTTGCCCACAGTCATGTAGCTCCAAACTGTCAGAAGCTGGATTTGAACTCAACTCTTCCTGACTCTGTGCCCAGTGCTCTAGTCATAAAACATGCTATCTATCATCTCTCTGACATTGTGTAGGTCACTTAATGTTAGTCCTCAAAGAAACTCTGTAGGACCATAAGTTGCAAAGAGGGTGCATGTCTACTTTTATAGTGGCACTTTTCTGTCCTAGAGCTCCCATAACAACAAAATCATAACATAGGTATGTATCCACAGAACACTTTAATTTAGCATCATTATTCTGACATCCTTCAGATTATTTCTTTTTCAGAAAGATTTTTATCATTAGGACATTAGGTTAATAAAACATTTGACTGAAGGCTTCATCAACATTTTATATTTCCTTGGCATCCCTTTTTTGATAGGATTAATACAGAACTGTGTTGAATCAATACGTTTCAATATAACATAATTGGATGAGTTAAATAGTTCTTTTCTATAAATTAAAATGGTATTATTAAGGCTCTCTTACATCCTAGCTCAAAATGGAATTTTAAATTATCTGTTCCTGAATATTCTATGCTTCAGAACTTCAAGAATAAATTTCTTTGTTGTAGATACTCTCTCCACTAATGCTGATCAATTTCTGTTCATAACTTAGTACAACTGGCCCTCCATTATTGTGAATTGTAAATCCCAATAATCTGTCACACTATTTTAACTCAAACTGCATTAGGTTAGCATCAACTCCCTTATTCTATACAATAACTATGAAAAGTATGAATTTGAATACATACTTCACTTCATTTAATTTATTTTTCATAAATTGTAGACAACTTCATTTGTTGTCATGACCCAAAAAATCATTGTCCTGGTTACCCATCTTTTAGCGATGATGTTCATAAATGAACTGTTTATCATTATGGATAGTCACACAGTTTGTTGCTAGAATTGCACTCAAAAGGCTTTCAAGATGCTTTAATGATTTCCCCCTCTTTCTTTAAGATAAGAATTTTTGTGTGCAAATTAAAACAATTGTGAAGTAACACCTCCCACCTATCAAATTAGCTAATAGAACAGAAAGATGTGGGAAAATTGGAACACTACTGCATTGTTGGTGGAGTTGTGAACTGATCCAACCATTCTGGAGAGCAATTTGAAACAATGTCCAAAGGATAAATAAACTGTGCATACTCTGATCCAGCAATACCACTACTAGGTCTGAATCCCAAAGAGATCATAAAAAGGGAATAGGACCCATGTGTGCAAACATATCTATAGCAGCTCTTTTTGTGGTTGCAAAGAATTGGAAATTGAGGGAATGGCCTTCAATTGGGGTATGGCTAAATAAGTTGTGGTTCATGAATGTAATGGAATGCTAAGTGATGTGCAGATGGATTTCAGAAAACCTGGAAAGACTTACATGAATTGATGCCAAGTGAAACGAGCAGAACCAGGAGAACATTGTACATAGCAACAGCAACACTGTGCAAACATTAGCTGTGATAGACTTAGCCTTCTCAGCAATACAATGATCCAAGACATTATAAAAGATTCATGATAGAAAATGCTAAACACATACAGAGAAAGAACTATAGCTGAATGCAGATTGAAGCATTCTATTTCCACTTTTTTTTCTTTATTATGATTTTTCCCCTTTTGTTCTGATTCTTCTTTCATAACATGACTAATATGGAAATATGTTTAACATAATTGTACATATATAGCCTAAATTAGATTTCTTGCTGTCTTGGGGAGAGGGGAGGGAGGGAGAAAAATTTTGAACTCGAAATCTTACAACAATGAAAGTTGAGAACTCTCTTTACATGTAATTAAAAAAAATAAAGTACTATTAAGGAAAAAAAGAAAGGCATTTGTGTCATTTCCAGGGGCAGAGCCAACATTGCTGAATAGAAGAACCACTACAGCCAAGCTCTACCATCACTACTACATCAACCAACTTTAAAGAAAACTATTCAAATTAAATTCTGAAGTGGTAGAGGCAGAAACAGGTCAGGATGAGACATTCTATGACACAAGTGGAGACTTGCCTGGAGCTGATGTGAATGCTAAACCAGTGGTGGGACTTGTCAGTAGCAACAGCAGCAGAAGCTTCAGGAGTTCTCAAAAATAGAATGTAAGGAGATCAAGTCACTGGTCAAGAAGAGATTACAGAGGATTGATTGCTACCATTGGGCATGGAACAACTCCTTTACTTCTAACCACTCACAGATCACAGTTCAAGGCCAGAGAGGAGCACTTTTGGTCACAATGGAGTAGGGGCTCAGAGGAGCAATATCACTTGATATCAGAGGGGATCAGGTGTCCTTTCAAAGTAAAAACCATATTTTAGATGAGGAGAGCAGTGACCAGACATCTCTCCAGATCACATCACCTTGGAAGCAACAAAAACTTCCGAACCACCAGAATTAGATGTAAAAGGAGCAATGCAAAAAAAAGCCTGACACTTGGGGCAGTGCTTCTGTACCAAAATCCATGGTGGAAACAGAACCCAAATTTAACTTAAAGTTCAAAGTCAAGAAATAGCCTGAAAAATGAGCAAACAACAACAATCAAAGAACCTGACCATAAAAAAAAAATTGCTATGGTGATAGAGAAGATAAAGAGAAACTCTAAAAAAGACAATAATGCCAAAATAGCTACAAGCAAAGTCTCAAAGGAAAAAAAAAGTAAGTTGGACACAAGATCAACAAGAATCCTTAAAAGGTTAAAACTGATTTTCAAAATCAAATAAAAATGGTAGAGAAAAAAGTGGGTATTGATATTAGAGTGATGTAAGAAAATTATTACAAGATAACAGCTTGAGGCTTTTGAAGCATAAAAACAGTGAAGAAAATAACAACTTTAAAAAATAAAATTGGCCTAATGATAAATTAATGGTAATTTTGTAAAAGAAGCACAAAAATTTACTAAAGAAAAGAACTCATTAAAAAAGCAGAATGGGTTAAATGGAAAAGGAAATACACACATTTATTTAAGAAAATAACTTTAAAAAGCACAATTGGCCAAATTAAAAGACATGCAAAATCTTACTGAAGAAAATCATTCCTTAAAAATTAGAATTGAGCAAGTAGAAGCTAAGAACTCTACAAGACATTGATAAACAATTAAACAAAGTTAAAAGAATGAAAAAAAACAGAAGAAAATTTGAAATATATAATTTGAAAAAAACAGCTGACAGAAAATAAATTGCAGAGAGATAATTTAAAAATTATTGGACTACCTAAAAGCCATGATCAAAGAAAGAACCTAGACATCACATTTCAAGAAATCATAGAACAACAACTGCCCTGATATCTTAGATCCACAGGGTAAATTAGAAATTGAAAGAGTTCACCCTTTATCTCCTGAAACAGATTCAAAAAATGAAAACTCTTAAGAGTATTACAGCTAAATTCCTGAGCTTCTAAGTTAGAGAAAATACTTCAACCAGCCAGAAAAAGAAAAGAATTCAAATATCTTGGAGCCACAGTCAAGATCATAGAAGATTTCATGCTTTCCAAGTTTAAGTATCAAAGGGCTTGGAATATGATATTCTGGAAGACAAAGGAGCTAGGACTGCAACCAAGAATCACCTATCTAGAAAAAATGAGTGTAATCCTTTGGGGGGGAAATGGAAATTTAATAGGTAAATTTCAAACATTCCTGAAGAAAAGATCAGAGCTGAATAGAAAATATGACATTCAAACACAGGACTCAAGAAGCATAAAAAGGTCAACAGGAAAGAGTCATCATAAGGGACTCAATAAAGTTAAACTGTATGGGAAGATGATACATGTAGCTCCTAAGAACTTCATCACTATTAGGGCTGTTAAAAGAAGTTTACATAGAGAAAATGGGTGTGAGTCAATTATGTGGAATAATATCCAAAAAAAATTAGGGGTGGGAAAGAGATGTACTGGGAGACAGGAAAAGAGAGAGATAGAATGGTAAAAATTTTCTTTTACAGTGGAGTGGGAAATAGAGGTGTGACAGGCATTGCTTCACTCTAATTGAAATTGGTTTGAAGAAGGAAAAATAAACACACACACTCAGCTATGTATAGAAATGCAATTTAATAGGGAAATAAGAAGGGAAGGGGATAAGAGAAATGGGGGGGGGGACACTAAAGAGGAGGGCAGATTGAAGGAGGCAGTGATTAGAATCAAAATACATTATTGAGGAGGGTCAGGATAAAAAAAAGAGCATAAATAAACAGGAAATGATGGGATGAAAAGAAATAGTATTCATAATTGTAAATGTGAATGGGATGAGCTCACCCATAAAATGGAAGCAGATAGCAGAATGGATCAAAAACAAGAATCCAACAACATGTTGTGCACTAGCGATACACTTAAAACAGAAAGAGAAACAAAAAAGAAAGTTAAAATAAAGAGCTAAAGCAGAAACTAGTATGCTTCAACTGAAGTCAAAAAGGCAGGAGTAGCAATCATGACCTTTGGCATAGTTATAAGAGCTAATCAGGAAAACTACATTTTTTAAAGGGTATCATAAACAATGAAGTAATATAAAAAACCAGCAAATTTCCCTAATAAAGAACTCATTTTTTTCCAGATACATACCGATAATAAAATTGAGCCAAATTTATAAAATAAGAGCCATTCTCCAACTGATAATCAAAGGATATGAGAAGGCAATTTTCAGAGGAAGACATCAAAGCTACATATAGGTATATGAAAAAAAATCTCTACATCAGTATTTATTAGAAAAATGGAAATTAAAACAACTCTGAGGTATCACCTCACACTTATCAGAAATGACAAATGCTGGAAGGGGTGATGGAGCTATAAATATGTCAATAATTGTTGGTAGAGTTGTGAACTGGTACAACCGTTCTGGAAAATAATTAGGGTCTATACCCAAAGGACTATAAAATTGCATGACCTTTGATTCAGCAAAACTACTACTACTAGGTCTGTACCCCAAAGATATGAAGGAAAAAGGAAAACAATCTGTATGTACAAAAATATTTAGAAAACTTCTTTTTGTGTTGGCAAAGAATTGGAAATTGAGGATTCTCACCAATTGGGGATTTACTGAAAAAATTGTAGCATATGATTATGATGGAGTATTATTGTGCTATAAGAAATGATGAGAGGGGTAGTTTCAGAAAAACAACAACAAAACAAAAGATGGCAAGATTTATATGAACTGTGGCAAAGTGAATTGAGACAGACCATGAGATCATAGTGCACAGTAAAAGAAAGGTAATGATGATCAACTGTAAAGGACTTGGCTACTCTGATCAATACAATGATCCAAGAAAATTCCAGGAGATTCATGATGAAAAAATACCAGCTCCAAAGAGAGAAGTGATGAATTTTGAGTGTAAATTGAAGTATAATTTCCTCACTTTCTTTATTTTTCTTGCTTTTCTTGAAATCAAGCTAATATGGGTAATGGGTTTTGCAAGATTTCACATGTATAATTGATATATTTATTGCATTCTTAGTGGGTAGGGAAGGGCATGGAAGAGAAGGAGAGAATGTGGAGCTCAAAATTTAAAAAGAAAGGAATGTTAAAAATGAATAATTTTTTGAAAAGAGATTTTTGGTGACTTTGGGGTGAGTAGTTAAATAACAAGTTTGGGAAAAAAGACTACAGAGGATAAAGAAGAGAATAGGAGAAAGTGGAAACACCTATTATAGTTGATTTTATCTAGTTTAGACACAAAGGAAAGGAGAGATGTAGAATAAGAGAATGGACAGGTAAAGCAAGGATTTGTTTTGTTTTATTTTTGTAAGGACAGAGGAGTCCGTAGTTACCAGAGAAGCAGCCAGTAGACAGTGAAAGATTGAAGCTTAGTGGGAGAATAGGGGTAGTAGAAGGGGAAATCAACTAGAGAAGATAGGAACCTAGGTATTATAGTGGATAGGGTACTGGGCCTGGTGTCAAGGGGATGCAGTATTTGTGACCATGGTCAAGCCATTTGACCTCTGCCCATCTCAGTTTACTCAGCTGTAAAATAGAGTTAATAATAACATGTACCTAGCAGAGTTGTTGTTAGGATAAAATGAAATAATATTTGTAAAGCACTTGCACAGTATCTGGCACACAGGAAGGAATTCTTTCCTTCCTCCTTCTGTCCCTCTTTCTCTCCCTCCCCCTCCTTCCTTCTTTCTAGACAGCATTAGCAAGGAGAAAAGTCACAACTTCAATTGAGCCTGGGATGGAGAAGGTGATGGGAAGAAATTTGAATGAAATGGGATGAAGAAAGAAGGGCAAATAAATTTTTTTTCAGTGAAGTATGAGATAAGGTTTTCAGCTGAGAGAGTGGCAGATGGGGTACCCCTGGAAGTTTGAGGTAATATGAAAAAATTCCTTAAATTCTGGCTCCTTTTTTATAAAAGTGTTTCAAGTTTATATACATGTATACCCTTCATAATATTATTTAAACAAATGTTATTTTAGAATAATATCCAAAGTATACTACAACCAATGCCATTGTGAAAATACAAAATATAATTTGGCATATAACTTGCTAATTGACCCATGGACATTGAATTTCCAACCTTGGTGTTGTCAGGACCATTCTTTAACAACTCAGCAAATCAGATGCTAAACATAATAGAGCCTTTGTATTTTCAAGTGCATTCCATGCCTCTACTAAGAAAATACTGTAGAATCTCTAACACAACCAGGTAATGGGAAAAATAAGATATTTGTGCATATTTTAAAGCTATTTTGAAAACTACTGGTTAATTAACGTTATTTGTAACTACTTGCTAGTAAGTTTCATGGCATCTACTGGGGACAACTTTTCAATTCAATCATTAAGATGGAGAGAATGACAGTCACTGCCTTCTAAATCTCTGGTGATTAATTTAATGATAATAGTGCAAGATGACATAATATGAAAAATCAGCTGTAAACATTATTTGACAGAAATAATCTTTATTACAAAAAGTTTGTGAAGCCATCATTATATGATTTCCCCTGCAAGATTAAATGTTTTAAGGTAATACTATGATTTAAAATTCTTGTTCAATGGAATGATGTACACTTTTTTGTGGGCATAATTTTCACCCCTTTCTGTAATTCAGTACAACAGCTGAAAGCTAAGACAAAATAATTCTGAAATGATATAATAATATGAAGTCCATCTGACATCCTTTAGTCACTGATTTCTGCATTCTTTAAGAAACAAAAAGGCAAATCAACATAAAGTTGTAACCAAGTTATATCTCTAAAATGTAAGATGTATTTATGTATATAGTTATACTTATGCATAAATGTAATACATATAGAATTTGAGACCTAATATATTCTCTACATTATAGATATATTTCATTCTTAATGTTTCAGTCTTTAGTGATTCTCTATCCAAAAAGACGGAGGGAAGGGGAGGGACTTATTTTTTATCTTTTTGTGACTAGAACCTTACACAATACCTGAAAAAATAGGTAGGTAAGGCCTTAATAAATATCTGTAGAATTGAATTGAATAAAAAGTTAATAGACATCAAGTGGTTTTTATGTAAATGGCAACTAACAGCAATAACCCCAATGATATTAAATTAAGTATTTTTATGTAAGAGAATCTAAAATTATTCAAATTTATCCTCAATGTGCGTTGACATAAGTGTGTGTGTGTGTGTGTGTGTGTGTGTGTGTGTGTACCTGATTTTGGCTGCATTTCATGACATAGTAATAAACTCCTATAATTCTTTGTGTGTAGAAGAGGATTAAAATGTTCAGGAATGCTTCAGAACCCAGAGAAATGAAAGGTTTGTGCATAATTTTCAAGGGACACATCAATCACTTTTTTTCCCTTAACATTCTTTAAAGACAGTAGTGGATTATTGGTCAAGTTCCCTAAGTTGCAAAGTGAAAGGGCTCTGCTACTGAAAATAGGAGAAGAGGGGAGTGGGGGCAGGGAAGAGAGGAAAAGAGAAAAGGATAGAACAGAAGAATGACAGAACAATGATAATTAATTTTAGAGGGAAAACAGGTGTAAGCTACACTATTGGACAGCTACGGTAAAGAGGAAATATAGCTCAGTTTTGTTACAGAGCTGATTTTCTCATCTCATCTCCTTCTGATGTAGAATGATTTGTAGTGAGGATGAAAGATAATGGAAGGAAACCATGGTGCAGGAAATTGCTTCCTCTTCTGATTCTAGTGAGCCTCAAAAGAAAGAATATAATAGAAAGCAAGATTTAGCTCATGTTTCTTTCCCATTCTGTAGAGTGCCTTAGTGCCCAAGTGAACAACAGGCTGTGGAAACTCATTCGCTGTGTAGATATTTGAAGGGACACCCCTGGAGGCTATCTTCTTGGCAAAGCTTGGCAGGGACAGTGACAAGAGATGAAATGCATGAAATTTTATGTCTGGACAAAATAATAGGATAAAAGTAAGGCTTTAATACAGAGATAGTTGACACTGGGATCTATCAGTTTCAAATACTCAACCTGGTGTGACTATGGAGATACGTTTGTATGGTTATATCAAAGACAGAAATATTACAATTATTTTTAAAACTCTCAGAATCCAGAATCCCTAGGGCTCTGTTTATTTTGTGCCCAAACAACCAGCCAAATGAATGAACTGTGAGTCAAAACAATTAATTGTCAACATATAATTAAAGGGAAAAAGGTCATTTGACAGAAATTTATACATCTTCTGGTACTGTTAACAATCCTCCATGCAAGATGGGTCATATATGCCTCCCTAAGAAAGATGCTTGCTTCCCAGATGTTTTGAAGTACAAGTAAGGAATGTAATATAAACTCATTGGGGTCACATTAATCAGAGTCTTGATTAGCTATGCTACACTGAATGTAAATCTTTGAAAAATTCATATGTTATGAAGGGGGGAAAATCATAGCACCAGTTAGCTGCCATAAGGAGACAGAAGGAGACAACTTTTGCATAATCCTCCAAAACAAACATGTGATTCTGATGCTGGGGAAGTCGTATTCATTATTTGCTTGAAGGAAGCATAGCAGACATGGTGCTAAAACTCAGTTTTCAGTATTTTAATTCCTCTTCATATATTCCAACATCTGTCAATATTAATATATCCAAGATTTGCCCCCAGGAGCAAGCATTTTCTAAAATGTGAATCAACAGGAAACATTTTCAAGGCAAAGAAAAAGAGCTATAAAAATAATAACACTGATATTAAGCAAAGTCATTTTCTTTAATGAAATGCCCATCACCGGGAACAAAGTGGCCAGGCTGGCTTAATGCAGCATTTTGTCTATCTGTGCAATAAGACATTCCCAGCTGCTCCAAGGAAATTATTACGTGAAAGAAATTCATCTCCAGGTATTGCTAGCAAGTCAATGGAGAAGGCATTGGGAAGGATGGATAACAATGAAACATAAAAGAAGACTGCAACAAAGTAGTTTGGCCCAAGTGCCCTTTGGTAAGATATCTTATAATTCAATGTGTCAATCCTGTTCTAGGAGTTTCAGGTATGACAACCTTAGAGGATAGACCTTATAGCCCTATAGCTTATTTGTAGGTAATTCACTTATTTTCTCACTATTTTCCACCCTTCACCACTAAACATTACCCTATAATAGGACTTCCAGTTCCACTATGTTACTGAAACTATTATTTTCCAAGATTATAAATTGCCTTTCAATGGCCAAATCTGATGACCTCTATGGTGTCCTCATATATCTTAACCTTCCAGCAGAATTTTACAGTTACCCACTTATTTTCTTCTTGAAATCTTTTTTTCCCTTGCCTTCCATGAAACTGCCAACTTGCTTCACCTACACCTAACTCACTAACCTATCCTGCTCACATTTAGTGTTTTTTCTTCCTTTTTCCATTGCCTAAATACTGAGGCCTTAGGGATATTTTCTAGTCCTTTCTTGGCACTCCTTATTTGATGATCTCATTCATTCCCTTTGGAGGAAGCACAGTAGGATAGAAAGGGAGGGTTTTCTAGTTGGAGGATCTGGATTCATATCCTGGCTCTGCTACTTATGGTGACCTTGGGTTTTCAGTCTTTCTGAGCCTCTCACTTGTAAAATAAAGGAGTGGGTCGAGATTCCTTTTAAGGACACTAATAGCTCTAAATCTAAGATCATATGATTCCTTATCAAGTACTCTTTCCATTAAACCCAATTTACAGTATAGAACAGGAAAAAAGGAAAGATGAGAAAGAGAAAAAAATAGAGCTTGGGAAATGGAATCCAGGATTTGTGATACAGTTTAGGAGCTGTATAAAACCTAGGAGCTTTTCCTAGACCAGGACTTAGGGAGAGTGGGACTAGATGGCTTTATTGAAAGCAGGTTTGATCTGAAGGTGGCCCCCAGAAGGGGTCAAGGTCGTAAGGGACTGAAAGAGAAAACTAATCCTAGATGTAGGACTTTCAAAAAAGTAGGTTGGTGATCTCCAATGATGAGGGCTTAGGATAGCGCTCTGAATTGGTTAAGCAATTGAATGGAAAGCCTTGAAAAAAGGCTGATTTATTCTATATAGGTATAATAAAAAATAAATAATGAGAATGGATTTGTGATTTATCACAACAAGCAATAATGGATACCCTAAAATTTTCCTCACATTGGTGCAGGTTGAATTTTGCAAACTAAATTGAGCATTAAGTGTTGGATTTGAGTGATCCAAATGTAGGAATAGGTAGTCAGTCAACAAGCATTTATTAATCCTCTAACATGTGTTAGGCAATGTACTGAGCTCTGGAGATACAAAGAAAGGCAAAAGTAAACAATAATCAAACAACAATAAAATAGTCATCATCATTGAAGAGAAAGTGAAGAAAGGCCACTGATGAAGACAGATTTCTGAAGGAAAATGATACAGAGGCATAACTAGAGCAGGACAATCAGGGATTCTCCAAGATGTACCAAAACTTATAGGGTACTAAAATCACTCTGTGCCTTTCTGTATGTTAGTAACAACTGAATTAAGCACCTAGTTAACAAGAATAATTAGATAAAGTAGGAATCTACCAGATGGTATGCTTCCTCCTCCAACTGCTGAGACATTCCATTCTCTGAGAATGCGTCTTTGGAGATGTGTATTAGTGATACTGGCTAGAGTCAGAGCTAGGAAAGAACAGTAACTCCACTTCATGATTTATGCAATTGTTCTGTCATATTACAGAAACATCTTCCTAGGGACATGGTCTTTAGAAAAATAGTTTTCCTCTAATTCCTTCTTTAGTGGTAGTATGGCAAAGGAACTCACCTTATCCTGTGCCTTGGTTTTCTTATCTGAAGAGTAGGCATACTATTAGTTGTGCCTACATGTTTATGTGAAACACTTTGTGAACCTGCAGCAGCATAAGAATGACTATAGTATATTATTATTATTATTATTATTATTATTATTATTATTATTATTATTATGTTCTCATAAGATTACTTAAGAATAGGACAGAGAATCTGGATGGGGGAAATTGCACATGTTGGACTAAGTTAGAAATGATTTAATCACAATTAGAAAGATCAAAAGGTAAGTCATTTGGGACAATTTTTCTAGATAGATATTACCCTTTCACTTAGATATCCTTCCTAGTCACTATTTGCCCAGTTAACCTATAAGATACTTAAATATCTCCCTTGATGATATAAGATGTATGATATGGACCATACTTTATGATTCTTTGTCTTCTTTCTTACAGTTTCTATTGCAGTGACTTGTGCTTAATAAGCATTACATAATGACTGATTGTTTCTTAGAATTCACTTGGACTACAACTAATATGGTATCATCAGAAGGTACTGTTTTTTTTTTAATCTCAATTCTTTCCCTTAGATTTGGTCAACTCTTTTTGTCTATTATTCCTTTCAATGTATTCATAAAACCTAAAAGATTACAAGTCTGAAGAAGCTTTTGATAAATATCTGAATTTGGAGGAGACAATTCAAAATTAATTAAAACACTTAAGTTTTACCCATCATTAAAAATCAATACGAATTCTCTAGCAAACAGTATCATATCTCCTAAAGTCTTATGGCTCATATGGAACATGAAAGAGAATTATTTTCCTCCCCTACATAGTAAAATTGTAGAATTTGACTACTTAGGTCATTTGAAATACAATGGGAAAATATTCTTTCTTCTTCACTTTTTTTTCCCTTTCATCTGAAGGCAGCAAAGCTGAACTCAGTATCCAACACAGTATCCAACACAGTGGCAATAGTGTAAGTTATCTAATGAAATAGTCCTTATCTTTTATTTCTCCCTAATCGACTCTGATGAAAAGCATTCACGTCATGATTTCAGTATTCACTTTGAAAGTTTCTAACTAAGGGAAATGTTTGAAGTTATAAAATAAGTAATATTTTTAGTATAATTAGGGAACTTGAACTTCTATTTCAGCTAGGCAAATGAATGATTTTTAATATTTCTCTCTGGTATACAAATTCTCTCTCATCTCTATGAGAATTTTCCAGTCTCTTTTTCTAGGCATTTGATCCTCTTCTTTGTATGTTCCCCTATATTAAACAGAAATCTGTATTGGTAGAGGAAGTGTCTGTGGCAAGGAAATCAAACATCTTTGATAGGTATATAAGGTATTGTACTAGGTGCTAGGGATATAAGGATAGTTCAAACTTTCATGTTTTCAGACTTTCCTATTTTAAACAATCTGACACAAAACAAGGGGCAAAGAAAGAAAGTGACAGTGCAATAAATTTCTTTGATCACACTATTCTCATTGTTTATGGCAGTGTGTTTAGCAGAGGCAAAGCAATTAATTTAAAAAAAAAACTTTTAAAAAAAATCATTCATTCATCTATCCTCCTGTTTGATTTCCAACAGCGTCATTCAATTTTATTTTAGAAATTGTGTATTTTCGACCTGTGTTGACTTCCATGGTTTCACTTATCAAAAGAAAAAAAAAACTACTCCCTTCTACCTATCCCTCTCCCTTACACTTGAAGGACCTCAAAAGGGGGAAAATAATCGCAACTAGGATATTTTACTAGAAATATGGTTCCTTGAAAACCCACATTAATAATACAATTTTGTGTATTTATCAAAAAAGAGAAGATTTGCTGAAAAGGGGAATGGTAGAGATTGAAAAACAAATATTTGAGCACAATTAAGACAGCACAATTAGAAAATTACTTTAAACTACTACAACTAAAGCAGCAAATCTTGAAGATCAATCTCAGCAAGGCAAAAGCTCTTCTGCCATTTGTAGCTAAACTCCTTAAAAAGGCCATCTACAATAGGTATCCTCTCACTCTAATCCTAACCCCTTACAATTCAGCTCCTGACTTTATCATTCCACTAGAATTGTTCTCTCCAATGTTACTAATGATCTCAATTGCTAGATCCAATGGCCTTTTCTCTGTCCTAATTCTCTTTGACTTCTCTGTAGTCTTTGAAACTATTGGTCACTCTCTTCTCCTTGATATTCCCTGCTTTCTAGGTTTTCAGGACAACATTTTCTACTAGTACTCCTCTTACCCATCTGATCACACTTTTCCTCTCTCCTTTGTTGGATCTTCTTCCAGATAACCTCCTCTAACTGTAAGGTGGCTCTCAGGGTTTTATTATAGACCCTCTTCTTTTCTACCTTTATACTACTTTCCTCAGTGATGTTGTCAGCTGCCAAGGATTTAACTACTATATCTACTGATGTCTGATGATTCTCAAACATGCCTATCTTGCCCAAATCTCTGCTGACCTCCAATTTAACATCTCCAATTGCCTTTCAGTCGTGTCACACTTGATGTTCAATAGATTTCTTAAACTCAATATGTCCAAAACAGAAATTATTATCTTTCCTTCTAAACCCTCTTCCCCCTTACCTTCTCTATTACTGGAGAAGGTAATGCTATCCTCCAAGTCCCTCAAGCTGGCAACCTAGGAGTCATCCTGGAGTGCTCCCAATCTGTTGCCAAGGCCTATGGGTTTCATTTTTGCAACAGCTCTCCTATACCCAATCTTTGTATACAACATCATTTTGCAACAACTGTTGGATCTGTCTGTTTTCTCTGGCTGTTCCTCCATGATTAGAATGCTCTCTCTCCTCCACTCTGACTACTGACCTCCCTGGCTTCCTTTAAGTCCCAATTAAAATCTCATCTTCTACAGGAAGCCTTTTCCAACCTCTCTTAATTCTAGTGTCTTCCCCATTAATTATTTCCTATTTACCCCATATATAGCACTCTCTCTCTCTTTCTCTCTATATGTAGAGATATGCATGTAATATGTATATATACATACACATATGTATATCTATTTATCTATATCTATATATCTGTCTATCTGTCTATCTATCTATCTATCTATCTATCTATCTATCTATCTATCTATCTACCTATCTCTCCCTTTGCCATTAGATTGTAAGCTCCTTTAGGGAAGGAACTGTATTTTGCCCCTTTTAACATCCCCAGCCCTTAGCAGAGTACCTGGCACATAATAGGTGCTTCATAAATGTTTATTTATTGATTGACTTATAAAAAAACAAAGAAGCTCATTGCTGTCTCCTCATGACAGTCTTTACTTCCAGATATAGAATTTCACTAGATTAAACATCGAAATGCTAGTAATCTATGCTTTTTATTGCACAAAAAGTCCTAAAAGGAACTTGGTCTTCTGAATAAAAGGATACCCTTCTTTCAATCAACTGATTTTGAGTAGCTGATGTGGCAGATCACAGAATTGAGAACCAGAACTTCCACTAACTGCATGACTTTGAACAATTTACTTATCTGAGCACAATTTTCACACCTATAAAATGACATAGTTGAATTAGATTTTCAAGAATGACCTTACAAAGCTAAGATAGTATGACTGAAATCAGTAGGACTCATACATTCCTAAAAGATTCAAGTGAACACTCTTGAGAAGAGAGATGAAATGAGAGTGATAAATGCTATTCTGGCTTTGATTCTGACCAATAAGGAGAGACTCATTGCCATATTAGAAATGAATAGAATCTTATTTTGAAATGACCTATATCAGATTGCACCAAATAACTAACCTCTGAGGTCCCTGTCTACTTTGAAATTTTATTATTCTTTTTGTGAGTATAAATAGAAGTAGAAGGGGAAGGAAAAAATCCAGGACTTCATTTGAAGGATATGTAGAATTAAAGAGTGTTGTGTCATTCTGGCCCTCCCTCCTTCATTCAGCTCCTTCCAATTATCAGCTTTACCTAGCTAGTTCTGACCTTCTTTCCTCTTTACCTGTTCATGACCCTATGGTCATCTACTTCAATGATACCTTCTGTACCACTCTCACACCTCAATCTTTTAACTCTGTAACTTGTGACAAAGTAAAACTCACACCATCTTCCTTCTCTGATTCCTTCTGGCACTAACTCCAAGATGACTAGATGAATTAACAACATCGAATCCTATGTTGATATGATGCTTCCCTGAAATAAACTCCCCCAAATCCCTGCCTAAATTCTGCCAACCCTATCAGGATCCTTAACCATCTTCTTCTTCAATGCATTCAAAAGGGAAATAGTGGCCTTTTCCTGAATAAAACTAACCCCTTTCCCTCAAATTTTGACACTGTTCCTCTATGTCTTTTATGACTTTTCTCCAGCAAACATTCCATCTCTCATGTAGTTCTTCTTTCCTTTAAAAAAAGACTATCTTTTATATTTGTATTATTTTCCTTTCCAGATACATCCTTTGCCTCTTCCACATATAGATCCTGCCCTTAAATCAAAGAATAAGAAATAAAGAGAAACAATGCACTTCCCTAAACTAACATACTAAATGTTTCTCATGCCTTTTGTATTTTGTATAAGATTGATCCTCATCTTATAGTTATATACATCTCTCCTGTCATAAAACAAAATAATCAATCCTTAATCCTATTACTTCCTAAACTATTGTTATTTCTTTTTGCCTCATCTGTTACTCTATCAATTATTCAGTCTCATAAATCTTAACTTCTTTCTCCACATCTCAACTTAAATAGTCCTGTCAAAGGTCATTAATGGGTTTAATACCATTAAATAATCCTGCCCTCCTGCCATTCCACTGCTGTCTACAACATTTGACATTTTGGATGAAGTCTTCTTTATGATATCCTCTCCTTTGACTTCTATAGGGCATCATGATGGTTATTTTGGTATCGAATTGTATCATTTCTTATTTTTGAAATACTTTTTGTTGATGCCTTTTATATAACATTAAATTTAAAACAGTTGTAAAGTAGTACACTAAAGCCTGATTGTACTGGATTGAGGGCTGATTATTAAATTTTCATTGTAAACATTTCTATCTTGGAAATCAGAAAATGCCACAAATTATGGCTTGGTTAACTGTTTCACTAATTTTCTTTATTTAAGAAAGTGATGGGGAATAATGTTAAAAATGGAAATTAAACTTATAAGTGTGTCATGCGTATATTTTTTCCCAGAGGACAGTTTTTAAATATTTACCAGCACACTTCTGAATGTATTTCACTCTAAACATTGCCAAGCAAGTTTCGTCTTTTAATAGATAGGTTTTTTAAAGTTCCACAAAACCAAAATATCCATCAACTGTTACATTTAAAAACCTGTAGTCCCCTAGCTCTTCAACAAAGAGGTGTGTGTGTGTGTGTGTGTGTGTGTGTGTGTGTGTGTAATTATGTAGTTGTTCAGTTTCGTTTTATTGTTCTTTCCATTTTTTTGTCATAGTTCATAATGTGTCCCTGATTCTATTCATTTCCTTGGGCATCATTTAATAGAAGTCTTCCCATGTTATATTAATTACTCATATTTGTCATTTTTTATAGTATCCCCTTGTATTCACATATCCCAAATGCATTTAATCTTTTACCAGATGATGGGCATACTTGTTTCTTCCAGTTATTTGCTAACAGAAAAAGTTATGTTTTGAATATTTTGGAATTTGCATTTTTCTTATTATTGATTTTGAGCAAAATTTCATAAGATTGTCAAGAATCTCTTGTTTGTTTATATTTTTTCATGATTTTTGGGTTGGAGAATGATGTTTTTTGTTTAATTCCCTAGTAATTTTGTACCTTAGCTCCTTATCAGACATGTTTAATTCATTTGTGTTTTCCCCAATTAAATGTTTTACTTCTTATCTTAGAATCATTGATTTAGTTTTAAATATAAAAATCCACGTAATACATGAAATTATCTTTTTACCTTTTGTAGTAACTTCTATCTATTATTTGGTCAAGGATACTCCACATGGACATAGCTGTGAAAGGTAAGTGATGAAATTTTCTTCTATTTTAAAAATTTATTACCTTTAACAAGCAAAGTCAATATCCATTTCTAATTTGTTAATTATTAATATTTCATAGGAAAATATGAAAGGGAAAGTAAGGAAGGGAGGAAGGAGGAAGAAAAGTAAGATGGAGAGAGAGAGAGACTGTGTGTGTGTGAGAGAGAGAGAGAGAGAGAGAGAGAGAGAGACAGAGACAGAGAGAGAGAGAGAGAGAGAGAGAGAGAGAGAGAGAGAGAGAGAGAGAAAGTGAGTGCAGGAAACTATAGAAGGGGAAATACCTTATCTTTGTCAATTATGTTAAATTATAAGCCTGGGTAGCTATGTTTTTCTTCTCAATTTACACAAAGTACAACCTATTTATTTTATGCATCCCCAAAACTTGCCAAGGTTAAACATACTCAAAGATTTGAGCAAGTAAATCTTTAAAACATGAGACTTTGAAAAGTCTTAGTTATCTGTTTTTAGAGGAAAAAATTCCATCCATATTCAAAATATTTTGAGGAAAAAATACTAATGTCCATACAACAAATATTTACAGATTTTACAGGTTTAGCACTGTATCAGGCACTATGAGGACATAAAGGAAATATGTGATATGGTTTTACTCTTAAGAGACACAAAACATATTTCAATAATTCAATTCATAGAGTCATAGATGAAGTCCTGAAAGGAGCTTTAAAATTCATCAAGTATTCCCCCCTTATTCTGCAGAGAAAGAGGCACAGAATAGGTGGCTTATCTAGGGATATATCTAGAAAGTATCTGAACAGAGATTCAAACCCACATCTTCCTGACTCTGATACCAGATTTCCATCAATCATGCAATGATGACTTTCTTAACTCAATTCAAAATATTATCTATTGTATCTAAGGCATATAATTATCAAGATAAAACAAATGAAACAATTGGAACCTAAATAAAATCAAGTAAGATATGGGCATAATTGTCAATCAAGAAGTATTTACTAAGAGCCTACTAAATGTAGGTCAGTACTAAGGAAAGGGAATATAAATATGGAAAAAAAGAAAGAGTTTACCCTCAAGGAGCTTGGAGTTTCATGCAGGAAGTTGTTGTTCAGTTGCTATTCAGTTTTGTCTGACTCCACTTAATCCCATTTGGGGTTTTCTTGTCAAATATACAGGAGTGATTCGACATTTCCTTCTCTAGCTCATTTTACTGAGGTTAAGAGACTTTCCCAGGGTCAAATAGCTGTTAAGTATCTGAGGCCAGATTTGAACCGAGGAAGATGAGTCATCCTGACTTCAGTCGCACTCCACCCCCACTATCTGTGGCACCACCTAGCTGCCCCTAATACAGAAAGACAACATACAAAAGGAACCTGAAATAGAAGTGGGAAGGGAAGATACCAAATGTTGTGGCATGGTGGAGAAGCCAGAAAAGTATTAAAGTAATATAGACAGGTAAGAAATGAGGAGATGTCTGTGCTGAACCCCCTCATTAAATGGAGGTTTTGCAGTTCATGGTTCTGTCCACCAATGAGAAAGGTAGAAGGTAGCCCTCCATTAGAGGGGCAGAGGATAGTGATGAGGTGTGAATACCATGACTGACTGGATCTTGCAGCATGATATTTTTCAAATAAGTTTCCTGGGAAATGGTAGACAATTCAGAGAATTCTCAAAGTAGCAGAAAATTCTCAAAGATGTTGTTGTTGTTTGTCTTTCATTTTCAAAGATGACCAATGACATCAGAGGGTGATGGCTTGACTCTTGACTGAAATGGACTTAAGTGAGGCAGAGTTGCAAAAAGTCACTCAGCTTCACTCTCTCTTCCAGCGTCATTGAAGTTCAGTAGCAGGACAAAAGTCTTGATGTGACCTGTGATGCAGAGGATGACCTTGGTGTCTTCATTGTCTGACCAAGGTTTAAGTGCTTCACGGTGCCTGCTCCAGCCTCCTCCATGGCCATGGGAACAAAGTGTTTTCATTTATAATCTTTTCAGGGGAAGTCTTCACATGCTTATGGTAGATACCCCCCGATTCACCAATGGGTTTGTGGCCCTTAGTTTACTCTCAACCTGGTTTAGTCCATCTACAGAAATAGTTCACCATGAGGTAGCTTCTGTGCATGCTACAGTTTCTTTAAGCCACAGGTTAAGAACTGAGTGACTGGTGAAACTAAAAGTGGATAAGCAGCCTTGGAAAGAGGCTTGGCAGGATCTTACACCTGGGGTGCTCATCCTTCTTGGAACAACCATACATCGATACACCCATAACCCCTTTCAGCCAAGAAGAAAATGAGGAGACGTCTGTGCTTACCCTGCTCTAAGACTTCCATTTTAGAATTCATGGCTCTGCCTTACACTCCAAAGGGCAGAGGGTAGCAATGAGGTATGTGTATGAGGGCTCATTGGATTTCATATCATAATGAAGTTTTCCTACTGAAAATCTTCTTGGAACATGTCAAAGTCAGAAAAGTCTCACCATAGTTTAGTCAGATAGGAAATGACTACAAATAGCTTCAAAATGTGTTAATTTACACATAAATGCAACACACATGCATATACACACAATATACATGTATACATATAAATACATATACGTACATTTAATTGCTTGTATATATTATATATAAATATGTATATATCATCTCTATATATGTAATCATCTGTGTCATCACATATGTACAGATATATGATGGCACAGATGCTTTGCTTCAAATACTTTAATGTAATAGTGATAATTTAGTCATATGACAGCTGTGTGACCACTGACAAGTCACTTACCTTCAAAGCCTCAGGGAACTCACTGATACTGATCTGCTGGTAAGGTATAATAATAGCTAGGATTTATATAGAGTTTTATGGTTAGCATAATACTTTAAAATTATGGTTTAAATTAATCCTCACAACTACCCTGTGAGGTTGGTGATACAATTATTTCCATTTTACAGATAAGGAAACTGGGTTTGATAGGAGTTAAGTCACTGTCCCAAGGTCAAAGAGGTAGGGAGGCAGAATTTGAACTGAGGTCTTGCTGACTTCAGGAACAGCACAATAAGCAATGCATAGGTATATACAGCTATATATATATATATATATATATATATATATATATATATATATATATATATATATATATCAAGCTCTTTGGTGGAGAGTCCACATACTGACAAGAATACATAGCCTTTTAAATGCTGATGTATCAATATATTAATAATTGCGGTCTTCTTAGCTCATGGAATATAATAAGTCAAAGTGTAATTTTCTTAAAATAAAATATTAGCTACATGTACATAGGCAATACATTTAACTTCTGTGTTCCTCAATTTTCCTATCTTTAAAATGAATTACACTTGATAGGCTCTATGATCCTTTAAAATATAACATTCTGTGTTTTAAAATTAAATAAAACTAATAAAAAAGTGAGGAAAATCAGAATCACAAAGTCATAGATTGGTCTGATTTTTTTAGTGTAGATCCATCTCTCTATAGATATTTCTGCCACTTAATAGACAGAGAGTTGCTAAGGGAACTGAGAGGCCCATGGTCACTAGTTGGTAGACTCCAAGAAGCAGGGTAGGGATGGGGGAAGACTTATTGTATACAAAAAAGAATTTTAAAAATGTTTTTAAGAGTATTCTTTAGATATATACTTTAAATCTAATGGACATACATATAACCTGAAGTATATGTGCTATTATATGTTGTAATATAATTCATAATAGTCCCAGAATTCAGAAACTTGCATTTCAACTAAGTACATAAGGGATAGTCAAATGATGCCTTGAATGAAAGAATTATGGTATGATGTATGACCTGAATAGGCAATGAACCAGTCACAAAATGAGAAAGTGTTGGCAGATGGACAGCCCAAGTGTTCAAAGAGTACTTTTAAAAATGCTGCAACTATTAAAGGAAAGCCTCCAGCACATTGAATGGAACTTCTGCACAGGCTGACTGGAAATATGCAGGCAAAAGTTCAGTGCCCATGTTGAGAAAGCTTGACACATTTTCATTAGCAGGATGGAGGGAGTGTCCCCAAGGATGTGGCTATATCTCTCAATATATAGAAAATATTCAAAAATGGCTTCATATTTTCCATTACATTTGATTTTTAGAGCTATTTGGCTGAATTCCAGTTGAGGGATTATAGTACTGAGTGAAAATCAGACACAAAGATAGACGCATG
The DNA here is from genome assembly GCF_011100635.1 of Trichosurus vulpecula. Taxonomy (NCBI): domain Eukaryota; kingdom Metazoa; phylum Chordata; class Mammalia; order Diprotodontia; family Phalangeridae; genus Trichosurus; species Trichosurus vulpecula. The sequence continues at coordinate 263,122,303 of NC_050573.1, read as the reverse complement.
CGGGCTCTGCAAAAGTCAGACTCCATTCAGAAAGATCTTAGAATAGATTCTGTTGACTGTGCCACCCACAGACAATCAGGGCAAGTGGAGTATGAATTAGATCAACTCCATAGAGATCTTGTTTCAGCTTCTTCCTAGATCTGGGAGTGAGAAAGAAAAGGAGACTGCAGCTTCGCTATTTGTTAGTATAGAAAATATCAGTCAGTCAACAAGCAGCAGGCAGTCTCATAAGAGAACAAGCAAGCACCCAAGAGAAACACTTATTTTAGACTAGTTAGAGGGTAAGCATAGGTAAAGCTAGGAACTCAGACAATCATCATAGGCAAGTTATGTACTGGGAGCAATGGACCTACAGAGTTGGGACATTCTACTTTGAACATAGGCTTTGTCCTTAATTAGATCTCTGACTTTAAGCAAGTCACAAAACTTCACTTTTCCTAAGTTGTTTAATCAATAGATGTGAGGATAACTGCACTATCCACATCACAGGATTGTTGAGAGGAAAGGACTTTGTAAATCCCCAAAAGCTTAGTAAATGTTACCTATGCTAAGGCATAGGATTTAGAACTAGACATTCTGGTCATCAATCACAACTCCCTCATTTAATAATTTAGAACACATCGGAAGATGGCAAGTGACTTGCCCAAAGACCCACAGGAAATATCTGACCTGAGGTCTGATCACAGTCGTTGACGTCAAAGCCTCTGATTCTTTTTCATCACAACATGATGCTGAAACCAAAAGTAATAATAAGCCATTAAAATGGAACATATTTTTAATAAATGATATATCACCCATGACATAATTAGTTCTTAGAATATATGAGGGTAAGTGTGGCTTCAGAAAGCACTGAGGAACAGTCGATACGTTGTTTGCTGCCTGATAACTCCAGGAGAAATGCCAGGAGCAGAACAGAGGTCTGTACACAACATTTGTGGATCTGACCAAGGCCTTTGATACTCTTAGTCATGAGGGCTTGTGGAAAGTTAAGTCAAAATTTGGTTGCCCGGAGAAGTTCTTCAGCACTGTATGCCATTTTCATGATGGAATGCTTCCCATGTTCTGGGTAATGGACAATGCTGTGTTGTGCTTTCCTAGCCACCAATGGAGTGAAACAAGGCTGTGTGCTTGCTCCCCTGCTTCTTAGTATGATGTTTTCAGCCATGTTGTCAAATGCTTTCAATGAGGATGAACAGGGCATCAAGGTCAGCTACTGCACTGATGGTAAATTATTCAACTTGAAAAGGCTACAAGTCAAGCTTAAAGTGGAGGGAGTGTTGGTACATGATTTTCTGTTAGCCAATAATTGTGCACTCAATGCAGCCTCTGAAGCTAAGATGCAACAAAGTGTGGATTGATGCTTGGGCTAATTTTGGCCTAACAATTAGCACCAAGAAAACAATGGGTGTTTAATCAGCCAGCACCACACCATCCATACATTTACAATAAATTGAGAAGGTTTGAATGCTGTGGATAAGTTCACTTACCTTGGTAGTGTACTTTCCAGGGATGCACACATTGATAATGAGGTTGACACATACATTGCCATTGCTCCATGTTTGGGAGGCTCCAAAGGAAAGTATGGGAGAGAAGAGGTGTTAGACTGACTACCAAACTGAAGGTCTACAGAGCCATTGTGCTGACCTCACTTTTGTATACCTGTGAAACCTTGACAGTATACCAGCACCATGCCAGGAAACTGAAAGGCTTCCATTTGAATTGTCCTAGGAAGATTCTGAAGTTCAGCTGGAAGGATAAGATGCCAGACACTGAGGTCCTTTCTCAAACTAAACCGCCAAGCATTTAAACTCTGCTGCAGAGAGTGCAACTCCGATGAGTTGGCCATGTTGTTCGAATGAGGAGGAGGAGGAGGAGAAGGAAGGCAGGCAGGAAGGCAGGCAGGCAGGCAGGCAGGAAGGAAGGAAGGAAGGGAGAAAAGAAAGAAAAGAAAAGAAAAGAAAAGGAAGAAAGAACAAGAATATGTTTTTGTAGCAATTGAAGGTTTATGAAGTTTAAGTTATCTAATTTTATACTCAAAAAAAATTTGTGAGGTAGGTTCATTATCCCCATTTTCCAGATGAGGAAACTGAAGTTGAGAAAGGTTAAGTGACCTATAAAGAATCATATAGTTTGCAATGCTGGAGTCCAAAATTTGAAGTCCGATTTCCATGACTTTAAGTTGTCCAACTATCTCCACTATGCTACCCAGCTACCCATTTAGGCAAAGTTTATTTTGGCTGGGGGCTAAGTTTGTTTTTCATATTTTCTGAAGATCATGTGCATTTTACTATATGGGATAATATAAAGCTAAATTGTCATAATGTTAATTCTTCAGGTAGTTTTATTTCTTAAAAAAAGAATTTAATTTGATTTACTTATGGCTAATGTGATTTTTAATTGATTCTTTTAGCAGTTGAATTGATTATGGTATCTTATCATAGAATCATAGCTTTAGATTTGGAAAGGCCCTTAGATGCCATTTAATTAAGTCCCCTCATTTTATAGATGAGTCAACTGAGGCAAAGAGGTGGTCACTTTACTAGGGTCACAAAGATAATTTCTAAGAGAAGAATATACTACTCAAATAAGAAAGTTAAGGGCAAGTCTTCCTTATAGTTACACACTAATGATATGAAGTACTCTTCAAAATATAGGAAAATAAAATTCATGTTCAAGTATGAAATCTTTTAAGGAAACAGGTCCACTTTAAATATTTCATAAAATGTTAGAGACATACAGGACTTCAAAATCAATTTGGTCCACTTTTTACTCAGGGTAAGAAGCCTCTTTAAAACATCTCTGAAAGGGAGAGCACTGTTTAAGTAACTTTTTGAACCTGTATTTTATATTCACATACTCACATACCTCTATATATAGTACAAAAACAATATATGCATATGCATATGTATATGTGTAGATATGTGTGTATATAGATATGGATATGGATATAAATCCTTGGAAGGTTTAGTAGTATGTGAAGTTGACCTTGGAAGAAACATGCTCAAGTCCTACCTATCATACTGACTATATGACTCTAGGCAAGTCACTTAACTCCTAAGTGTTTTGGGCATCTCACTAAGATTAGAAGTTGCAGAATGAGTATTGACTAGCATTGGTAAAGAGTTTTATCCCAAGGAATTCCCCATACTGATAGAATCATAGGTCCAGTAAAAATATATATATATATACTAAGCGTTACAAATATTTTAGCACACTTTTAATCTATTAAAGCTTATAATTTCACTAAGACTTTTGGGATAATGCACAAACATACACACACACACACACACAAATATAAATGATTCAAATGGCTTAAAAAGGTTGCTTGCTTAATTGTCCTTTATTGAGATTAAATATCTAATTGTACAGTATCTTATTTTTACATATAAAACAAGGCATATTTTTTGAAACCCTGAAGTGTTTTCTTATTCTCTAATTAGTTACAAGAATTATTTAATCAATTTAGAACCAGCCAAATTGATTCAGCAACATTGCTAACAATTGTCAATAGTGAAACATGATGGACATAGATTAGAAATCAAACCTGGACCTAAGTAAACATTTCCTCTTGATGTAACCTTTCTTTCATATTAGTTTGACTTATGAGTAGCTATTCTTCATCACATAGCCAATTAGAGTTCCACATTAGAAATTGAATATGTAATATTATTCAATTTAAATAGCTGAAGATTTGATCCTCACCATTTCTTGACAGTAAAAGACACTGAAGTTTTAAAATTCCATCTAATGATTAGTTCAGCATTGATAACTTTGCAAATAGAAGATGAGGCATACAAGTAACATTATAAGGTTTTTAAAAGGCCTTTTCCTTTCCTGGAGATTTTATTAACAGTTTCATATTTATTTATAGCTATTGGTATTTGGCAGCATAGACTGCAACTATGAACAGAAAATCAAAATAATCACCCTTAAAACAATTTTATACCCAAATCATCATGGTAGAGTAGAAAGAAATTTGATTCAAGATTCAGAGAATCTGAGTTCCAATCCTTCCTCTGACCCTAATTACATTTGTGACTTTGGTCATGTACCTTAACCTCTTTGGGCACATAAAATGAGGTTCTTGAAATAGATAACCTCTGAGTTCCCTTCCAGATCTAGATTTATAAATCTCTAATCTAAAAAGGGGAAAGCTATGAATATTAAAACTGAAGCAATTATGCTAATAAAATTTCAATCTGGATTCTAATATTAACAACAATATGACCTTAAAAACCACAACAACACTCAACTACTCTGTACTTTAGTTTCTTTTTTCTTTAAAATGAGATGGTTGAATTAGGCTGAAGTTTAATATTCCTTTTATTTCAAAAATTTTATGCTTGGCTATGGGTTGTCACAGCCAAAGAATTTGCCACCAGGTGAGTGGAGATGAGCTTGACCCTCAGAAAATGGATATGGTCTGTCATTTGGACTACATGGAATGTCTTTTCATGATTTTTAAAAAAAGATATTAAAGGTCCTGGGGTTAGGAACTATTTTCTTATTGTCTCCATATCTCTGGTACCTAGCACAATACCCCTTGGTACAAGGAGCACGTAATAAATCCGTGTTTAGGAAATGAATGATCATTTCTGAGCCTAAAAATAACCTGGAAGGTAGAGAGGAGAAATTGATGATTTTCATTTTGTAGATGAGAAAACTTAGTGGTTAAGTGACCACCATGATCATACATTAATAATAACAGCTAGTGTTTATATAGCTTTTTGGTTTTCAAATCACTTTGCAAGTATTATTTCACTTGATCTTCCCAACAACTCTGAGAGGTAGGTGCTATCATCATCCACATTTTTCAGATGGGGCAAAAACAAACAGAGGTTAAGTGACTTGCCCAATCACAAGAAGCCAGTTTTAAATCAGGGTTTCTTGATCAACTGCACCATCCCATGACACAGGATGCGTGAGACTTTATACACTGAAGGATAATTTGAGAGTAGCATAATCTAATTTATGTTTTAAGTTTAATCAACCAAGCAATTGGTAAGTGCAAGTGATTGGTAATCAGTCATTTCATTATTTTTATACTGATGCCCTTGGTAAAGACAGCGAAAAGGCATTAGATACAAAGAGGGAATTCCACTGACTAGGATAAAGGTGAATAGGAAGTATCTAAAGAAAGAGGACAAATTGTAAGCTTTGTTTAGGGGTAAGGAATCTGTCTTTAACTGGACTTGGAAGCATAGATTTGTATGGAGAGCTCTTTTTTGTTTTGTTTTGTTTTGTTTTTGTATTTTTTTCTCCATGCAGCTGGCAACTAGGCAATTTTGGTCCTCATAATTCATGATGATTTCATTCTTTTTTTGAACATTGCTGAATATGAATAAAAGATTTTTGTTCTCAAGACGTTTATTAATTGAAATTTCACTGTATATGAAGGAATTGACAACCAAAAACAAAAAAGAAAAGGAAATGCTTGACCTCTCTCCCTGTGGGCATTTGCACTGAATAAATAGTACTTATTTTCTGTTTAATCTTCATAGAGAGACATACATTCATTAAATTAAATAAATTTTCTTAAGAGATGTCACTGTAAAATGAAATCACACTAACCTTTCTCATATCTTGGTTAATGCATTTCCTATCTAATTTGTAACCATCTAAACATAAAATGCTTTGTAGCTATAAAAATATTAATACAATCATCTCTAAAACTTGAGCAGGTATTGTTGGGGCAGATAAGAGGTTTCTCAATATTTTCAGAATTTACATGGGCTTGCTTCCAACTATGCCTTAATTTTTTTAGTAAGAATTTCATTTTACATTTTGGTCTAGAACTTGAATATTGGGTTCTTGACATTAAAACACACATACACTAACTCACTAGTCCACCTACACCCATATGAGAAGTATCAAAAATTACTTCTTAACTAAATGAATATTTTAAGAACCCAAAGGGATGGGAGGAAGAGAATTCTCTAACATTCATTTGGATTCTTCTTGCACAGAGCTATCAAAGATACAGCCCATGGGCCATATTGTGCAGCTGGAACCATATTAAAATATCATTGGGAAGTATTTAACAAAGAAAATAAAAATGCAATAGAATATAATAATGTTAATGGATGACTGTCCAAGTGATTACATAGCCTTCAAGGATCCTTATGTACAGTTTAGTGGCCCTATTTCCATCTGAGTTTGATACCATTGTTCTTGAGTGATCCTGACAGTCTTGAGAGAATGTAGTTATCAGTTTCTCATCAGATAAAGAATCTTCTTAATTTATCATCTCTAAAATAACAGATCAGATTTAGGATAAATGTGAAAACCATATCATTTCTCTTTAAGGAGAAATCTAATTGCTTACCTTTCTCTAACCATACCGCCGACCTATCCCCAAATGACTAGGTGGCAAAAAATCCTGCTTTAGATACTTCTTGGCTTTGTTGAATACAGGCAAGTCAGCAAGGCATAGCACATAGACTGATGAACTAAGAGCCAGGAGACCTGGTTTTGATATTTAAGTATGTGTCCATGGGTAAATCATTTAACATCTAAAAACCTCAGTTACTCATCTGTAAAATGGTTATAATACTTATACTAAATTACTTCATGAAATTGTTGTGAGGAAAATGTTTATAAAGCTTGAAGAGATGCATAAATGTGAGATATAATTTCAGTAAATAAAATATTTTCTAAGTTAAGGTTTAAATAATTTCAGAAAAATGAACTTTTCCTTCTTATTGCATCTTTTCAGTAAATTTAAAAGCCTTTCAAGAACTTTGGTGAGTAGAAAGGGTGCTTTTCACCTTTATTTAATGACAAGTTATAGTTGGATCTCAAACACTTACAGGCAGATTACTAGATAAGATAAACTTAAAGTCAGTTCCAAGCTTGCAAGATCAAGGTCATATTACTTTGCAGCTCTTTAAATCTGGATGTCAAGTAGATGATCATATATGATTAAAATAGGGTTGTTTTTTTAATCACATATTTAGGAAGAGGAGCTATAGGGAATCCTGTTTTGCATTACGATCCAACCTACCAATATATTCACTTATTAATACCGTGGGCTCCCTGTGGTTATTTTTTTTTAAACTCACCTGCTATAACTAGTATCAATGATGAGGTTCACTATATATATAATATGTATACATACACATATATATGTATGTGTGCATGCATATATATGTGTGTGTGTGTGTGTGTGTGTGTGTACAACATACATCTTTTTTTTAGTTTTTTTGGGGGGGCAGGGAAATTGGGGTTAAGTGACTTGCCCATGATCACACAGTTAGTAAATGTGTCAAGTGTCTAAGGCCGGATTTGAACTCAGGTTTTCCTGACTCCAGGGCCAGCGCTGTACTCTCTCACCACCTAGCTGCCCCCATACGCCTATTTTTTAAATGTATGTAACGTGCTTGTGTTTTTAGCAAAATGTTCAGGGAAGATGACAATTCTTCACTATCTCTTATATAATAATTGATGACTAATTTCCTCCAAAGATTTTATTAAAATTATTTTGGGACTGCTACTATATTTTAGGGCAGTCTATATTATGTATGATTGTGGTAGGTTACAAACAAGTAAAGTTTTAAAATTTTATTTTATATCAACAGGAAAAAAAATCTTTTTTTTTCCACCAAGTAACACCAATGGCACCAAAAATTAAGTACCTACCATTTTATCTCAGTCTAAATACACACACACACACACATGTGTATATATATATATATATATATATATATATATATATATATTTGTGAACACATACATACTTCCACAAATATCCTATTTTTGTATACCACCACTGCAAAAACCAACAGAAAATTACCTTTTATGCTATTTGTTTTAAGTCACGTAAGATAAAACAAGAATTATTTCTCCCTAAAATCCAGAACAGAAATCAACAAACTTTCATTTTAAGAGCTAATGTTGCCAGATTGTTTATAATGTATTGACCATCCTACCTTGAATTAGGAACCCTTGCTCCTACAGTGCCCTTAGACTGGTTTAGCATTGCTGATATTAGTAGCAGCAGACTATCAAAAGGAAAATGATGCAAAGTGGAAAATAACCTTGGTATTCTCCAAACTGTAGAGAACTTTACAGTTTGTGAAGTACTACATACATACACATATACATACACATATATGTATATGTATGTGTCTATGCATATATGTGTATATACAAAATATATATATATATATATATATATATATATATATATATATATATATATATATATATATATATTTAAAATCCCTGTTTTACAAATGACAAAATCAGAGAGGTTAAATGATTGTCCCAGGATTTCATAGTTAGTAGATGAGTAGATGTCCAATGGAGGATTCAAATTCATATCTTGCTGACTCTCAGTCCAGTAAGTACTCTAGCTACTATGTAAGTCTGCCTCCCATAATAGATGCTAGAGATAAAAATGCAAAAATCACAACCATTCCCCTCAAGGAGCTTACATTTTATTGGGAGAGACAGTATATAATCATATACAAAAATAAGTAATAATTTTATACAGACACACACACATACACACACACACACACACACACACACACACACAAAAGAAATATAAGGTAAGTTTGGTGGCAAGGTCCTAGCAGCTGGAGAGTTAAAGAAAGGAGAGATACATAGGAAGCTAATAAAACTCTTCCTGACAGTAAGCAGAGCTGCAATCAATGACTGTTAACTTATTGGAGTTTCATGGATTTCTTCTTGATTGATTTCCTTGTTTACTTTTAGTATTATAATTTTATTTCCTTCCCCTTTCACACCTTACTTTCTTTCCCTGTAGCACAGTGTGGAAAGAGGACTTCTGATAGGACTAGGTTTAAATCTTGCATCTGACACTTAAAAGCCATGCAACTAAATCACTTCACCTCACCAAGCCTCAATTTCCTTATTTGTAAAATTGGGGCAAGGGTAAAGTAGATGGTCTCTAGGATCTGTTCCAACTCTTAACAAATAATCCTGCAGGAAGACCTGGATTCAAGTCAGTATCTGTGCTACCTGACAACAGATCAGCTTCTCTGAGCCTCAATTAATGTAATGTGCAAAGTGAGACAATTCTAGCAACTTCCTCATAGAGTGGTTTTGAAGAATGAATATAATGTATATAAGTGTTTTTCATACCTTAATGCATAATGAAGTTTTTACTTTTATAATGATAGCTTCTTCTGACCATCATCATATATAGTTGTATTGTATTGTTGAATACATTTTTAAACTTTTTCCGCTTGTGACCTGGGTTTTGGTTTCAGTTTTGGCAGTTTTTGTAGGTGTTGTGTGGCATGAGGGCATGTGCAGTACAAAGTGTGCTGACAGTGTTCAGAAACAAGGTTGCAGTGTAGTTGTGACATGCAACACTGGCAAGAGCTGCCAGAAAAACCCCTGATTCATTACACATTTGAATTTTAGTTAATTTTGTATTCAGAAACATTTTAGTGTTGCCAAATATTTCACGACCCCATATGGGGTCACAACCAAACAGTTTAAGAAGTGCAAAACTATTTTATATATTACATATGCATATATGTATATGTGAGAATATAGACATATATTCATATGCTATCTTCTTATAGCTATTGTGCATTCACATAATTTTCTTTAAAGTACAAAAACTCAGGAAAGCATGCAGGATTCTTGCTTGCTGTCTACCTCCAGCTTTGAAGGGATTTTGTACCAGGACCACTTCCAGTGCTTTGATGGTCTCTCAGAACAAGACTCTTTCCCCATCAATGCCTTCTCTGGGGCAAGAAACACACCCTGATCAGGGTCTCATACTCTGTCTCCTCCAAATGCTTTGAGGAAGGTATACTGAAGCTTCACAGGACATATCACCAACTGCGATCAAGTATAACCTCAAGGAAGATTCCTAATCTTATGCTTCCCTCTATGTGCCTTTCTCCAACCATTGAAACTTTGCCTAGATTTACTCCTTAGTGGCTAGCATACTCCCTTCCTCTTATATCCATCATATTCCAGGGATTTTGAAACTTGGATGCTTTTATACAAAATCCATTCATCAATTCTACCTTACTAATCTTGTTTATCTACCTCTCTTCAATCTATATGTATCTGCTCCATAAAGAACGAACTTGTTTTTTATTGAAATCCTCCTCTTTTCTCACTTCTTTTATCTTCTAGTCCTCACTGAGACCTGGTGACATCATTTCCTTTATTAACCTTTCCAGTAATGGCCACTCTTTCCATCCATTGGAGAACCAACAAAGCTTTATACTATACTTTATTCTAGAGTCATGTGTCCCATTTTCCTATTGATAATTATGCCTTGGCAAATCTCAACTCTGGATTATTCCCCAAACCTGCTTCCTATTCTCTCCTGCTGATGGATAGAGATGGAGGAAATTATGAAACCATGTTTGTTTGCTCTACAGATTTAGCAATGCAAATATTCTCTTCCTCCTTAATCAGTTTGATATAGTACTCTCCACCAAGCTTTTTTCCAAACTTTCTTGCCTTTCCTCAAGTCTTCTGTGGCACTTGCTCCCCATCACCCTTCAGCCTAAAATCTTGCCTCTTACTCACCAAAAATTTGAAGCCAATTGCCAAGAGTTCTTGCTTCCCCTCTGTTCCTTGTCTCACACCATTCAGACATCTTTCCCAACTATCTTTTGGAGTTTACTGAGTAATGGTGTGCCCCAGTCACACCTGCACATTAGAAAAATCACTTTGACAGCTGCATGAAGAATTAATTGGAGTGGGGAGAGACTTGAGAAAGGTGGGATCAACTGGAAGGCTATTGAAGTATTCCAGATGAGAAGTGATGAGGTTTCTTTGCTTTTCTGTTCTTTCCTTTAATCATTTCTTTCATTCTTTCAGGGAAGATTTCTTAATTTCTAATCATTGACATTATGGAATTCCCCCACTCTCCCAAGTACTTTCACTTTCTTCTTTAGTAGGAGAGACTACTTACAATTTTTCATATATAATTACTGGAAAACAATTCTAGCACAGTTTGCTGCAAATTCTTCTTGCCTTTTCTAATTGCTAGAAGCAATATTCCTAGTTCTCTGACATTCCTGTTAGTAGGTTTAATTAATAACTCTGATAGTTTACTTCTGTGGCAAACTCCATTTTTCATGCCTATTCATTGTACTATGGATTCAATTGTTGGACACTCCTTAGTAAGGCTTATTTATTTCCTTCGTATATACCTATACGATTTAAGAGAAATTACAAACTGTACTAATAGAATCCTCATTCCTCTATTACTTAATGTTTTATATTTCTATGTTCTATATTATTATTTGCAAATCTAATTTTTGTGGCTTTAAGATTAGATCAGGTCTAGGTGATTCATATTTATCCAAACATGCATTGTCCTGAGCCATTTTTTTTCTCCTTTCTCTTTGTTTTTCTTTGTGTTCTACAATGGAAGATCATGAGACAGAAGCATAGCATTCACATGTTTTGCTGGGTATTCTTTAAGATTCCTTCTAGTTCTAACATTACATAATTCTAGAACTTTGGGTAGCAAGATATTCTATGTAATCATATGACTTTGTGGCTCCAAATCACTACTATCATTTGCAAAGTGGCGTGAGTGGTAGAAACCAATCTTTGTTGCATGGAGCCCACATTGCATACTCTGTGAATTATAGCTGCTTGAATGGTTCAGCAGGACTGTTACTTTGGCTAATACATGAAGCTGTTAGATGTTTGCATCCACCTAGAATTGAGCTAGTTAAGAATCATTAGTTTTGATTCAATACTATTGTAGTTAAACCTAAACATATGTATATATAGAGATAATGAGGAGGAAGTTTATATAGAAAAGCATAAGTCTAAATATAACAAGAAAATCTAGGGTAAATGTGATTCACATTGGTGATTACTTTCTCCACATATCCATCTATTCATTCATTCATTGGAATCAGGAGATCATAATTTAACGGGTGCAGAAAAAATCACACATTTGAGAGGTAAAAATGAGCTTTAGTTATACTTAAATAAAATTTTCTTTACAAAATTTGTCTGATACATTATTGAAAAAATGTAAACTGACTCCTTGTATCATGATATTTTTATATTTAAATTATTTTTAAAATGTGATGCTTTATCCTTCAGATTCCTACTCCATGCCCTCATTTTAGTCTCATAATTTTGATAGACACATTATTTTTGTTGTCTAATTTACCATAGCAATGTTTCTGTCCTTTTTTTTATTGAGCAGTTGAAAAAGGTCAAAGAGAAATTTAAAATAAGGTGATCTTTGAGTGAAGCATCTAGTGTTTTTATCTTGAATATTAGCACCACTTGCTCAGGACCAAGCTATGATCTTCAAATTCTGTAATGGAAGAAAGCAAAATAGTTCCTATAGTTTTTTAAAAAATATTTTAGAGGTGCAAGATTTTTTTAAATTTAGTCTCCCAGATTTTCTGAATTCTATGAATACCTTCACTCTAAGATAGTTGATGCAAAAACATCTAGTTCAATTGTAATATCTCCTATATCTCTTGCTTAGGAGGTAAATGTGTTCTTGTTCTATGTTCTATTGCTATTTTTGGTCAATTTATCAATAATATCTATAGTTAAATAATACATAAGTGAAATATTTTAAAGCTTTAGAATGTTTCATTCTAAAGTTGTCTTCTGTTGTCTCATCATGCCACGGAGGTGACCCTGGGGTATTGAAAACTATACCAGCAGAAAACATGCTGAAAAAGTAAATTTAAGTGGAACACAGAATGCTTTGAGATCAGTTTTACGCAGTTCCTCATCTGCTTAAGTAGAGGCAGTCATTAGATGATCTCTAAATTCCATCTTAATTTTGAGACTGTCCGGATAGTTTTTCTTTCATCTAACCTTGGATTCAGCCAAGTCATTATAACTATGCCTTGGTTTCCCTAACCATGAGATCAAGCACCTTTGATACTTTGGGAGTGCTTTAGCCTAACTTTTATAGCTATGACATCAAAATGTATTTCATTAAAAACACCGATACTAAAAGTGAAGGTAAAATCAGATGCAGAATAGATCACGTTTCCCCCAATGTTTAATACTTGTATGTTTCTTGAATCTATGTTGTTAGACAGTGAAAGTTCTGAGAATGTCTTCTACAGCACCTACCTACTTTACTAAAGGAATTACCTTGGATCGAATGTCACTCTAAAGTTATTAAACAAAACTGTTTAGTTTAATCATCTTAAAATCAATTCCTGTCACTGAAATAAGGGAGGCAGGGAAATTGATCTGTGGAGAGGAAGCTAGCAGCTGCTGTCAATAGCCATAAAAGGAACATCCACTTCTTTCCCCCATGCTTTAATTAACATAAGAAAGTAAGAAAAAAAGCTGAACTTCTGCACTGGATTTATGCTGGTTTATTATTCTATGGTCATAGGTACACGCATAGTCCTGTGGACACTTTGCTGATATACTTATTTGAAAAGAAGATCAAGAAAACCAGTGTTCTTTATGGCAGAACAATAAAGCTCTGGGGAGTCAGGTTACCTCTGTTGATTTCCTGGGTTCTTGTTCCCCTGTGGTGTATTTTTCCCATGAGTAATGTCTTGTGTGTTGGGATGTATTATAAGCTGTTTGAATCTTAGTCACATAATATTCCAAAGGACTCAAGAGTGATGACTTTGTATCACAAGGAATTTGTGTCCTTTTCAAGAAAAGGGAGTGGGATAGTAAGGAAAACCCTGATTTGCAGTCAAAGCACCTGGGCTAGAACCCTGGCTTTGTAAAGAAGCCTCACAATACAGTGAAAAAAAAAAAAAACATTCTGGATGTAGAGCCAGACATGCTGGTTTCAAACTCTGGTTCTGCTGCTTACTGCATGTGTAACCCTGGATGGTTATTTGATGTCCCCAGGGCTTCAAGTTTTCATTGCTAAAGTGAGAATGCTGATCTACAGGACTTCAAGGTCCCTTCCAAACTTGATTTTATGTTTTTTTTTTTTTTTCCTACTAACTCCAAGGCTTTGAACAAATCAAATAACCACCAGAGTCTTCATCTTTAAAATGTGTGAGTTGGATAAAATGATCTTCTAGTCCCTCTCAGTTTTAAGTCTATGATTCCCCTAAGCACTTCCTGATTTTCTTTGTAATTTCTTTCCCAGTAGGAGTAGAACTGGTTTCATTGGGACTTTGTGGCCCCATTACTTACAATTACAGGGAAAGAGATGTAATGCATTTTAAAGAGTTTGTCTGTGCTACATGAGAATTTAGCCTTTTGTCTTACTTTAATTATTCATGAATATATTATAAAGGGCTTTTTTTTGCTACTTTTTATATAACTGGTATTACTTCTAAAAATATGAGCTATATTATTTTGCCCCCATGTAGTTGCTTTTATATTTAATCTAGGCACTCTAATTTAAAGAGGATTTAGAAAAAATATGAAAAGAATAATTTTGATGTCAAATTCTCATTACAGGTGGCCTTTTTTCTATCCCCCCTCATAAACAGCAAACCTATAGTAAAATCATAATCCACTTACCTTCTGTGAATGAAGGTAATGAACTGAAGATGTCTATAGTGGTTGTTCACACAGTATTATTAGGATTGCCCTATTTATGACACATGAGGCAATAATAATACTGATTACACATTTTCCGTAATAAATGGCATCTACTTGTGTGTTAATTGGTTCCTTGTTATTGTAACAAGGTCGTTCTCAATTTTGTTTGTCTAAGAAGATATTAATTTTATCCTGAAATATTCTGAAAATTCATTCGTTTCTGGGTGAACATTTAAAAACAACAACAAAAGATGTGGTGAAAAAGCAGCCGCTACATTCCTGGGCGATAATCACTCTGTCCATCTGTAAAAACAGGATATGTAGACCTTGAATTTTTTTTGCATCTGTAATGAGTACCTCAATGACAAACTCATCAAAACACAACATTAATTACATCATTTTATGCATTGGGTTCCACTAAGAAGAGAGCACTAATATAATGAAATTCAAAGAACTAAATGAATACCAGTCCCTCTCTTGCTGTGGTTTTTGTACCTGTAAAAGGAAGAAATTCAACTCAAAACTCTCTTAGGTATCTTCTAGTTCTAAATGCATTATGTTGCATACCTTATACCAGATTTTCTAAATTTAAGAATCGGTAGAGGTAGGCCTAGTATCTTATCAAAACTTTTAATCTATTCTACTGTATCCCACAATATGGACTTATTAGATACATACTGACTTGAATTGTATGCAGTATAATTCAACCATATTTTTAAATTTTTAGTTTGAAGTCCAATCTCCCTACTGCTGTATATTGTTTCTCATAGAATCTATTCCTTCTGTAAGTAAAATAAAAACTATTCTTCACTTTAGATATTTCTATTTTAAGATTTCCATCTCTTGTGTATGGAGATATATTTTACGGGCCCATGATTTCACCAGTGTAGCAATCCTGCTACCAACCTAGATCACAATCCTTCTTTAATTTAGTTGACTGCTTTTAAAAGAGTTGCTGTTGCTGAAAAATGCATCACCTGCACCAGTCAGAGCCTCCAATAAATTAGCTTGACTGGTCTCAAGATGAAAGGTGTATAGTGTAATTGGTTGTACTACACGAGAAATCAGGTAGTGATTAATGAATCATTAGCTGAAATTAGTAAAACACTCCCAACAATGACCACAGCTGGATACTATGCAAAGTAACTTAAATCTTTTTTTGTCCCTATAATCTAGGATCTTAATATTTGAAAAAGGGGGTACTAAATAGAAATACATTGAAAGACATGACATATCACATAGTCATACACTATAATGAAAGAGGTTTTCATAGTAAGAAGCTGTGCTAAAAATAAATAGGAATTTATAGAATAAGCCATTTGTGTATAGAAGGTAGAGGACAATTATGAACAAAGAAGAGAATAACAAAGGACCAGAGGAATGGGAGAATTAGAGAAATATCAACAAAGAACATTAAAATTTGGCAAAACATTTGAGGGGTGTAAGGAGGGGAAAAGCAATGAACAAAGTAAAATGCTGTGACTAGATTAAAGGGAGAGTAAATAGGTAACCTTAGATTCTGTCAGCACCTTACTGTGTGTGATTTTGAAAGGATAGTTTCTTGTAAAAATGGACCACTAAAATTCTAGTTTGGTTTATTGGCTTTGTAAAAGAGGCAAGATTTTTGAAACTTTTGAGTTTCTCCTAAAAGGGAAGAAATTCCTAGGATGTGAAAGGTTTGAGATGAGTAGTAAAGTAGGCCTAAGGAAAGATGGTACTTTAGGCCATGATAAAACTCACTTCAACACGAAATGGGATCAGAGATGAATTACAGCCTTTTCTTATTTCCATAGCACAAAATTGAAAGACCATCTAGTCCAAGCCTAAAAACAAACAATCAAAACAATAACAATAACAACTTATAGGGAAATTGATACCAGAGAAGTTAAATGATTAGCCCAAAATCTCATAGATAGTAAGTTATAGAAGTAGGACTCCAATGCAGGTCTTCTGGCTGGAAATTAAGTGCTCTTTACATGGTACTGTAATGGTAATGTAAATTTGAAGATCTTTCCCATCCATGTGACCTGCTTAAATCACATGGAAGCCTAAGTCACATGTAGTGGGAGGAGCTTGCTGAACGGGCGAAGCAGGAAGGGGTGGAGCAGAGCTGAGAGGAAGTGAAGTCAGAGCAGTTAGAGCGGAGGGAGAGAGAAGAAGCAGGCAGAACAGCTAGCTGTGAGTTTTTGTTTGTGGGAAGGCCGGAGCAGGGCAAAGGCTTTGGGTTGGTATTACTCCCTGCTGTAATAGTGTGTATTAACTTCTTTGTTGCTTTGATGGATTGGTTTTCAGGTGTTGGGATTTGGCTTTCTGGTGTTTGAATAAATGTTTTGGTTCTGTCTTCCATACAGAGAGTCTGTTATATTTTGTAATTCAGAACTATGCAGGCATATATTGTGCTGGTGATACAGGTACTAAGTAGAATTATGGACAACCAAATTATAAGCTGATTTACAAGGCAATATGGAATAGCAGATAGACTGCTGTTGGACATGGTATCAGGAAGACCTCACTCAGACATTTACTGGCTATGTGTTAATGAGCAAAACCTTACATCTCAGTCTCCTTTTCTGTAAAAGGATGATGGGAGGGAGGGGGGGGTGGAGCCTAGATGGCACTGTTAAAAAAAGGAACTACCTGAGCTCTCTCACAAATTCTGTGAGATAAATCTAAAAAAGTGAATCTGAGCAGATTTGAGAGAGTTAGAAGCCAGTAGTAGACTGAGAGGGCTAGGAGCCCGGCATACAGATCAGCACCAGACTAAACAAACCAGGAACAGCAGAGGAATCCAGCCAGCACGCTGGTCTGGGAGGGAGCTGGGTGAGCAAAATGCTGGAGCAGGAAGAGGCCCAGAGCGGAAGTGATGAGGGCACAGTCTCTGGGAACCCCTTGAACCCTTGAACTCTCCTTGAATCTTCCCACTTGATCTGGCCTTGGCCTGAGGCTATAACCATTAGGCCCAAATGCCTACCTTGCCCAGTCCTCTATTGTCCAGCTGTTTCCCACCCTTAATCCTGTTTCCCATCCTTAATCCTGATAAAAATATCTATACCCTAGCTCTGTTACCCTAGCCCTTTATTGTCTGTCATTTCCATCACCCCAGAACACCCCTCAATCCCTCCCACAATCTTTGTGTATATAATCTCCAATTTGCCTCCATGAAGTTGGTCAGATCCAATCTAGATCACATTGATCTGGCCTGCTTTCCTTACAGGTGTGGTGAGGGGTGGGATCTCCTGGGGCAGGCCTATTTGGCTAAATCTTAATAAACTTTGTCTTTTCCCTTGGCTGAGAAAGCTTGAGTCTAATTCTTTCGTCAGGACCCAGTGTGTCGGTACTTTAGGGTGTCGAGCACCCTTCACCCCAAACCCTCATCAGAAGTACTGGCTATGGCTGCAATTGAGCCCCAGGCCTCCCAGCCCAGGACGGGAGTCTGTTGGAGCACAGAGCCTGCAGCCTCCCGAGCAGCTAGCCCGGATGCCTCCAACCCCAGGCAAATGCAAGGGCACCAGATCAAGCCAACTGGAAAGCAGAACAGGAACAGGCCTAAGGCAGAAGTACCAGCTACAGCCATAATCCAGCCCCAGGCCTCTCTGCCCAGGAAAGAAGTCTGTCAGAGCCTAGAGCCTGCAGCCACAGGAGCAGCTAGCCCCGAGGCCTCCAACCCACAGTCTAAAGGTTTGAAACTCACTTTCTTTGACTCCCGGTAGCCAGGATGTGCAGGCAAAATGGCTCATATCTCTCCCTTGAATAAAAACAAAGAATAAAACCTCAGGAGAAACAGAGGAGCCAGAAGGAGGGCTTCAGTAGCGAGAGAAGTAGGGGAGAGGGCCCTTCCTGTGGTGGTGGAAGGAGACTAGTGCAGGAAGAAAAGTGTCCCAGCAGCCCTCACCTTAGCAGAACAAAAAGCATAACTGAGACTGAGGGGGTGGAGGTAACTAATGTCAACGCCTGGACCCCAGACTTGGCTTTGCACAGCCAGGGGAAGTGACAGACATCAACACAGACAAGATCTGAGACTACCCATTCTGTAGAACAGTTCTGGGGAAGAGGAGACCCCCCCAGCAGGCAGACCACCCCTCCCCCACACCTCATGAAACCTGAGGCCATAGCACATAAAGCTAGATCCCAACACAAGAAACTTGGGACAGAGCCCCCTGAGCCTCAGAAACAGAAATCCACTTCAGAAACCCGGAGGGGAAAAAAAAAACACACCATGAAAAAGAATTGTAAGAAGTTTTCAGAGACAATTGACTCATATTATGGAGACAGGGAAGATTAAAATACCAATTCAGAAGAGGACAGCATGGATACTACACCCACATCTGAAACCTCAAAAGGGAAAGTGAACTGGTCTCCAGACCAAAAAGCATTCCTGGAAGAAGTCAAGAAGGACTTTAAAAACCAATTTAGGGAGGTAAAAGAAAAAATGGAAAAAAAATGGAAAAAAAATTCATTGAGGAAAACAGATCTTTAAAAGGTAAAATCGAGGAATTGGTTAAGGAAATTCTGGATATAAACAGAGAAAATGTCTCATTGAAAAGTAAAGTCAACCAAATGGAAAAGGAGATAGAGAAGACAAAGGAAGAAAACACAACTTTAAAAATTAGAATTGGGCAAGTAGAAGCTAATGACTCTGTGAGACATCAAGAATCAGTCAAACAAAATCTAAAAAATGAAAAAAATAGAAGGAAACGTGAAATATCTGATTGGAAAAACAACTGACCTGGAAAATACATCCAGGAGAGACAATCTAAGAATTATTGGTCTACCTGAAAGCTATGATGAAAAAAAGATCCCGGACAATATCTTCCATGAAATCCTTAAAGAAAATTGCTCAAATGTCCTAGAACCAAAGGGAAAAACTTACATAGAAAGAATCCATTGATCACCCCTGGAAAAAAAGATCACAAATTGAAAACTCCAAGAAATATTATAGCCAAATTCCAGAACTACCAGGTCAAGGAGAAAATATTGCAAGCAGCTAGAAAGAAACAATTCAAATATCATGGAAATACAGTCAAGATCACGCAGGATCTTTCAGCTTCTACACTAAATGACAGGAGAAATTGGAATATGATATTCTGAAAGGCAAAGGAGCTGGGACTACAACCAAAGATCAACTACCCAGCAAAATTGAGCAAATTTCCCAGGCAAAGAAATGGACATTCAATGAAAAAGGGAATTCCAGACCTTCCTCATGAAAAGGTCAGAGATCAATGGAAAATTTGATCTCCAAATACAAAACTCAAGAGAGACATAAAAAGGTAAATGGGGGGGGGGGGGAATCCTAGTTAATCAATAAGGCTAATTAATTACATCCTTACATAGGATCGTTTTGTTTTATATATGCTTGACATATATGTCAATCTTGAGAACAGTATGCTTATTATGCCAATTGAAAGGGATATTCGTAGACTGTGCATGTCAGTATAAAATAACCTATATAATGATAAAAATATAATTATAGAGATATAAAGGGATGGTTCTGGGAGAAAAGGTAAGGAGGTAGCAGAAAAGGGTAAATTACATCACATGGAGAGGCACAAAAACATATTGTAGTAGAGGGAAGGAAGGGAGGGAGAAAAGCATTATCTGAGCTTTCCTCTCATTGAATTTGGTTCAAGAAGGGTATAACATACCCTGATAAGTATAGAAATCTAACTTGTACTACAGGCAGTAGGAGGGGAAAGGAGGAAAAAAAGGGACAGAGTGGTCAGAAGGGAGAGAAGTAGCAAGTGGAAAATGGTAAGATAAGGGAGGGGAATCAAGAGGGATGGTAAATTGAGGAAGGCAGCAGTCAAAAGCAAAACTTTGTTGAGGAGTGGAAGGGGAAAGGGAGAAATAAAAGCATAAACAGGGGGGAAATAGGATGGGAAAAAGGCACAGATACTACTCATAATGATGAAGGTGAATGGGATGAATTCTCCCATAAAACGGAAACAGATAGCAAAATTGATTAAAGACCATAACGGTATGATATGCTGTTTATAAGAAACACAGTTGAAACAGGGTGATACACACAGTTTAAGGGTAAAAGGCTGGAATAGAATATATTGTGCTTCAGCTAAAGTAAAAAAAGCAGGGGTAGCAATTCTAATCTCAGACAAAGCAAAAGCAAAGATAGATCTAATGAAAAGAGATAAGGAAGGACACTACATCCTGCTAAAAGACACCATAAACAATGAAGCAATATCATTGTTTAACATATATGCCCCAAGTGATATGGCAGGCAAATATTAGAGGACAGCTTAAGGGAGTTACAGGAAGAAATAGACAGCAAAACCATAATAATGGGAGACCTCAACCTCCCCCACTCTGAACTTGATAAATGTAACCTCAAAATAAACAAGAAAGAAGATAAGGTGAACAGAATTTTAGAAAAGGCAGATATGATAGACCTCTAGAGAAAACTGAATGGGAATAAAAGGAATATACTTTTTTCTCAGTGGTACATGGCACATACTCAAAAATTGACCATATACTAGGGGATAAAAACCTCACAATCCAGTGCAGAAAGGGAGAAGTAGTCAAAGCATCCTTTACAGATCATGATGCAGTAAAAATTATTTGTAATAAAGAACCAGGGAAAAATAAGTTAAAAATTAATTGGAAACTAAATAATCTAATTCTAAAGAATGAGTGGGCCAAAGAACAAATCATAGGAACAATTAATAACTTCATTCAAGAGAATGATAATAATGAGACAACATACCAAAACTTTTGGGATGCAGCAAAAGCAGTCTTAGGAGAACTTTTATATCTCTAAATGCTTAGCTGAATAATGATTTGGGCATGCAACTAGAAAAAGAACAAATTGAAAATCCCCAATTAAATACCAAATTAGAAATACTGAAAATCAAAGGAGAGATTAACAAAACTGAATTCAAGAAAACTATTGAATTAATACATAAAACCAAGAGCTGGTTTTATGAAAAAAAACAAAAACAAAAACAATACAATTGGTAAACTTTTGGTCAATTTGATATAGAAAGAAATGAAGAAAATCAAATTACCAGTATCAAAAATGAAAAGGGTGAATTCACCTCCAATGAAGACGAAATCAAAACAATAATTAGATTTATTTTGCCCAATTGTATGCCCATAAATTTGACAACCTTAGTGATATGGATGAACAGCTACAAAAATATAAATTGCCCAGGTTAATAGAAGAGGAAGTAAAATTCCTAAATAATGCCTTCTCAGAAAAAGAAATTAAGGAAGCCATCAATGAGGTCTCTAGAAAAAAATCTCCTGGGCCAGATGGTTTTTCATGTGAATTTTATCAAACATTTTAAGAACAATTTTTTTCCTATACTTTGTATACTATTTCAGAAAATAAGTGAAGGAGGAGTCCTACCAAATTCTTTTTATGACACAAATATAGTACTCGTATCCAAACCAGGAAGGGTCAAAACAGAGAAAGAAAATAGACCAAGTGCCCTAATGAATATTGATATAAACATTTTGAGTAAAATATTAACAAAAAGATTGCAGCAACTTATAATGAGAATAATACACTATGACCAGATAGGATTTTTTTTTCTCTTTTTTTTTCTCTTTTTTTTTCTCTTTTTTTTTTTCTCTCTTTATTTGACCAGATAGGATTTATTCCAGGAATGCAAGGCTGGTTCAATTTTAGGAAAACTTTCAGCATAATTGATCATATGAACAACAAAACTAGCAGAAACCATATGATCATCTCAATAGATGCAGAAAAAGCCTTTGACAAAATAAAATACCCATTCCTATTCAAAACACTAAAAAGCATAGGAAAAAATGGAGCCTTCCTTAAAATTATAAATAGCATCTACCTAAAACCATCAACAAGCATTATTTAGCTAGATGCATTCCCCATAAGATCAGGGGTGAAACAAGGATGTCCATTATCACCCCTACTATTCAATTTGGTACTAGAAACATTAGCTGTAGCAATAAGAGAAGAAAAAGAAATTTAATGAATTAGAATATGCAAAGAAGAAACTAAATTATCACTTTTTGCAGATGATATGATGATTTACTTAGAGAATCCTAGAGAATCAAGTAAAAAACTACTTGAAATAATAAACAACTTTAGCAAAGCTGCAGGATATAAAATAAACCCACATAAATCCTTGGCATTCCTATACAGTACTAACAAAGCCCAATAGCAAGAGATAGAAAGAGAAATTCTATTCAAAGTTACTGCAGACACTATAAAATATTTGGGAGTCTATCTGCCAAGACAAACCCAGGGCTTATATGAACACAATTATGAAACACTTTTCACGCGAATGAAGTCAGATCTAAATAAATGGAAAAATATCAGTTGCTCATGGTTAGGCCAAGCTAATATAATTAAAAATGACATTTTTAGCTAAATTATTTTATTTATTCAGTGCTATACCAATCGACCTACTAAAAATTATTTTGCAGACCCAGGATAAAATAATAACAAAATTCATCCGGAAGAACAAGAGGTCTAGAATATCTAGGGTATTAATCAAAAGTAGTGCTAGGGAAGGTGGACTAACCATACCAGATATTAAACCATACTATAAAGTAGCAGTCATCAAAATTACCTAGTACTGACTAAGAAACAAAGCCATGGATCAGTGGAATAGTGTAGGTACAGAAGACGCAGTAGTCAATGACTATGGCAATCTACTCTTTGATAATCCCAAAGAATCTAGTTTCTGGGCTAAGAATTCAGTATTTCACAAAAACTGCTGGGAAAATTGGAAAATGGTAGGGCAGAAACTGGGCATAGACCAATGTGTTACACCATATACCAAAATAAAGTCAAAATGGGTTCATGATTTAGGAATAAAGGCTGATATTTTAAGCAATTTGGGAAAGCAAGGGATAGTTTACCTATCAGATTTATGGAAAAGCAAAGAATTTGTGACACAAGAAGAGATAGAGAACATTACAAAATGCAAAATGGATAATTTTGATTATGTTAAATTGAAATGTTTTTGTATAAAAAAGCCAATGCAACAAAGATTAGGAGGGAAGAGAAAATTGGGAGAAAATCTTTACAACCAGTATCTCTGATAAAGGTCTCATCTCTTAAATATACATGGAATTGAGTCAAATTTATAGGAATACAAGTCATTCCCCAATTGAGATGTGGTCAAAGGATATGAACAGACAGTTTTCAGAGGAAGAAATTAAAGATATCTATAGGCATGTGAAAAAATGCTTGAAATCACTACTGATTAGAGAAATGCAAATCAAAACAACTCTTAGGTACCACATCTCTACTGTCAGATTGGCTAAAATGACAAAACAGGAAAATGATAAATGCTGGAGAGGATATGGGAAAATTGGAACATTGTTACACTGCTGGTGGAGTTGTGAAGTGATCCAGCCACCCTGGAGAGCAATTTGGAACTCTCTCCAAAGGGCTATAAAAATGTTCATACCATTTGACCCAGGAATACTACTTCTAGGATCGTATCCCAGAGATCACACAAGTGGGAAAAGGACCCATATGTACAAAAATATTTGTAGTGGCTCTTTTTGTTTTAGCAAAGAATTGGAAATTAAGGGGATGCCCATCAATTGGGGAATGGCTGAAAAAGTTTTGGTATATGAAGGTAATGGAATACTATTGTGCAATAATAAATGGGGATGATACAGACTTCATAATAACATGGAAAAACCTATACGATATAATGGTGAGTGAGCAGAGCAGAACCAGGAGAACATTATACACAACCACAGATATATAGATTCTGTGAGGTCTAACCCTGATAGACTTAGCTCTTCTCAGCAATACAAGGTACAAAGACAACTCTAAAGGACTCACAAGGGAGAGAGCTATCTACATACAGAGAAAGAACTATGAAGTATGAATGCAGATTGAGGCACACTGTTTGCTTTTCTTTTTTTTCTTTGTTTTTTTTTTCTCTTTTGTTTGTTTTTCATTTTTTTTTTTTTTTAGTTTCTTCTTTCTCCTGATTCATTCCATTGGTCATAATTCTTGTTTACAACTTGACTATTGTGTAAATAAGTTGAATGTGAAGTTATATGCAGAAGATGTATTGGATTCCATGCCACCTTGGGGATGGAGTAGGGAAGGGGGAGAGAAAATCTGGAACTCAAAATTATGTGGAACTGAGCATTGTAAAGTAAAAATAAAAAAAAAAAATAAAAAAAAGGATGATAAGAATTAATTCCTGTAGAACAGTTCTCCAAGGTCTTGATATTTTTTTTAAAGTTGGTTATATCAATATCTACTCTTATTGTTTTATAAAGCACATTGAGAATGACCTCATCCTCATGTTTGGCATCTTCGACAGAAAATTCTGCCCTGTTAAATGTTTTTAATGGTGTGAAAAGCACATTTTATGTTAATATTAGGTATCATCCAATGTAACATCAATATCTTAAAACCACCTTTACTGTGTAATGTGGAGTCACAATAGGTTTTTGTAAGTGCTTAGCAAAATGCCTAGCACATAGTAGTCACCTAATAAATATTTATTGACTTACAGACTGATAAAATCTCAAATAGAGAAGATGATTTAAAGAGCAGCTGAAGATCAGGTGGCTACCAACAGTTAAAATTAAAGATGACCAGATCTTAGGCTTAGATTCTGGACATATCAGATAAAAAAGAGCGTAGCCAAAAAAAAAAAACATAGCAAGGTGAAGTACATTGAGATATTGGAAGTGAAAGGGAGTAAGGAATCAAATGTAAAAGTTGGAAGTCTGGAGAATAGTAAAATCACACAGAGCACAAAAAGGGAAATACTTGAAGGAAAATTTTGAGGAGCTTTATGCTGAAATTCCTTTAATTTGAGGTTGTTCGTAAAACATGATTGAGAGATCTGGCCCCCAGTGAAAAAGACCTTGTCTGTTCAAATTCCTCTGACACTTTCTGGCTTTCATAAGTCTTGGGCATTTCACTTGTGGATGCTCCACTATCTTTCTTTGACTATAGATTACAGAGCATGTGCTTTTCTGGCATCCCTAGTACTCAGTGCAGTACCTAACAGAGAGAGTGTTTAATAAATGTTGATCAACTGAAAGTTCTCTCCACCAATGAAATGTCAGGATTCTCCTCTCCCCTCCTCCTGAAAACAACAAAACAACATATGTGATTAGAGATGTCTTCAAGATAATGCATGAAGTAAAGGTTTGCATTAAGGGGGAAGGGATAATACTTTTAATCCTCCTCTACAAGAGTCTCCTAGTTCCACAGGAAACAGTGAGACTTCCTATAAAATTACTTAAAAAAGAATTCTGCTCCCTACTCCCATTTTACAGCTTTTAAATTTCTTTCTCTATTTTGCAAGTTGAACTCAATTTGATACCTATGTCACAGTGAAGGACCAGGAGTAAAACCTTCAAAGGATAGATTTTAGCTATTCTGTGTGACTTTCAAAATGCGTTCATGCATTATCCCATTAAGCTGGAGCTTTGTTTATCAACCAGTATCACACTTTTATTTAGCTGATGAATCTTCATGAAAGTAACAAATTGGTTTTAAGATCAGCAGGTTTGCTAAAGAAATACAAATTAAATGAAATGTGGTAAAAAAGGAAACTAGAGGCGAAGTGAAGGCAGCTACTTCTAAGTACTCTAGAGTAGCAGAGGAAAGTTGAAAAGATTCTAGCTTTTTGTTTATGAAGGTAGACAAGTAGTCATAGCAGCTTCATTTCTCCCTACTCGTCTTGATACCTGGAAATCAAAGCCAGGAATGATTGTACTTCTCCTTAAACTTGTGAAAAGTCCTTTATTTTGTCACAGTCTGTCTCCAGACCAAGAAGCATCACAAACAACAGTAACCAGAAAAAAAATTAGTCAATAAGCTTCTACTTTTATTTGCTCCATATTGAGATCTAAAAGCTCAAGAGATTGTCAACCTGTCCTGTATTCTAGAGAATTACCAGGGAAAGAAACAAACAAAAAGTTTTAAAATAGAATAAATGTGTCTTTGCCTTAGGTATGCTGAAGGTTGTTCATCATACTTTGTTTCAATGTTTTTATTTCAGTGGTTTATATTTAGTAATTGAACTAGTGGTGGAGTATTTTGAAAAATCTAAAATGAGAGTAACTGGAATATTTGGGATATATAAAAAATACTTTCCCCCCAATTTTTTCCTAATAAGAGAAATATGCAATATGTCAGATTTTGGACTGGAAGGTCATGGAACAATTGTGTACTCCTTGAGAACAGGGGCTTCCCTTTTGTCTTTTCAACCTCAGCTGTTAGCATAATGGTGAGAACATAGTAAGGACTTAAAAATACTTGCTTGCCATTAAATGCTTGTTTATTCATTGGTCTAATCCAACCCCTTTGATCTACAGAGGAGGGATCTAAAACCCAGAGAGATTAGATGTTTTACCCAAATTTTCACAAATAGTAAAATAGCCCAACTGAGGTTTGAATCCAGATTCTTTGACTCTATGTGCTAGTGGATATGTTTCCTGAGACATGACTTACTCAATGATTTTGCTTACTCATGTCTTTTTATTTTCAGGCATTCTTAGACTCCATTTTCAGTATCCCTTTTAATAGCCAGTGATGTAAATGGTGTTTGAACACTATATTATATGTGTATACATATACAAATACACACATATGTGAAATGTATGTGTGTATATATACATATGTGTGTACATATGTATGTATGTATATTATATATGTCTGAATTTAATCTTAAAGTACCTTTTTACCTTCTTCATGTGATCATATACAGTCAGGTCCTGTGTGAAAATGCCAAAAGCACCAAGGAGTGGGGGAGTGAAAAACAACAGGGAGGGGGAGTAGAGAAATTAATTTTCTCTAAATACATGGCAATCAGCAAACAAATTATATTTTAGTATATTAAAGGTCAATTATCTTAAAAATATTTAGGACATATTTCAACATGAAAAATTCTCCCTGAGGACAACTTGGATTTTTTTAACAGGTGTGTAATTAATTGGCTGGGTATTTTCATGGCTAAAACAAAACTTCAGAGCTGTCTGGCCCGGTACAAATATTTCAGAATAAAAGATATTAAAGAAGTGGACAAGGGGCAATGTGAATTTTTGTGTATTATTATAACTTGAACTTTTGGTAACATCAAGTTGGTGTCATAAGTATAAAGGCAGCTTTTTGGTAGTTTATTCATTCTAATTTTTAATTTTAAAAAATACAGAGCAATTCTAGAGCAGAGAATATCTTTCCATTTACATAACTTATGGAAAGGTATAGCTCTAAATCTGTTATGATTTTTGTGCTGTTTTATTTTATTTAAACTTTTAGCCTATTTTTTATTTACAAATACTTTTGCCATGAGGCTAAGGATGTAGATTTGTAACTGTGAAATAATTCCTAGAGAAATATATTTTAAATCATTACATAAATCTGTCAATATTGTACTTCGAGCAGAAAAGACAAAAGAGAGTAATAATATCTCTGGTCCTCAGTTTCTTTATCTGTACATTGACACATCTAGTATAGTGCCATAAATTGATTGATTGAATGGTGTAAACCAGGCTTTGTTCATGCATAGTTCATTCTCTGAATGATGACTTAAATGGAGAACTACAGTGGGATCTGCATCCTTAAAAATTTATTATATATCATATCTCTGAACATGTTGTCCTTCCCTAGCAGAATGTTCTTTGAGAGCATTGGCTATTTGATGTTTGTCTTTGAGTCCTCAGCATCTAATATAATGCTGTACTCAGAAAAATAAATGCATGAATGGTTTCAGTGAATTTAGTTGTGAAAGTCCTTGCAGTAACATTTAAAGCTGATCTATTGACTTGAGTCAGAAACCTTTCTGTGTTGTCTCCCCATTAGAATGTGAGCACCTTGAGAGCAAGAACTGTCTTACTTTTCCATTTGTATCATTAGCATTGAGCACAGCTTGTACATAATAAATGCTTAATAAATGCATTTTCATTCATTCATTCAAAGAATAGTATTGATAACACAATCTTTATGGATATATTTCTCTTCATTTAATTTGATAATAGCCAGACAAGCAACTTTCATGCCTCAGGATTTGGCATGGTTCCATTTCTCTAAGCACAAAACTTCATTTACATTTCCAGAGATAAAAGACTGATCCCTTCAAATTAGCCTGAGTTGATCATCTGGTTTACCATGTTTAGCCTCAGGATAACTGAGATTTAAAGTCCAAGGAAGCAAAAGAGAACACGCCCCTTCACACGTTTATTATGTGTGCTCTGGTCATTGAACCTAGGTATTTTTGACAGGTTTTTGCATAACCAGGTAGAGAAAATAAATAAGCCCATTAATGAGTTTCTAACAACATCTGTTCAAGGGATGTAGGGATCTGGGCATTTTACTTTAGCAAGACCTTACCAGAGCCTCTCTACCTTTTAGCTTCACTTATTCTTTTTTAATATACATAATTCCCTTTAGTCAATCATTTGGACATAAGTCAGAATTTAGTCGTAAACTTTATCTGGCAATACAATTGCCTTGGCTTTTATCAGAACATTTTTGTGTCCTGCATGCTATTATAAATGCCTTTACCTTATTCAAGGCTAATGGACCAAACATTTTATGAAGCTCTTTTTGGTGAAAATGATGAAAGCATTCCAGATAAAAGCATGCAAAATATTAAAGATTTAAAATGGAGCAGAAAAAGAATAAGAATCTAGAATTGAACAAAAATGTTTTCTCAATTTGAATACATTATAAAGGTAATTCAAATCATCATCAACGCTTTGACAAACATTCCTTTTTTTTTTTTTTGGTAACTATCCAATGTTAAGTTTCAACCTCTGAGTCTTTCAAGGAAAATTATGATTATAGGCTTTCGGTTCGGACTCAACAGTTAAGCCTCTTTGAGAAGTCAAACCTTACAGATGATTCAACAACTGTCTAGTTTACCTTGTGTCTTTGTATCCCCAGCATCTTACACAGTACCTGGCACATTGTAACTGCTTAATAAATCCTTGTTGTTTGATTGATATTGAAAATCGACATTAAGTGAAGATTTTCAGGTGACCACAAGAGGAAAAGAAATGTACTTGGTTAGCAAGAAAAACAATCCATCAGTCAATGCATTTTATAAAGTGCCTATTATATACCCAGCAGTGTGCTAGGTACAAGACTCTGAGTCGTTTTTACTTTTTATGCTTCTAGTAGTTTGTAAATAGAGGAAAGAGGCAAATCTGTTTTAAAGTAATCACAACCTTACAGTTAAAGACTATGGCAAAGAAGAATAGGAAAATATACATCCCCTCAAGCAGCTTAGAGTTCATAAATAGAAATAACATAGGCATGTAGAAGTAAATGCAAGACAAATATATGTAACTAGGAATCAGATGTTTGTTTAGCTTTTCTTGTTTGTTTGCTTTTGATAGTTTTCAAATATATTTCATCTGAGCAAAGCTCCCAGAAGGTCAATAACAGGGAGCATGAGGAACAAATAAAACAGCTCTCTTTCTCATGTATTTCCCAAGAGCTGTTGGAGGCTAGTATGAGAATAAAAGCCAAAGAAAAGTATATTGTAAATAGTAACAAAACATTGACAATACTGTTCATTAAAGCAATCAAGGAAAAAAAAAAACATCTTACTCCTTTAGATAACCACGTGCATACCTATGTCTACATATGTAAATATGTATATACATAGATAATTACATGCATTTATATTATATATATATATACTTATATGTATATGTGTTTATACCCACACAGATTGGAAATAGACTGCTTTTAAGATCTCAAAAAGATTATATATACTATATATGTATGTGCATTCATACCTTTATATATATATATATACACGTGCATATGTATACCTTTATGTATATGTATATATGTGTATGTGTGTATGATTGATTGTGGGTGTGTGTAGAGAAAGACACAGAGAGATTAGAAATATGATTTTATATATATATGAGTGTGCATATACATAACATATACAGTGCATATATATGTGTGCATGTATGTGTACACACACATACACACACATGTATTTGTACCTTTATCTGTGGAAAGAGAGGTAAAAAAGCATAGTTCATTTCTATTCTAAATTCATCTGACCCCACAAACTACAGTTTCTATAAAAGTAATCATTAGCTATATTTAGAGGAAAGATATTCTAGTTCTTCGTGACATTTTACTGCTTGTAATGCATCAGTATTCCAAGGATCCTTGAAGTCCTGAAAGTTCCATAGCTCAGAGAATATTTAATTGCATTGATCTCAAGTTTAGGTTGTTTTCAAATGATTATTAAAAACTACCTCCACTAATTTGGAGCCTTGTCATGGTACAGAGGTGACCTGAGATTATTGAAGGGTATACCAGCTGAACACAAGTATAGATCTTACAAACTTGGAAAGGTTTCAATTGCTATTGGTCTCATTTCTCCTATCTCCGTTAGCAACTTGTTCTATTTATCATTCCTTTCTCTGCTATTTTCAGACTCTACATCTACCAGTTTCTTCCTGGTTGACTAATGACAAGCTCAATGCTCCCCTAACTTTTAAATGACCTTCATTTGACCCTGACTCCTCTTCAAGCTACTATACTATATCTCTCCTACCTTTTCAATGCTAAACTCTTAGAAAAAGGAGCTTACACTCACTACCTCCACCCCTCACCATCCCCTCATTCCTCAACCCCTCGTTTCAAAACCACTGATCTACTTAAACTGAAAGTTCACTTAAATCTAATGGACTTTTCTCAGACATTCTCATTGGTGGACTTTTCAAAACAATTGACACCATTGGAGTTCTCATCCTGAATGATTTCTCCTCCCTTTGCTTCAGTGATGTAGTTCTCAACTAATTTTTTTTTTTCTGTCTGACTACTTCTCTCTGCCTCCTTCATTTGGTATCTTCTTTCTTCACATTCCCTAACTTTGGTTGTCTCCAAGAATTTAAAATCCTCTTATCTTGCTTGTCTATACTCATTTCCTTGGTTATTACATCTGCTCAATAGTATCTCTTATTCAGATGGCTAAAAAACTGTGTATATCTAGCTATAACTTCTGAACTTGTACCTTTCATCATCAACCACTAGGTGAACATCTTCCTCTGATATCTTGTTGGCATCTCAAAATGAACATGTTCAAAATGAAACTTGTTATCTTAACATCCCCATCCTACAAATGTCCATTGGGAGGATCCTTCTCCTTCAAATGCATCTATAGTCCAGCCCTCACCTGTCTTTCTAGGTTTATTTCACCTTACTTCCCCTTGATACTAATAAATTCCAAGTTTTCCAAACAAGAGTAATTAATAAAAGATTTCTATGCTGGAAAATCCATCTTCCTCCTCCATATATCTGTATAATCCATCCACAATGCCTGTAATGGAGCCCATTTTATCTTTATATTTCAGAATCCTTGTCCTCAGTTATTGCTTACTCTGTAAAGCCCTTCCTGATATGTTTAACTGTTAGTGTTCATTTTGTTCTCAAATTACATTTTATTTACTTATCTGTATGTATACTATTTCCTTAGAGTACCTTGCAGGCAGAGACAGCTTCTTTTTTGCTTTTGCATCACTAGTGCCTAATTCAGGACCTTGCTTAATAAATCTATATAGAAAATAATTATATACACAATTGATATAAAAGAATAAAGTAGGCATAAAAATGAGGCAAAAGGATGTAAGAAATTGTAAATGTAAATGAAAATTCATCATCGCATAATATGTCAGTTTTACTTTAATTAATCTAACAATCATATAGTAAACACTTAATATGCACCAGGTTTTGTGCTAAATTCTGGAGATACCAAACAAACAACAAAAACAACCAAAAAAGAAAACATAATGAAAAAATAAAACTAAAAAAAAAGAACAGTTTAGGTTTGCCCTTAAGGGGCTTACATTTTATTACAGGGAGCAACATGAAGTCTATATAAAATAATACAAAAAATAACTACAAGGTAACTTTTAAGTAATGTGAAAGGCACTAACAGTCATGGGGAAATAGGAAAGGTCACATGTAAGTGGAGATATTTGAGCAGAGCTTTGAAGGAAATGAAGGAGTTAAACCAGCAGAGATGGAAAGGAAGAGCACATCAGGCATAAGAGATAGAATGTGCAGAGGCACATTTATATATACATATATGTCTTTATACCTTTATCTTTGGAAAGAGAGCTCAAAAAGCATAGTCCATTTCTATTCTAAATTGATCTGACCCCAGAGATACACTGTTTATTAAAGTAATCATTAGCTATATTTTAAGGAAAGGTATTCTTGTTTTTCATTACATTTTACTGCTTATGATGCATCCGTATTCCATGGGAGTTAGAATGTCATTTTTATGGAACAAAAAGGACAGCTGACCAAAGACTGTGTGAAAGGGATTAATGTATAATAAACTTGGGAAGGTAGGTTGGGTCCAGATTGTGAAAAGTTTTGGCTGCCAAACAGAGGTGTTTATATTTTATCTCAGAAGCAGGAGGAAACCACTGTAATTTATTGAGCAGGGTAGTCATATGTTCAGACTTGTGCCTTATGAATGTTCCTTTAGGAAGCTAATGGATAATGGGCTAAAGTGAGGAGATACAAACAAGGAAACTGATTAACATGCCATTGCACTAGTTCATGTGAAATGAATAAGAGGCTGCTCTAGGGTGGTGGCCAGTTTAATGGAGGGAAAGAGACAGGAACAAGAGATGCTAGAGAAGTAGACTCAAGAAATGTAGTGGTTCTGGTTTGATGCAGGATAATGAAGAATCCTGAATGACTCTGAAATTTAGAATCTGGGTGACGGGAAAGATGGTGATACTGTTACAGAAATAGGGATGTTTAGAAAGAGGTAATCTTTAGTGAATATAATGAGTTCTGTTTTAGATATGTTGAATTTTGAGATAATACCTAGTGTAACCAAAGTGAAATTGACCTTTGGTGGCCATCCTAGGGAGTGTGTGACTCAAGGTCCCTTTGGAACTTTTAGGTATGTATAGTCTCCTCCAAGCTTCCTCATGTCCATCTTATACTCCTTTACTTAAGATTGAGAAAAGAACAAAAACAAAATGGACAACCCTAACACAAGTATATCTGGGATGGTCATGTGCCATTTTCTGATCACAGCATAGCAATATGGGTAAGGGAATAATAACCCTAACCCCCCATCTCCCTCTAGGGAAACAGTTTAAAACATCCTTCCCAAGATTTGCAACTGAAAAGGAAGAGTCACTTTTTAAAAAAATGTATATCCACTGATTCATCAACTTTTCTGCTAAGCAGAAAATGAGAAGCACAAGGCTTTTTGCATCTCACATGGATGGAAGTAGGACTCAAAGGCCCCATGTGGTAGACCAGGATTAGGAAAGACAACTCTGACCCCATTCTGTAGGATGGCCTTTGTGACCCTTCAATTACGGATTTAAATATGGATTTTGTGAGTGTGGACATTGAGGTCAAGAGAGGTCATGTTATGTAATTTGTCCAAGATCACATCAAGTATCAGAGGTGGAATTTGAATTTGGGTCCTTTTATTCTAAATTCAGTACTCTGTCCACTATTCCATATTTCTTCCCACTAGAGGGCAGAGAATCAGGCTGTATATGAAACATACCTTCAAATGTCTAAACATCAGTAATTATTTATTAATTATCTGTTTTCACTTTAATTTCAGAGTTGAAGAAACTAACACAAAGAAAAGATAAGAGATCGCTGAAGTTCAGAAAATATCTCATTTGGAATCAGAGTTTGCATACTACCTAGTCACATGCTATCTCCAGACATCATGCACCCATTTTAGTCTTGTTTTTGATTCAATTTATCATATTTATACCATTTGGTATAATTACTCAGGTTTTCACCTAGACTCCCCTAAATTCTCTGCAGTTAGACAGATTCCTCAGAATTAACATAGACTAATAAACCTGACATTACTGAAGGTCCAG